>NC_138890.1:91428722-92028722 GCF_965194825.1 Balaenoptera physalus | reverse complement strand
TTATGGTTTTCTCAGGGTATATGCCCAGTAGTGGGACTGCTGGGTCATATGGTAGTTCTGTTTTTAGTTTTTTAAGGAACCTCAATACTGTTCTCCATAGTGGCTGTATCAATTTACATTCCCACCAACAGTGCAAGACGGTTCCCTTTTCTCCACACCCTCTCCAGCATTTATTGTTTGTAGATTTTTTGATGATGGCCATTCTGACTGCTGTGAGGTGATACCTCATTGTAGTTTTGATTTGCATTTCTCTAATGATTAGTGATGTTGAGCATCCTTGAGTGTGTTTGTTGGCAATCTGCATATCTTCTTTGGAGAAATGTCTATTTAAGTCTTCTGGCCATTTTTCGATTGGGTTGTTTGTTGTTTTTGTTATTGAGCTGCATGGGCTGCTTATATATTTTGGAGATTAATCCTTTGTCCGTTGCTTCATTTGCAAATATTTTCTCCCATTCTGAGGGTTGTCTTTTCGTCTTGTTTATAGTTTCCTTTGCTGTGCAAAAGCTTTTAAGTTTCCTTAGGTCCCATTTGTTTATTTTTGTTTTTATTTCCATTTCTCTAGGAAGTGGGTCAAAAAGGATCTTGCTGTGATTTATGTCATAGAGTGTTCTGCCTATGTTTTCCTCTAAGAGTTTGATAGTGTCTGGCCTTACATTTAGGTCTTTAATCCATTTTGAGTTTATTTTTGTGTATGGTGTTAGGGAGTGTTCTAATTTCATTCTTTTCCATGTAGCTGTCCAGTTTTCCCAGCACCACTTATTGAAGAGGCTGTCTTTTCTCCATTGTATATTCTTGCCTCCTTTATCAAAAATGAGGTGACCATATGTGCATGGGTTTATCTCTGGGTTTTCTATCCTGTTCCATTGATCTATATATCTGTTTTTGTGCCAGTACCATACTGTCTTGATTTCTGTAGCTTTGTAGTATAGTCTGAAGTCTGTGTGCCTGATTCCTCCAGCTCTGGTTTTCTTTCTCAAGATTGCTGTGGCTATTCAGGGTCTTTTGTGTTTCCATACAAATTGGGAAATTTTTTTGTTCTAGTTCTGTGAAAAATGCCATTGGTAGTTTGATAGGGATTGCACTGAATTGGTAGATTGCTTTGGGTAGTATAGTCATTTTCACAATGTTGAGTCTTCCAATTCAAGAACATGGTATATCTCTCCATCTGTTTGTATCATCTTTAATTTCTTTCATCAGTGTCTTATAG
Source organism: Balaenoptera physalus (assembly GCF_965194825.1). Lineage (NCBI taxonomy): Eukaryota > Metazoa > Chordata > Mammalia > Artiodactyla > Balaenopteridae > Balaenoptera > Balaenoptera physalus. Next base: position 92,027,515 of record NC_138890.1, on the reverse strand, counting down.
TTTTCTGCATACAGGTCTTTTGTCTCCTTAGATAGGTTTATTCTTGGGTATTTTATTCTTTTTGTTGCAGTGGTAAATGGGAGTGTTTCCTTAATTTCTCTTTCAGATTTTTCATCATTAGTGTATAGGAATGCTAGAGATTTCTGTGCATTAATTTTGTATCCTGCAACTTTACCAAATTCATTGATTAGCTCTAGTAGTTTTCTGGTAGCATCTTTCAGATTATCTATGTATAGTATCATGTCATCTGCAAACAGTGACAGTTTTACTTCCACTTTTCCGATTTGGATTCCTTTTATTTCTTTTTCTCCTCTCATTGCTGTGTCTAAAACTTCCAAAACTATGTTGAATAATAGTGGTGAGAGTTATGATACTGTTTTATAGTTTGGGACAGAGAGCATGCATATCATTTGTTAGCTTTATTCATAGGCATTTAAATGTATTGATGTTACTGTAAATTGCACCATTTGTTAAATGTGATTCTCTAGTTGTATATTTCTAGTTAAATGACTTCAATTGTAGTCTCTATTGATCTTGTTAACTTACTAGTTAGAATGGCAAAAATCTGATTTAGAGTTACTATAATATGGAAATGTCCAGTTTGCAACAACAAAAAACAAATTCAAAGAATCATAGCAGTACACCCCCCCTTTAAAAAAAGGAAACAAGTTTTATAAAAACTATCCCTAAAGTTAGTTTAGACATTGAACTTACCAGGCAAAAACTTTACATCAACTATCTTAAATATTCTCAAGAACTAAAGGAAACCATTGAGAAATATCTAAAGGAAACCAGGAAAATAATTTTTGTACAAAACGAGAATATCAATCAAGAGATAAAAATTATGAAAAGGAACCATATGGAAATTCTGGAGCTAAAAAGTACAATGATTGAAATGAAAATTTCACTAAAGAGTTCAACAGTAGATTTAAATAGGCATGAGAAAGAATCAGTAAACTTGAATATAGGACAATTGAGATTATCTAGTCTGTAGAATAGAAAAAAAAAAAAAAGGAAAAGAAAAGTGAACAGAGAACAGAGCCTAAGGGATCCTTGGAAAATGACCAAGAGGACCAACATACATGATGTGAGCCCCAGAAGGATAAGACTTAGAGAAAGAAACTGAAAGAGTATTTGTAGAAATGGCCCAAGAGTCCAAAATTTGATGGCAGGCATGAATCAACACAAACCAGCTATTCAAAAAACTCCATGTAGGATAAAAACTCAAAACGATCCACACCAAAGAATGATATCGTAAAATTGCTAAAGGTCAAAGACAAAGAGCATTGTGAAAGCACTAAGAATGAAAAAAATTGCCAGTGAAGATTTCTATTTGTGGCAGACCCTTCAAAATTAGGGATAAAATAAGACATTCCCAGATAAACTCCCTTTGCTTTTGTTTGTTAACATTGGACTTTCCCTACAATAAATATTAAAGGGAGTTTTTTGGGTTAAAATGAAGAGACACTAGACAAAATCTCAAAGCTGCATAAAGAAATAAATGTGCTGGCAAAGGTAAATACATAGGCAAAGATAAAACCAAGTATTATTGCATTATTGGTTTGTAACTACTTTGTATTTCCTACATGATTTAAAAGAAACATTCATTAAAATTAAATATGCAACAACACATTAAAAGGATCATACACCACGATCAAGTGGGATTTATCCCAGGGATGCAAGGATTCTTCAATATACGCAAATCAATCAATGTGATACACCATATTAACAAACTGAAGAATAAAAACCATATGATCATCTCAATAGATGCAGAAAAAGCTTTTGACAAAATTCAACACCCATTTATGATAAAAACTCTCCAGAAAGTGGGCATAGAGGGAACCTACCTCAACATAATAAAGGCCATATATGACAAACCCACAGCAAACATCATTCTCAATGGTGAAAAACTGAAAGCATTTCCTCTAAGATCAGGAACGAGACAAGGATGTCCACTCTCACCACTATTATTCAACATAGTTCTGGAAGTCCTAGCCACGGCAATCAGAGAAGAAAAAGAAATAAAAGGAATACAAATTGGAAAAGAGGAAGTAAAACTGTCACTGTTTGCGGATGACATGATACTATACATAGAGAATCCTAATACTGACACCAGAAAACTGCTAGAACTAATTAATGAATATGGTAAAGTTGCAGGATACAAAATTAATGCACAGAAATCTCTTGCATTCCTATACACTAATGATGAAAAATCTGAAAGAGAAATTATGGAAACACTCCCATTTACCATTGCAACAAAAAGAATAAAATACCTAGGAATAAACCTACCTAGGGAGACAAAAGACCTGTATGCAGAAAACTATAAGACACTGATGAAAGAAATTAAAGATGATACCAACAGATGGAGAGATGTACCATGTTCTTGGATTGGAAGAATCAACATTGTGAAAATGAGTATACTACCCAAAGCAATCTACAGATTCAATGCAATCCCTATCAAATTACCAATGGCATTTTTTACGGAGCTAGAACAAATCATCTTAAAATTTGTATGGAGACACAAAAGACCCCGAATAGCCAAAGCAGTCTTGAGGCAAAAAAATGGAGCTGGAGGAATCAGATTCCCTGACTTCAGACTATACTACAAAGCTACAGTAATCAAGACAATATGGTACTGGCACAAAAACAGAAACATAGATCAATGGAACAAGATAGAAAGCCCAGAGATTAACCCACGCACCTATGGTCAACTAATCTATGACAAAGGAGGCAAAGATATACAATGGAGAAAAGACAGTCTCTTCAATAAGTGGTGCTGGGAAAACTGGACAGCTACATGTAAAAGAATGAAATTAGAATACTCCCTAACACCATACACAAAAATAAACTCAAAATGGATTAGAGACCTAAATATAAGACTGGACACTATAAAACTCTTAGAGGAAAACATAGGAAGAACACTCTTTGGCATAAATCACAGCAAGATCTTTTTTGATCCACCTCCTAGAGTAATGGAAATAAAAACAAAAATAAACAAGTGGGACCTAATGAAACTTCAAAGCTTTTGCACAGCAAAGGAAACCATAAACAAGACGAAAAGACAACCCTCAGAATGGGAGAAAATATTTGCAAATGAATCAACGGACAAAGGATTAATCTCCAAAATATATAAACAGCTCATTCAGCTCAATATCAAAGAAACAAACACACCAATCCAAAAATGGGCAGAAGACCTAAATAGACATTTCTCCAAAGAAGACATACAGACGGCCATGAAGCACATGAAAAGCTGCTCAACATCACTAATTATTAGAGAAATGCAAATCAAAACTACAATGAGGTATCACCTCACTCCTGTTAGAATGAGGATCATCAGAAAATCTACAAACAACAAATGCTGGAGAGGGTGTGGAGAAAAGGGAACCCTCTTGCACTGTTGGTGGGAATGTAAATTGATACAGCCACTCTGGAGAACAATATGGAGGTTCCTTAAAAAACTAAAAATAGAATTACCATATGACCCAGCAATCCCACTACTGGGCATATACCCAGAGAAAACCGTAATTCAAAAAGACACATGCACCCGAATGTTCATTGCAGCACTATTTACAATAGCCAGGTCATGGAAGCAACCTAAATGCCCATCAACAGACGAATGGATACAGAAGATGTGGTACATATATACAATGGAATATTACTCAGCCATAAAAAGGAACGAAATTGAGTCATTTGTTGAGACGTGGATGGATCTAGAGACTGTCATACAGAGTGAAGTAAGTCAGAAAGAGAAAAACAAATATCATATATTAATGCATGTATGTGGAACCTAGAAAAATGGTACAGATTAGCCAGCTTGCAGGGCAGAAGTTGAGACACAGATGTAGAGAATGGACATATGGACACCAAGGGGGGAAAACTGCGGTGAGGTGGGGATGGTGGTGTGCTGAATTGGGCGATTGGGATTGACATGTATACACTGATATGTGTAAAATTGATGCCTAATAAGAACCTGCAGTATAAAAAAACAAACAAAACAACTAATACTAAACTTTCATTGGGTTATTTGTATGGAAATATGTTAATATAAATGTTTCAGACATTACATGAAATTCCTAAAAATCTTATATTTGTATTTGTATGGAAATATGTATGGAAATATGTTAATATAAATGTTTCAGACATTACATGAAATTTCTAAAAATCTTATATGTTCTGGTATAATGTTATAAGTAATAATCCTAGTTATTACTTTAAAATGTATATCTCAGAAATAACTAATTTTCTTGTCAACTGCATTATTATGAACTTTCATCAAATCTTTTACCGTGGTCATTTTTAAATCTTTTGTCATTTACAGACAGTTCTGGGTGTACTCTGATGATTTTGCAAATATGTTCCTATAAAAGGGTTTCATCTTCAAGAAATTCATGGAAAAGACTCTGACAAGTACAGGTTTCTGGTAACTGACTGTACTGCTGAACTGAATGAATAAGCATTTTCAGAACTCTGATGAAAAACTGATGAACTCATAAAAGTGCTAACAAAAGATCAAGATGAAAGAAAACAATTAATTACATGGGACTGAGTGAACTGATGAGGATGAGTATAATTTTTGTGACTTTCTGTCTGAATTAAAAAAAAAAAAAAAAAATCCCACAAGGACTCAGAGGCAAAGAATATACAAATCAATTTTCACTGCAAAGTAAAGGAGCTGTTACAGTGGAGGATTACTGGACTGAATGTCAATATTATGACATAGTATGAGTGTGTTTCATGTTTGGTAATTGCAATCATTGTTGTTTTTGTTGTGGTCATCCATGTACAATGCTTGGTGTCAGTCTATTTATCTTTTGTAAAAATAAAATACAGTGTGTGTGTGTGAAAAAAAAAAAAAAATTAAATATGCAATTTATGACAACATCAGTATAAATGGGTGGGCAGAGGTGTGTAGGAACAGAATTATTCCTAAAAGCTAAAATTGAAAAGCTAAATTGACACCAAATAAGCTACATTGTTATAAATCACTGATATTGGTAATCTATTTTCTCTCTATGCCTCCATCATTCAACATATTTCCAAAAATCAACTTTTGGCTTGCTAACTTCCTTATTGTTCATTTGTTTTCTATTTCACTAATTTCTTATCATTCTTATTTTCATTATTTCCTCTATAGGCTTCTCTAATTAGATCATTGATAATCAGTCTTTTTCCTTTCAAATATACACATTTGAGACTGTAAATTGCACTATAAGCATATCTTAAGTTGAATTCTACAAAGTTTTATGGCATATTAATATACTTTCAGTTAAAATATTTTCTAATTTACATTGTAATTTCTTTCATATAATGGATTTATCTTTTTGTACAATATTCACTTTCCAAATTTTTAGGAATTTGAACATTTCTAGTTATATTCCACTGTGGTCTCAAACTATATTCATAATTATTTTGGGGGGAGTTTGCTAAGACACACTATAATGAGATGACTCCTGTACGCTTTTTTTAAAAAGTAGTTTTTCAACGTTAAAATCATGTTTTATTGTTGTTAATAAGGATATACCTGTTAACCATGTTGTATACATCTTTAGAGTGCCCATAAATTCTACACTAAGCTCCCCTTATTATTAGCATCTTACCCTAATTATTATGGTAGTTTTATTATAATTTATGAACCAATATTGAACTATTATTAAGTAATTTCCATATTTTATTTAGGTTTCCTTAGTTTTACCTAGTGTCCTTTTTATTTCATGATCCCATCCAGGAATTAAATTACATTTAGCCATTTTATATCCTTAGTTCCCTCTTGACTGATAGTTTCTCAGGCTTTCATTGTTTTTGATGACCTTGACAGTTTTGGGGTGTACTGTGTAATGATTTTGTAGGTTTCCTCCATTTTAATTTGTATGATGTTTTCCTCATGATTAGAATGAAGTTATTTATTTATTTTTTTGGTAGGTAAACCATTGAGGTAAAGTACCACGCTAATCACATCATATCAAGGACAATGTCTATATTTTTTTAAAATCTATTTTATCTTGATTAGTTTTACATGCTACATGTTTTCTATTTTTAATTTTCAATGTTCTACATTCTTATATTTAAAGGTATGTTTTCTGTAAACAGCATATTTTAAAAATCTTTTAAGATAACCTTACTCATTTACACTTGTTCACTTAAATTTCTATAAGGGATTGTTATATCTACCATAATATGATTTCTCACATGAATCTTGTGTTTTTTTATGCTATTTTATTCCATCTTTTGGAATTGGTCATATGTAAAATTATATATTAGACTAGGAGAAAGGTCTTACAATATTATTCTCAAGTTCCACATCAACAATCTAGATTAAAAAGACCAAAATAAATATAGAACAAAAAAGGAAGAAAATAAAGTAGCAGAAATAAATGGAATTTAAAAGAGAACACAGATTTAGAAAACTCAACAAAGCAAAAAATTGGTTCTCAGAAAGAACAATGAAATTGATAAACTGCTACCAAGACTGACAAAGACACAAATTACCAATATCAGGTCTGAAATATAAACAGCAAAAGTATAATAGGGAATATTATCAAAGATTTTACACACCTAAATCTGATAACTTAAATGCAATGAACCGTTTCCTGGAAAAATATAAAATTACCAGAACATATCTAATACAAATCAGATAATATGATTAGCCTTTAACTAAGGAATTTGAATTCATAATTTAAAAGCTCCCCCAAATAAATTCCCAGACCCACATAATTTCACTGAAGAATTCTACCAAATGTTCAATGAATTAGCATCAATTCTATATATTATCTTGTAGAAAATAAAAGGAGGAAACACTTCCAATTTATTTTAGGACCCTATTATTTTCTCAATTCCAAACCAAAGACAGAACAAAAAGGAACAATGCAGGCTTATATCCACAATCAAATAGGCACAAAAGTCCTTAGCAAGATATTATCAAATAAAATTCAGCAATATATAAAAAGAATTCTACACCATGATCAAGTGGGATTTACACTAGAAATGCAAGACTGGTACAATATTTGAAAATCAGTATAATCCAACATATTAACAAAGATGTCCACTTTCAGCCCTCTTATTCAACACACTACTGGAACTTCTAGATAGTATAATGAAGCATAATAGGGGAGATAAAAGGCACATAGATTAGAAAAGAAAAAATTAACCTGGCCCTATTTTCAGATGACATGATTGTCTACATAGAAAATCAAGGAATATACATTCATAACTAATTAGCAACTCCATTCAGATCACAGAATACATGATATACAAAAAAATTATTTTGAAACACTAGCAATGACCACAAGTACACCAAAATTAAATACATTATTATTGCATATGCCTATGAAATACTTCAGTGTGAATATAAAAAACATGTACAGGAATTGTATGCTGAAAAATCATCACACTGATGAATAAGTCCAGAGATCTAAATAAAAAGGCACACTAATTTCATGGATGGGAAAACTCAATTTTTAAATTGTCAATTTTCTCCAAAGTAATAAAGGTTTAGAATAACTGCTCTCAAAATCACAAATTCATTTTTACAGACATAGACAAGATTATTCCAAAATTATATGGAATAGCAAACAGCACTAGAATAGCTCATACAAGTCTATGCAAATTCAAAACATACGTTCATAATAATCAAGATTGTGTGAAATTAATGGAGAGGTAGACGTAGACCAATGGAATTAAATAAAAAGCCTAGAGAGACACTGAAACAAATATGCCCAACTACATAAAAGCAATTCAACAGAGGAATGATAGTCTCAAAAGTAAAAGGTCCTGGAGGAATTGTACCTCCACAGGTGAAAAATAAATGAACCATAACCTAAGTCTCACCTTACAAAAATTACACAAAATTGTTCATGGAACAAGATGTAAAACGTAAGACTATTTCATTTTCATGCGAAAATGGGAAATATTTGAGATCTAGGGCTAGGGAAAAAGGTCTTAGATTTGGCACTAAAGTGCAAGATATAAAAGGAAAAACTGATGAATTGAAAAAAAAAAAAAAGCAGCTACAAAATGGAGAAAACATTTCAAACTACGTATTTGACAAAGACTAGTATCTAGACTATGTGAATAATGTATCAACAAAACTTAAGAACAAGAACTTCAACTAAAAAATGGGCAAAATATATGAAGAGACTTTTGACAGAAGAGGATATATAGATGACAAATAAGCACATGAAAAGAGCTTCAACATCATAGTCATTAGGGAAATGCAATTTAAAATACCACAATGAGATAGCAGTATATACCTAACTGAATGGCTAAAATTTAAAAATTTTTAAAAAAGTGTAAACACCAAGTGCTACCAAGGGTATGGAAAAAACCAGATCATTCTATACTGCTGGTGGGAAGGTAAAATGGTAGATTCTCTCTGGAAAATATTTTGACTGAGTTTTAGGGTCATTTAGTGTCTAGATTCCAGAAACAATCAATGCACTCCTTGGCACTTATCCCCAAGAAATGAAGAATTACTTTAGTAATTAAACCCGTACCCAAGTTTTTTTTAGCAGCTTTATTTATAATGTCCCAAAACTGCAAACCACACAGATGCCTTCCAATGAATGAATGAATGGTTAACCAAACTGGTACATCCATCCCTTACATACTTTTCAGCAATAAAAAGGAATAGATTATTGACATGCACAAAAAATAAGATGACTCTCCAGAGAATTATATGGTGTGAAAAAAGTAAATCCTAAAATATTAGATAGCATATTATTTTTTAAAAAAATCTGTTGAACTGGGCTTCTCTGGTGGCGCAGTGGTTGAGAATCTGCCTGCCAATGCAGGGGACACGCACGGGTTTGAGCCCTGGTCTGGGAAGATCTCACATGCCGCGGAGCAACTGGGCCCGTGAGCCACAGTTACTGAGCCTGCGTTTCTGGAGCCTGTGCTCCGCAACAAGAGAGGCCGTCATAGTGAGAGGCCCGCGCACCGTGATGTAGAGTGGCCCCCGCTTGCCACAACTAGAAAAAGCCCTCGCACAGAAACGAAGACCCAACACAGCCATAAATAAATAAATAATTAAAAAAAAAAAAAGTCAATCATTTAAAAAAAAAAACCTGTTGAACTGACAAAATTGTAGAGATAGAGAACAGCTTAGTGCTTGCCTGATGTGGCTGTAAAAGAAAAACATAAGGGATCCTTGGAGTCATAGATATATTTTGTATTCTAATTATATTAATGCCAATATCCTGGTAGCAATATTACACTACAATTTTGCAAGATATTCTCATTGGGGGAAAGAATATATGTGTTCTCTATTATTTCTTAGAACTGTAGTTAATCTATAATTATCTTAAAATTTTAAGAATTTAAATCAAATCAACTGTAGTTTTTCACTCATTGATACACACCTTGATTGGACACAGGGTTCAAGCAGTAAGATTAGAGTTAGTTTCCCATATCTTGTGCAGCATTTCTAGTTCCATTTATCAGGAACTGAACTTTCAGCTGCCACTGCCTATTTCACACCTACGGCACAGCAAGCCCATGTGTTATCCACTGTTATGTTTCAATTTCTGTTCCTTTTTGTATGAATACTGTTTTTGAGCCTTACTCTTTTAGTTTATGCTCCTTAAAAATTAGTATGCTGTCTACCTCTGTTTCTATATTTTCATGCATACCTATGTCTATTTATCACACTATTTATTTACTATGTGATCTTCATGAGAAGTATCTCAGTAAGAAAATATTTAGAAAATTTCTTGGCCCAACATTCTTGCTCAGTGTGGCATATAAAGAAATGTATGTTGTGGCTAATAATTATCAGAATAGAAAATGTGTTTGTAATCAAGAGTTTAGAAGTTTAAAAGTGAGTTACTTGAAATAAACAGTGGCTACTTGAGATACTGAAATTTTTTTACCTGTTGTCCATGTTTTTTCAGTGTGGGGTAACTGGATGCAGAAATTTCCTTCCTGAACAACTGCTATAGACCAGGCAGGGAGCCGGATGAGCATAATTTTAGAAAGACATAGACCAGCAGCACTTGCAAGATTGTGGAAGCCAGAATTCGCCAACCATATGGCTGAGAAAATTCGCAGCGATAGTTGTAACATGGATCATCTCCATTGGCATTGGAAGAAATCTCACCCTTCTCTTTCTGATCAAATACAATCTAGACAAGGTGAAGGCAGGGTACACCAGTAGAATAATATTAGATTTGTTACTCATTTGCTGGTATTTATTCAATAATTAAAATGTATTCATTCAAAAATATTTATAGGGTAGCTACTTGATATTAGATATCGTTATAGATAATGGAGATGCAGGAATAAACAAAGAGGTTGTTTATTTATTTTTGTTTACTACTATGGTGCTTAAGTATTATTTTAAGGAGATAATTGAACAGTGGTTAGAGTTTTTAAGGATTTAGGGGATAATGTGATAAATAGTATCTTGGTTGGGGAGGGAGAAGAGAGAGATGTTTTACCTAGTTTCTTGAAGAATTCTCTAAAGCGTTGACAGTTTAGCTGAAATCTGAATAAGAAGAATGGTCTCTTGATGAGCTCATTTGTGCAGAGTTATTTTCAAACAGAAGCAGCAAGTAAAATGTCTAACAAAAATTACGATTCTATTTGCATTCAGAATGTATTTTCACAGGGTGAATACAAAAAACCATTCTTGTTAAATTGTTAATTATTAAGAAAGATGGACTTTTCTTCCATTTATAATAGTTCCTCAGATATGTTTTTAGATGTGAGAATTCTTAATTGTGCCTGAGAAAAGTGGAAAGTTGCACTGTTGACTTGTCATCTCCCAATGTATAAATACACATTAAGCTGCTATGTTTATTTCTGCTAAACTTATGTCCTAAATGCTAGAAACATCTTAGCAAAAAATGTGGAAAATTTGAGGCCTATGTAATATTTATAAGCAAACTTTTTTTATATTGTATATTCTAAACTATGTTAACACCTGCCAACATTTCCTCCTTAAGATATAAGGCGGTCTGATGAATATAGATCTTTCACTGGCAATTTTCTGGGAACAAGAATATAAGCCAATTCATGAATGACATGCATACTTTCCATAAGGCTGATGTGTCGAACACAATTTTACAGGTTAATAGCTTACTCCACTGTTTTCTACCATACTCTTAAGATATAACTCACATCTAAGCATCAACTGCCATTATTAATCCATGAGATGTAACAGTGGAGGACTAGGCTGACAAACAGAGGTGAATAGAAAAGAAACAGAAAAAGCCAGGAAGAGAGGGAAGGAAAGAAGCTTGAATTGTCAATGTCGAGTGGAAAAGAATTAAAAATTAAGTGCTGCAAACATGAATGAGCACATTCTAGCTGTAAAAAGAAATTAAACACAACAGGGTATAAAATTAAAGAATGTAAAATGTCCTGATCACTATCCTTTTCATAGTTATGATTGCTTATTTTCCTAGACATTTATATTTCATATTTTACATTTTTTAAACTCAGGAGGAATACACACATTTTCACTGTAAAGGTATTCTAACAGCAAAAGATGAAAAACAAAACCAAATACTGCCATAAACCCTTAATCACCAACCCTTAATTTAAGTTTCCTCCTAAGAGGTAACAATTGACAACAGCTTGGGTATATTCTTCATAAGCTTTTCTATTCAATATGTTAGGGAATTTTGGATTTTGGGGATGTATAACTCCACATCTTTTACCTCTCCTTTCATACTTTATGTTTCTGGATCCTTTTTTTCTCCTGGATAATAGTACTAGTTAGATATAAACTCTAGTTCATCTGGCCTGAAAAATTAGAAGTTGAGAGAATCTATTCAGTGTTCACTTCACTACACCTCTTACGAAGTGGAAAAAAAGACACTAATCTAGATACTCATATAAAAATGTAAATAATCTAAAAATAAAATATAAACAAGTTTTACATAATTAACATTTTTAGGGAGTCATGAATACCTGAGTCTTGCCTTTACTCATATCCCCTACTCCTTGACTCTAGGACCTTCAGGACTGTCAATATTCACAAAGAATAACAACATCACAATAATAATTTTGGAAATATGTTGTGACCTCACAGCCAAAAGCTGACATCTCCACTGAGCAAGGAAAGATATGTAAAGCCCCCATTTTTACTAAAGTTCATTAGGCTAAACTCCATTGCAAGACATTCATACTCCTTTCTCCCTCCTATCTAACCCATACCTAAAATCATAGTTCATTCTGGCCACATGACAGAGCTGTTGTTACGAGGCCGGATGACCAACTAAAAAAAGATGGTCCTCAGTAGGCCTCTTTGGGCTTAATGGTTAAATCTATGAATGATCCCTGAGAGGTCTCTTGTCAAAGAGGAGATTAATTGCATAATAGGGAAGGCATGTCCAAATACTACTTTTTAAGTACTTGTTACTGTAATTTTGGAAATCTTGAGCAAAGGCTTGGGTAGTCCAAGTATTGCTTCTCGAAGCATATACTATGGGTCAAGGTATGACTTTAAATGTATTAACTTAAAGGATGTCACTCTATTTTACTGTCTCTCAAATTATAGCCAACTAAATTTTCTAATATAGAGAGGTTTATAAGATAAATATAATGCAAAAAGCTGAAAAATGACTGAAATTTTGAACAACAAACTCCTACGTAATGTTTAAAGATGCAAACTGAAATACTCTTCTATTTTAGGTAATCAAATTTATAGGTCCTTTTTTATCAAATTTCGTCTTACTCTATTAGTCATAGTCAAAAGAGTCAATAAAGGATATGACTTTTCTCAGTAGCTGCACTGTGAATCATCTTCAAATGGAAATTATATGGTTTCTTCAACATCTCTAAGGAAGGGTTATGTAGACTTCTGTATCTTGACATTTTGAGAAGCATAACATAGAAAATTTGAAGTTATATTCTCTGAAAAGTATCTAGATATATATTATAGATTTATATTTTAATAGTAACTTGAGCTATGATAAGGAATGAAATTTGCCTGTCAAAGTATAGAAACCTATCAAGACTTGCTTGTACAATGAGTAGAAGTAATGAAGTATCCATTAACTGAAGATATTTATCATAAAATTATTCTGTTTCAAAATGCAGAAAAAACAAACACGGATACTTGTCACTGAATATGACTATAATGGTATTTGCTTGGAGAAAATTTTGGATTGACTAATACATATACTTACTAAAAAGAAAATCACACTAACAAATCTTAATAAAGTTATGCTTTATCAAAATGCATTAGGTAATATAAACTCCTGGTAGATTATCAAAGGCTCTGTAATCACAAAATACTCCCTGCATAAGCAATTGAGTTTCTTTAAGACTTTTTAGCTAAAGAGTTTTAGCATTCAGTCTTCAAGACTACATTAAATATATTCAGATAACTTTTGGAATAGTTGGTTCAACACCTTCCTAGCAATGGTGAGATGACAAAAACCAGTGGTCCATCAGTGATACTCCTTGTTCACAGCACTATGTAATGGAATTTATAGGGTAATGCATTTCTCTCCTCTAAAGGGGAAGGCAATGGATCAATGATATAAAACTTGAAAACCTAAAATTAAAGTGGCATTTAAACTGAAGGTTTTAATTAAGTGCATCACTGGATTAGCCTTTTGAAAATCATTGTCTGATCACAAAGGCCATGACTCTTCATGGCCTTGAACTGCCTATGACTCTTCAATACATATTTTACACAAATGCTCTGGGACAAATGGGAGCCCAAGTTTCACAAGGGCAGGTTTTCAGTATCTTGAGGTGAGCAAAATAAGTTGCCTATTGATTATGTCCAGTTGAAGCTCCAAACATTGTATATCTAAGAGAAGACATTCCTATGTGCTATATGCAATAGATGACCTTAAAAAAATCCCTGAGTATAATAAAATGTTTTACAGCACCATAATTTGTTGTGTAGCAACAGTATATAGAACAGAAGTGTTGCAATCATGAAGAAAAAGGCATGAGATAAATTCAGGGTTACGTTAGAAAAAGCAAGGGCAAACAGAGGACAGCATTTATATAATCGCCTGTCTTACGTGTCTTTACAATGACTGTTAGATTAAAACTTCTGTGATATTATGCATTTTTAGTAATTATTAATCAGCGCTTTAATATTTTGAATATTTCTCCTTCACTTGACTCACCCAGGTAATTAGACACATTTTAGGGGTAAAGCTAAGAGGATATTGTGCATTTCTGCTTCCCTTTATAGGTACTGAGATGAGTCAATTTCAATTTGACTTCTTGCATCAGCATCTCCAACCAAGAAAAAAGAGCCACTACCAAGTTCTTTTATGCTTTTGTACCAGATGACCAGGTAATTCAGACTACTTTTTCCACTGAGGACAATTAGAAAAGCTAGGGGGCTGACACTTGAAGAAATTGGAAAGTGAACCATGCAGTGAAGAATCACCATGCATTCTACAAAACATTTAGAGAAGTAAATTCAAACAAACTTTTTCAGGAAATAAAGCAAACATTTTCTAATACTTCTATAAGACCAGAATTATCCTGATACCAAAACCTGACAAACTACAGACAAGTATCCTCCGTGAACACACACACAAATTCTTGAAAACCATATGATTATCTCAAATTGTGCAGAAAATGGTTTTTAGCAAAAATCAACATCTAATAATGATAAAGAGCACTAGGCAAAACAGGAATAAAGACAGTTTCCTCAACCTGACAAAAGGCATTTATGAAAAATCTATACCTGATTTCAACCTTAATGATTATACTCAGCTTTCACCCCAAAACCAAGAAAAAAAGGCAAAGATGTCGACTCAGTTTTCAATAGCTGTGACTCATGAGAAGTTTCTTCAAGATGCTGCATAACATGATTAAGTTCAAATAGACTACTGTCCCAATAAATCACTACTGAGAAAATTTCCCTAAAGAAAAATGCCCCAAGTGAAAACTTAGGTCCTAAGACCATTGTTTGCACCTGAGGCTCTGTGATTGGTAGAAAATCAGAAACACGTGTAGAATGGAGACAGTTCCTCAAACAAGTTGGTACCAAGCAGGCAAATATTAGAGATGCTTAGTCCATTAAGAAATAACAAAACATGTATTCAAGTTTCAGTTTTGTTGTAGTTGGTTGATTTTGAGTAAACCACTTAGGACAATAGTATCCAAGTCCAGACTACCCAGACAAGTTTGTACCAGCTAACATTTATACTTCCTTACTGCTCTAAGATTCTGTTAGGTAAGTAATCGGCATTTACATATGCTGATGGAACTAATTTCCCTTAATCAGGCCTAAAGCTGAGCAGATGCTATTTCTCCTTTTCATTGCCTTTTCTCCTATGAAAGCATGTAATTCTGCCATGAAACTATGCTGGAAATATGTGGATTTACTACTTTAGAGTCCACAGTTGACCTTGTGACACACTTAAAATTGCTTTTTTGAAAGCACCGAGGCTGCATAGATGAGGAAGGAGTTCAGCTCTTCTAACTCTCTTTATATGAAGTTTATGGCTTTAAAAAAAATGTCCTCTTTAGTTTTCAGAAAAAGTTTTTCCAGAATCAAGTTTATATACAAGATCATAAATATATATATATATATATAATTTCCCATTGATTTTGTTTGTTGTGCTATTCTATTTTTTTTTTCAGAGCAATATGCAATCATATCTTTTGTAACCATAGCAAAAATTTTAAGAGCTATAAAAGCACTTTGACTTACTAGATATATTTGTATTAATGAATTTCAATAGTTGTTATTTTGAAATATATAGGATGTTTATGCATTGTCCAAACATTTCTAACTGATTCTAAGGACTTCATACTATCTAAGCACTTTATATTGTATTTAAAATTAAAATAGCATATTTCTTTAAACTGTTACTTTTCATAATTCATTTAATTCAATATCTTTATTCTATTACCTTGTTGGGTACATTGATTAGTGTTATGCAAAAATTCATATAAAATTAAATAAGAACTAAAATTAAGTTAAGACAGTTCTGATTTGTATGAGAGGATTTACCATCATGTACCCTACTCCATATTGTGGTTATTTTTTCTGTTTCTTGAGCCTCTCAAACTTAGACTCATTTTCATTTTAGAGAAAATACAGCTGCTCATCTGAGCCCTATCCCACCAAGTGCCCAGCCACTGTATTTTGTCTTCACCCAGTGGTACCTCTCCACTCTATGTATAGCAGCAGACCTATGACCCATAGGGTTCTTATGCAACACATAATAAACATTTCCTAGGAGGCCCATATGGCCATCACCATATTCTTTTCCTAGGGGATTTGGAACCAAGACTGAATGATAAACACACTTTGGATTGCTGACTTTAGGAATATCCGAGGTTATTTGTTACAACTTTCTTCACTGGAGGAAATGCCATGGGAGTAGTCCAACGCGGCTCTCTTAAAAGTGTAACTGATTTATTGGGAGAGTTCCCATTCCTCCCATCTGCCTTTAAAAGTAGCAATTACAAATGGATGGTTTTTCTCATCATACCTACAGCACACTTCGAAGTGAGCTACACATATGGTCGTCTCCTTTGCAAGTCCCAGGTGAGAAGAATCACTTCATCCTCAGCACAAACCCTTTATAGAAGGGCATTTTTATTCTAATTGTTTACCCTGATACACCTGAAACCTTACCTATCGAATGGCTCAAGTACCAGTGACTTAATTTGTTTCAAACAAGATAGTTATCAGCTGTTCTACAAAGTCTTCTATTTGCTGTTTACTCATTTTATGTTTTTTCGCTTAACCTTATGACAAAGAAAACTGTTGCAATTTCATCTATCATGATTCAAGAAAAATCTATGAGGATGTCAGCAAAAACTCTTTAACCCCAACAAAAAGTGGGCCAGAATTAGAAGACTAGATTTTCTAACTCTCACCCACACCTCTATAACATTTTTAAAAAATCACCATCCATTAGCCCTGAAATTTGAGATGATATCATTCAGTTTTAAATTCACCAACCCATTTCTAATAAGTTGTTTATGCACATGGTACAACATTCAAATTTGCAAAAATTTATTCTTGAAAGTAATTAACCCTCAGTTGTCTCCATCTGCCAAGATGTCTTTCTTTGAAGCTATAGCTATTACAGTCTATGAAAGCAACACCCACACAAACAGAGGCATAGGAAGCGATTATTCATTGATCTGTATTTCATTATTTCAAATTTTTTAAGTTAAATTGTCTTAAATCAACATTTTTGTGCACATATTTTCCGTACATGTAAATACAACTTTAGAATAAGCTACCAGAAATGGGATTATAAAGACAAAAGGCATATTTGAAATTTTGGATAATATTGTAAAATTGACTCAACTAAAGTCAACTTCACACACACACACACACACACACACACACACACACCTTGTAAACCCATATATTGTGTGTGTATTTTGCCCTTTTGCTCTGATACAAAAAGTATGATGTATTGCATTAGTTTTCTACTGATGCTTTAACAAATTTCCAAAAACTGAGTGGCTTAAAAACAATGAAAAACAACTTACAGTTCTGTAGTTCAGCAGTCCAGCCTGGGTCTCATTGGGCTAAAAGAAGATCAGGGAGTCAGAAGAGTTACATTCCCTTCTGGAGTCTCTAGAGCATAATCTGTTTCCTTGTCGTTTCCAGCTTTAAGATGATGCCCACAGTCTTTAACGCATGGCCCCCTTCCTCCATCTTGAGTAACAACTGTTACATCTCTGCGTGCCTTTCTTCAACACTCACATCTTCCTTTGACTCACTCTCCTGCCTCTCTTTTCTACCTTTAAGTACTCTTGCAATTAAATTTGATCCACCTGGATAATCCTGGGTAATCTGCCTATCTTAAAGTCAGCTGAGTAGTAAGCTTAATTCTATCTGCAACCTTAATTCCCCTTTGCCATGAAACTGAATATATTCACAGATTCTGAAGATTAGAATATGGATATCTGTGAGGCAAGGGGCATTATTCTGCTTACTGCATAAATAGATTGAATTTCCATTTATCTTATTTTAAATTAGATTGATCACATTTTAAAGAAATATTTTGACTCTTGTTGCTTCTTTAATAAAAATTAGTGCCCCATGTATTTAATGTATTTTATTTTGAACGTTATGTAAATGTGGAAGTATAAGATTGTTCATCGAAGTAAAAATCCTTCAAGAGGCATATCTTTCATCTGATCTTAAAATGAGAAGTTTAAAAAATATTTTAATAAAAATGTCTTGAATATATTATTTATTCAAATATTAACTATAGAGAGTCATTTTGGTACATTTTCTTTCGTGGTTATTGAATAAAACCCGTTTTGCCTAGTAATTTATTAGCTTTTCAAAGTTGTTTTAAGTCTGTAAGTTTAAGGGAAAAGAATTTTCTGCTATTGATCCCCTTAAGATTAGATAAAGGAACATTCAGCTTCAGCTGAACTGTATCAAATTCAGCTAATTTCCTCCATCCTGGTTTTCAATCGGCTGCAAGGATGGTTTGAGGAGGAGCTGAAAATAACAGCTATCCTCTCGTGAGCTTTAACATTTGCTTTTAAGTAGACTGAGAATAAATTCAAATGCAAAAGTGGAACATATTTTGAAAATAAAACATTAAGATTTACTGCTTGTATCTTCTATATTTTAATACTGTATCAGAAGATTAAAATACTGAAAACTGGTAATATGGTTTATGTTAGGTGAATATGGAAGGTTGGTGAATATGAAAGGTTCATTTATAAATTACAAAGAAAATATATGCACATTAAAATTCATCTAATTCTTCTGAAAAGTACTAATCCACAACCGGTCTAATGAAAAACATATTATATTTTGTGGGGAAACTTTTAGGGGGAAAAAGATGCGTGCTAGCATCAGTTTAGAGAACACAAATGTATGACCATTTTCATAGCTTGCTATGAAAACAAAATAAAACAAGTAAACAAAGAAAAATAAAATGTAGAAATAGGAGTAAGGACATGTTTTATCCACATAAGTACTTATGTACTTTATATTCTGTGCAGTTTTTTGTTTAATCCTCAACACAAACCTGAAAACCAAATACACATTTTGTAATATATACTGTCATGTCCTGATTAAGGTAAAAACTTTAAATAAGGATAACCATATCCTTATTTATTGGACTAATAATTTTCTGTTCCCTTTAATTTCATAACATTTATAATAAAATATCACATATTTGGTTGATAGCAAATTCAGGAGATTCTTTTACTAGCCAAATAAATCTGTTATTTTCTTGGTGCAACAGGCAAAATATTCTTCATTGATTTATAGTATAAAATTGCAACTTATTATGATAAGTAGAATCTAAAGTTACATTACTGACTACAACTATAAAAAGGGCTAGCAGTATATATTAATTGTATATACTTTAAAATAGTTTACCAATTTGGACTGGTTTCAATTTCTTTACAAACATTCTATCTTAGATTTATTTTCTTCATTTTTTTCTGACAGAAAACTAAAGTTTAAAAACAAAAATTATAAAAATTTGATTATTTCACTGTCTAAGCTAATCTTTGGTTCATGTCAATTTGAATTAATTCACACAATCAGAAACTAATGTGTGTATTTTAAGATTAAAACAGTGAAAGGTGCCAGAAAGAAAGAGTTAATATTTAGGTACAGTTGATTCTACCTATAAAACCACATAGAAAAGCTTCATTATGGATTCTAATGTCTCTGTCAATTTTTTGCTAATGCCTTTATCAATTTTCATAATAAATGAACTCTACATTCACTTACTTTTAACTACTCTTATAATAGAGGGTAAATTCCAAACATCTGGGCTACAACATTGGATAAAAAGATCACAAAGGCATTGCTTGCTATTATTATATGCTTGCAAGATATGTTTAAACTCCTGGCAGAACTCTGAAAAATGAGATGACATGCAGAACACATATAGCACAGTATTTCAATTAGTATTTTAATTATTCTCTGTGAAATCTAGGGATACTTTTTTATTTCTTAAAAGCAAATGAAGTAAATCTCATCAGAATTATCTACTCCTATGGATAGCAATTTATATGATAAACCATTTTGATCTACAACTGCGTTGCAAAAACCCAGTTGTCTCACACTGTTCATGGAAGTCAGTAATAGGACACAGACTGGGAGCTATTAAAGCAATAACAGAATATTAGGATATCTACTCAAATGTCACAAATGAGTACTAGAATTTTATATAATTCTTGTAGAATGTTATAATATTGTAGTGTTTCCTTTTGTTTTACTGTTTAGGCAGTAACTAATATTGCTAATGTAATTATGTTTCCTATCCATAGAATCCAAGTTGAGCCCCAAATCATAGTGTTATATTCATCATACAAAGTGAATTTTTTCCTATTCTAGAAATGGCTTTTTACTTCTGCATGGTTTTCAAACCGAAAATTTTTGTTAAATTTGTATGTACTATACCTTGACAAAGGACTAAGTATTAAACCTTAGTAAATTTTATTAAACTATTTCAAAATGTCAAAATCAAAGCAGGATTTTTTATTGTTAAAAAATTACATAAAGCAATATTAATGTCAGAAAATGAAGACACTATTATTTCACATAGCCATGAAAATTTTTTCTCTAAAAACAAGTTATCTATCATCTTCTTATCAGAAAATTCTTCTTTGCTTTTTCATCAAGTTCATCACCAGTTAAAGTCATTCGAGCACAACAAAAATTGTTTTGATTTTAAATGTGAAAATACTGAACTATTAATATTCAATAATTTTTCAAAAATCAAACTCAGTTTTGGACCTACATTAAAAATCAATTCTAAATTTTTGCTTAGCCATCAGAACAAAGCCACTATTTCTTTTTGATGGTATAGAAATATTTCTGTGATGCTTAGATTACAAGATATTATCAGTTCTATGGACTTTGGTATTGATCAAATTCATGATCAAAATTATTATTATGGATTGTGGGGTGAGCATGAGAAAGTAAATAATTGTGAAGGTGGTTGGGGAGAAAGCATCATAAGAAAAATTAGAAACATTTGAATAAATACATAAATATGTGTAAATGAGGTACAATGCATTGCATTCCATTGGAAGAAGATAATAAAGTTTAGTTCAATAGACATGGTAGAAAGTTGTCACTTTTGGTATTTACAATCTTCTACAAAATAATAGCCTTTAGTCACTTTGAACACTATCTGCACTTTTGCCCTGATAAAATTCATGGGCAACTGGACAGACAAGCTTCTGAAAATAGACTGGGACAGTTGTCATACTTCTAATAAAAGCTTAATGAAACTTAAAACTATCTCATAAGTCCAGATGGACTAAGGTTATACTATAATTCTTGCTGTTTCTGTAAGTTACCTCAGTCTATGCTTCTGCCTTCTGCAGAAGTGTTATGTCAGTGTGACATGCCTTGTGGCAATGTATGATTTCTGTAGAAATTAAGAGTGTTTACCAATGAATCTTTTGGACTCCTCAAAAATAAATGTGGATGATTACCCGATGTTATTTTTGTCACTCATAAAATACTCAGGAAACTTCCTTTCATGTGGCAGGATCTACAACTGCTTGCCTTCTTCTCTGGACAACACAAGTTTCCTCTGTATGCAATAATGTACTTGCTTAGCATTTGACTGTGTACCAGAGCAATCTAAGTCATACTTGCACAGCTTACCAGATTTTTCTTTTCACGCAGGAATATATCTTAAAAGCCTAAGCTAAGGTTTCTATTCTATATGCATAATGAAAACTCTGTACTCCTGCTGGGGGCCATTTTCTCAGCTTCCTACCCAGTAATTAAAAGACTACCAGTAAGCATATTGCCCATAGAATTTAAAGAATCAAAACATTGTTCTTAATACCCCTTTTAGCAAAAATTATTTTATCATTTTTCTTCCATTTTCTTAACATTTTAAATAAATTTACTACTGATTAAAGCCAAGGTTATTTCTTAGCATTGTTTAATCCTCTTTACCTACTTAATTAGCATCAGGTGTTTTTATTTTCCTGTGCAAATTTGTTGGAGGATAAAGCTCTGGGTGTGTGGCTTATCTGCATATGATAAATTTTGATAATAAAATATACAGATTAACAAAATAAGTGTCTTTTGGGTAAACCATTTTTGAAAAAGAAAAAGGGTGTGAATCAGTTCACCAATCTGAAATACACATATTTTTAAAAATTGATTTTTATTGGAGTATAGTTGTTTTACAATTTTGTGTTAGTTTCTGCTGTACTGCAAAGTGAATCAGCTATATGTGTATATATATATCCCCTCTTTTTTGGATTTCCTTCCCATTTAGGTCACCATGGAGCATTGAGTAGAGTCCCCTGTGCTATACAGTAGGTTCTCATTAGTTATCTATTTCATACATAGTAGTGTATATATGTCAACCCCATTCTCCCAATTCATCCCACCCCCCTTCCCCCCCGGTATCCCTACGTTTGTTCTCTATGTCTATGTCTCTATTTCTGCTTTGCAAATAAGTTCATCTATATTGTTTTAAGAAATAAAGATTATAATATTTTATATTTTTCTTAATGTAATAGCATGTGATGAAATCACATCTTGCAACAAAATCGCAATTATATTTTCCATATTCTGTCTTGCCAAAGAGTTATCCTTTACACATCCAGTGATTGTGCACATATTTGTATGTGATGAACCTAAGAAATACTGTGAGACAGCTATTAAACAAACGAAAGTCTTTATCTCAGACGCTATGGGAGAAAGAAGATAGTTAAACAAGTTTTAGCCTAGAAATTTAGTTGAGTAAGGACAGGGGAAAGTGTTTGTGTAGTCCTGAGGAGATTTAAACAGTTATATGAGAAAAATGCATAAGGGCTAGAGTGACCCAGATACTTAGTGTGGTAAATGTTTACTTGATATTGTGCTTAACTGCCAACATAATGGATTCTTCCAAGGGAATCAGATAAATGCTTAGCATCATAAGAACAAGAGAGACAGATTAGATATACAACTTGGTAAAGAAACATCACTTCTCAGGGAGGAGGCAGGCTGACTTAAGGGACTCTAGGTTCTAACAACATAATTTGCATTTAACTTACTAATGTTTATATACTGTTCACTGTTTAATATCTGAAAAAAAGTATTTTTAAAATCCGTATAACTCTTTGAATACCATAATGCCAGTAAACTGCATTAGAGCAGTAGAAATAGAACACAATAAAGAAGCAAAGAGATCACTAAGAGAAACCATTCTCTTTAAATTTAGAATAGAGAGAGAGGGATCAGAGACAAAACACTGGCTGCCTATGAAGCTATCACAGGCATTTTACCTCACAAAGCAGGGAATATAACTGTGGCATTACTTAATAATTCTATACAGTTAAATTTCCAATCTAAAAACTAAAGTTTTGAGAAACAAAGAAATATATGATTTTTAACTTACCAAATTCAAATAAGTTGAATTTGAAATCAGTAGCTCTCATAGTATTTTATTATTAAGTAGATCCTTTTAATTTAAAAATCCCTAGAATAAATACACTATATTAATTCTCAATTAAAAAAATAAGTTTAGACTATCTTTGTTGTTTTATTAAGAGAGTCTAGTGAATAACAATTAAAGACTTGGATCAAGATTGTTTTTTTCTTGTGTGGACTTTTATATTTAAAGATCCTTTAGCATTAAACACACTTTAAGACTTGTTTACTATATATATTTTTTTCTCTCCTATTCCAAATATTATTTTTGAATGTGATTTTTCAATTATTTTCTACACAATTTAACATGTTTGCAAACCTACTGCCATATTTTAATAAGAGGTTGTACCAACCTTGATTTCAAGCTTTGTTGGGAAGTTTCAAAGTATTAATCATAAAGATAAGCCCACCTTTAAGGACATTTTTATATATCCCAAAGAGCAATATTCTAGACATAGCTATGGGAAAGCAAATCTACATCCTTATACAGTTTCATTTTCTTATGATCATTTAAAAATCATCCTAGCAATAATTTTTTTCTGGCAATCCTGTAATATTCTTTTATTTCATGGGTTCTCTGCTCTCTTAACAAAGCTAAGGAGAAAGGCTTCTCTTAATGTAGTGGAATTCTCATCATCTCTTAAAAGAAAAAGAAAGAAAAGTTCAATTTGAGTGTGACTTTTTAGTTGCTTCTCTACTTTATTCACTTTCTTCTCAATCACTAAAAGTTTGGAAAATAGGAAATTTCAAAGTTGCACAGTCACATGGATCAAGTCTTCAGACTTAATGGTGAAATAGTATTGTGTATGAAACTGGGTGCTCTGATGAAGGGTTATTTTCAGTAAACGTTGAAAGGTTGACAGCAGCTGCTTTGTAGATGTGGAAAAAAACCAAGTTGATACCAATCATATAGAATTGCTCGTTTAATGGTAGGAATTTTTTAAAAAGAAAGAATTTCTTTGGAGTACTGATTTTAAGACAGGGAATACAGTTCCTGGAAACTTCTTATGAAGTTATAATTGACTCAAAAAGTGTCAGAAAAGAGAATAAATACAAAATTTGCTCTCCTTGTGTTCATAATTTTTTTTCTCTGTATTCAAAAATTTTATTCACAATCATAATCATATAGTAATACCTTATTAGAAGATCATTCTTGGAACACAGCACATATAATCAAGGACAATTATGAAGCCTAGTATGAATCATAACTGACAAATCCTGAGACAATTCTGCCATTAGAGATACATATTTCTTTTTTCATTTTAATCTCCTCTTACTTGCTCAGTTATTACAGAAATCAGAATATGGGAAGAGACTCAGCAGTGCTGAGTAATGATGAATTTTAACAATTAGGGTTGGATGACTCAGAGTATAATTGTATACTATCCTTTCTATTTGTTAACTCTATTTTGCTCCTGTGATAAAGACAATAGTTTGAGAATGAAGTAGCCAAACATCAGTCTATGTTAATACACTTTTAGCTTGTTGCATCTAAAATAGATTGACAAACCAATCTTAGACTATAAATCGGTTAAGATTATGATGCCAACTAAAACCTATGTTCAGAAAACTCAGCATTAAAAGCAGTGTTATTTTTGGGAAAAAAACAGATGTGATTTGTAACTAAATTCTATACTCACTGAAAGAATGAATTCTCTAACAGATAGAATGCAATTTATAACTGAATTCTATATTCTCTAAAAGATAGAATGAAAAGATGGAAGAAGTAACATTGGCATATTTGAGAATGATCAGTCATTCTAACATTGTGTGGTCTGAATGTTCCTCTTTGTTTACCATCTTCACTCAGAGCAGGGCTTTGGAGATCCTGTGAAGTGGTAAAAGATGGAAATGGAAAGGGAAAGAGAAAGTGAAGGGGAAGTAATACAGA
Organism: Balaenoptera physalus; assembly: GCF_965194825.1. Lineage (NCBI taxonomy): Eukaryota > Metazoa > Chordata > Mammalia > Artiodactyla > Balaenopteridae > Balaenoptera > Balaenoptera physalus. The sequence goes on along the minus strand of NC_138890.1, from coordinate 92,002,304 downwards.
ATCCAGAAGTGCTGTCTTTAAGCCTACTTTAATGACTACTCTAAAAGTTCTTTGAAATAAAACAGTTGTAATCCATATTTTTCTCCTTTGCCTTCATAATATATTTACCTATTTCTCGAACTTGTATTATACGTAATTAAATTTTTTTATGTCTTCCCCTTTCAAATAAATAGTTTTTGCTGAAGTAAATTATATCCTTTTATTTTTCAAGAAAAAACAGAAGCATATTGAATTAAAAGTGAACGATCTCTTTACCCTTTCCATATTTTTAAATTAAAAAAAAAGTTATTCCATTTAAAAATTACCCCAGAGTAAATGATAGCTAACAATTCCATACTTTTTCTTCTTTAATATCTAGCATAATATAAATACAGGTAATTTAGGTTTGGACCTTGGCTTTATGTCAACAGAATCATACTGAACTATTCTTTAACCTCCTTTAATCACATTATACAAAATCCTGGAAATTTTCCCATGCACATAATTATGAATTGCACCATTCTTTATAACTTGTGACGACTTTAAATGATGATTTTTTTTTCAAATTTGTATCTCACGTTAGTAATGTTTGGCAAACCTAGTTGTCTCCTTGCTTGTTGACCTTCTGCTCTTGGATATCCTATGAGCTAGTCAATTTCAATGTCTAGGTGTTCCTCAATCTCTTACTGTCACTTCTGCACTGCCAAATAATTTACAAGGCCCTACTTAACTGCTCATGACTAAAACCTTGTTGTCTTCCTTGATAGATCTACCAATATTTTTCTCTCATATCATGACCCTGCAATGTTCAATAGATCACATTTTATTAATGAGTATATCATCCGTAAGACTCTAACATTTCCTATCTCTCATATCACTTTAGTGATCTTCTTTTTGCAGTGGCAATAAATTGACAGGCCATCATCACAAAATTTTAAACAATATTACTACTTTCCATACTTCCATACTTCAAATCTGATTAATGCTTGCCATGGCCCTCAGTTTAAAAAAATCTATCACATTTAATCCAGTGACTCCATTCTTTAAAGTGTTAGCAATAACAGATCACAGATACAGTGTCAGGACAGGACAAGTAGGGACATTTTCCAAATTGTAATTAATACCGATACTTATGACAAAATTTGATTTTATTAACTGTTATTTAACCTTCTATGCTTAGTTTATACCTGTTCTCATAGTAATTTCAAAAAGGCCTAAACCATTATCCTTAAGCATCTGATGTCTACATATATATTCAGGGCAGCAGTAAAGCTTTCAGTTTAATGCTCCTGTGATACATTAAAAAATAAAAATAATTTTAGTTAAAAAAAACTCTTTAAAAACAATTATACCTTTTGCTGTGAATAAAAATACAATCATTGGAAAATGGGTCCAAATAAGTCAAAGGAAATTTTTTTAAATTTGAGGTTCCTACACAGAAGTCAAGATTCAATAGGCTAGAAAATGACCATTGTAGATTTTTGAAGAGGATATCATGGAGATATGAATTTACTTAAAGTACTCAAGTATCATTGCATAGATTGATTGATATGGACAAATGTTGATTCAATAGATCATTAAAGTAATACAGAGATGGTACACTATTACAATTTACAGAAAAGGAGAAAAAGTGGGAAGTTTAAGAAGTACTTCAAATATTAAAACAACAATAATACATTGTTGCAGAAAAGGTAATTGTCAATGTCTGGAGAAGGAGGAAACAACTGCAAGGGTGATATATTTGCTGTTCATTTGCATCAACTGGACTCTATCCTTTTAAAACTTTTTTTCCGAGGAAAGGGAATTGATGATACCTTGCATCATCTCTTGGTGTGCCCTTCCTGTCTATCCTGGGGTTGATACTGGGTTTGATTCATTGTTATTTATATTAGCTTACTCAATTAGTTTAGACTCTAATTCCCACAGATTGTGGAAACAGCAAAGTAAAATAGGGAGGGGGCAAATTATCTTTCTTAAGCTAATAACCATAGTAGCCCTTTATATCTTCTTAAATATTCTTTCTAAAAATTGTTATTTTTAAGTGAGATGTACATAGAATGTATTTTGCATAAATTTGCAAAGACCAGGGATTGTTTTAAACAATGTTGAATGATAAAGCTAATTGCTCAAAGAATGTTCTAAAAGGATTAATTTTTTTTTCTGTTATTATTTGTAGGGTTTTCTATAAAATTAGTCAAAACTACTGTTTATATTCAAGGCCCATTTGTTTAATAAGTTATTATCTTGCTAATGGAGTTCCTTTAAATGTATAAAACTAGAATAGTGATTGGCCACAAGTTTAAAATATTGTTATCTTTATATAAGCTACTTTTTAATGAACTTAGGTTCATTTAACTTTTGTGCAATGTTAAAGATGTAAATACACTATAACTGGTATGCAAGGAAAATATTACTCACTGTATTTCTTGTGGATATTGAAAGTGACTTGGTTTTCAGATGTTTATTAGCTCAAAATACTGAAAGTATATGCTGATCTTCCAGAAACTCTTCTATTTTCACATTTCAAAAGATAAAGAAGGACTAATGGTCTGTGAGTAAACATATATATATATATATAATCTCTTTTGGTTTTTTCCATCGTTTTTTTCTTAATATTTTACTCATAGCTGCATGAGGAGCAAATGAAAACTTGCTCTTATATATTAGCTTATATATAATATAAGCTTTAAACTTATATTGTGTTCAACCTTAAGGATATTATCCAAATCTTCCTCTTGGGTTGCTATTTTCACATCTCAATTTCTAATGAATAAAAGCATCTTTACCCATCCAGAGTCTTTTTAATATCCTTAGCCTTTTTGTGGTTGTTGCTTCAGCTTTTATTTAATAGCTGCTACTACTCAGTGAACAAATAATTTCTAGTTGTTACTGATGGATGTGTTTTTAATTGATAACCATAATGATTACATGTTTCTTATATATATAATGCAAGACAAGAATTTTAAAATTGCCTCATGAAAAGTAATATATACAGTAAACACATAGGAGCATAGATTGTCATTAGGTTTGATCATTTATTTACATGAAATTATGATAAACAAAATTCTTTTTTTTTTTAACATCTTTATTGGAGTATAATTGCTTTACAATGGTATGTTAGTTTCTGCTGTATAACAAAGTGAATCAGCTATACGTATACATATATCCCCATATCCCCTCCCTCTTGTGTCTCCCTCCCACCCTCCAAATCCCACCCCTCTACGTGGACACAAAGCACCGAGCTGATCTCCCTAGCTATGCGGCTGCTTCCCACTAGCTAGCTATTTTACATTTGGGAGTGTATATATGTCCATGCCACTCTCTCACTTCATCCCAGCTTACCCTTCACCCTCCCCGTGTCCTCAAGTCCATTCTCTATGTCTGCATCTTTATTCCTGTCCTTCCCCTATGTTCTTCAGAACCATTTTTTCTTTTTTAGATTCCATATATATATGTGTTAGCATACAATATTTGTTTTCCTCTTTCTGACTTACTTCATTCTGTATGACAGACTCTAGGCTCATCCACCTCACTATAAATAACTCAATTTTGTTTCTTTTTATGGCTGAGTAATAGTCCATTGTATATATGTGCCACATCTTCTTTACTCATTCATCTGACAATGGAGACTTAGGTTGCTTCCGTGTCCTGGCTATTGTAAATAGAGCTGCAATGAACATTGTGGTACATGACTCTTTTTGAATTATGGTTTTCTCAGGGTATATGCCCAGTAGTGGGATTGCTGGGTCATATGGTAGTTTTATTTTAAGTTTTTTAAGGAACCTCCATACTGTTCTCGATAGTGGCTGTATCAATTTACATTCCCACCAACAGTGTAAGAGGGTTCCCTTTTCTCCACACCCTCTCCAGCATTTAATGTTTGTAGATTTTATGAGGAGGGCCATTCTGACCAGTGTGAGGTGATACCTCATTGTAGTTTTGATTTGTATTTCTCTAATGATTAGTGATGTTGTGCGTCCTTTCATGTGTTTGTTGGCAATCTGTATATCTTCTTTGGAGAAATGTCTATTTAGGCCTTCTTCCCATTTTTGGATTGGGTTGTTTGTTTTTTTGATATTGAGCTACATGAGCTGCTTGTAAATTTTGGAGATAAATCCTTTGTCAGTTGCTTCATTTGCAAATATTTCATCTGGGGATTGTCTTTTCATCTTGTTTATGTTTTCCTTTGCTGTGCAAAAGCTATTAAGTTTCAATAGGTCCCATTTGTTTATATTTGTTTTTATTTTCTTACTCTAGGAGGCGGGTCAAAAAGGATCTTGCTGTGATTTATGTCATAGAGTGTTCTCCCTATGTTTTCCTCTAAGAGTTTTAGTGTCTGGCCTTACATTTAGGTTTTACTCCATTTTGAGTTTATTTTTGTGTATGGTGTTAGGAAGTGTTCTAATTTCATTATTTTACATGTAGCTGTCCAGTTTTCCCAGAACCACTTATTGAAGTGGCTGGCTTTTCTCCATTGTATATTTTTGCCTCCTTTGTCAAAAATAAGGTGACCATATGTGTGTGGGTTTATCTCTGGGCTTTCTATCCTGTTCCATTGATCTATATTTCTGTTTTTGTGCCAGTACCATACTGTCTTGATTACCGTAACTTCGTAGTATAGTCTAAGTCTGGGAGCCTGATTCCTCCAGCTCCATTTTTCTTTCTCAAGATTGCTTTGACAATTCGGGGTCTTTTGTGTCTCTGTACAAATTGTGAAATATTTTGTTTTAGTTCTGTGAAAAGTGCCATTGGTAGTTTGATAGAGATTGCACTGAATTTGTAGATTGCTTTGGATAGTATAGGCATTTTCACAATGTTGATTCTTCCAATCAAAGAACATGGTATATCGCTCCATCTGTTTGTATCATCTTTAATTTCTTTCATCAGTGTCTTATAGTTTTCTGCATATAGGTCTTTTGTCTCCTTAGGTAGGTTTCTTCCTAGGTATTTTATTTTTGTTGCGATGGTACACGGGAGTGTTTCCTTAATTTCCCTTTCAGATTTTTCGTCATTACTGTATAGGAATGCAAGAGATTTCTGCGCATTAATTTTGTATCCTGCTACTTTACCAAATTCATTGATTAGCTCTAGTATTTTTCTGGTGGCATCTTTAGGATTCTCTATGTATAGTATCATGTCATCTGCAAACAGTGACAGCTTTACTTCTTTTCTGATTTGGATTTCTTTTATTTCTTTTTCTTCTCTGATTGCTGTGGCTAAAACTTCCAAAACTATGTTAATAATAGTGGTGAGAGTGGACAACCTTGTCTTGTTCCTGATCTTAGAGGAAATGGTTTGCTATTGTTTCATTCATTTCTTTTTCATTTATTTCTGATCTGATCTTTATGATTTCTTTCCTTCTGCTAACTTTGGGTTTTTTTTTTTTTCACTTTTGTAATTCAATTTATTTGCTGTTTTACAACTTATATTTCCAAAGGCTTTACAATGTCACATTTTCTTGTTTTTTGAAACAATGCTTTAATAGTTCAGTCAAGAGAGATATCATATGATGCAATATTTAGCTCTTCTTTGAAGCTGGAACTCAGCAATTTATTTCCTCTAGAGCTGCTGGGTATTTCCTAAGAGTTGCTGGGTATTTCCTCTAGAGCTGCTGGGTATTTCCTATTTTTTCACCATTGAGAGCAATGCTGGCTGTGGGTTTGTCATATATGGCCTTTATTATGTTGATGTAAATTCCCTCTATGCCTACTTTCTGGAGGGTTTTTATCATAAATTGTTGTTGAATTTTGTCAAAAGCTTTTTCTGCATCTATTGAGATGATCATATGGTTTTTCTCCTTCTGTTTGTTAATATGGCTTATCACATAGATTGATTTGCATATATTGAAGAATCCTTGCATTCCTTGGATAAACCCCACTTGATCATAGTGTATGATCCTTTTAATGTGCTGCTGGATTCTATATGCTAGTATTTTGTTGAGGATTTTTGCATCTATGTTCATCAGTGATATTGGCCTGTAGTTTTCTTTTTTTTGTAGTATCGTTGTCTGGTTTTGGTATCAGGGTGATGGTGGCCTCGTAGAATGAGTTTGGGAGTGTTCCTCCCTCTGCAATATTTTGGAAGAGTTTGAGAAGGATAGATGTTAGGTCTTCTCTAAATATTTGATAGAATTAGCCTGTGAATCCATCTAGTCCTGCGTTTTTGTTTGTTGGAAGATTTTTAATCACAATCTCAATTTCAGTGTTTGTGATTGGTCTGTTTATATTTTCTATTTCTTCCTGGTTCAGTCTCAGAAGGTTGTGCTTTTCTAAGAATTTGTCCATTTCTTCCAAGTTGTCCCTTTTATTGGCATAGAGTTGCTTGTAGTAATCTCTCATGATCCTTTGTATTTCTGCAGTGTCAGTTGTTACTTCTCCTTTTTCATTTCTAATTGTGTTGATTTGAGTCTTCTCCCTTTTTTTCTTGATGAGTCTGGCTAATGGTTTATCAATTTTGTTTATCTTCTCAAAAAACCAGCTTTTAGTTTTATTGATCTTTGCTATTGTTTCATTCATTTCTTTTTCATTTATTTCTGATCTTTATGATTTCTTTCCTTCTGCTAACTTTGGGTTTTTTTTGTTCTTCCTTTTCTAATTGCTTTAGGTATAAGGTTAGGTTGTTTATTTGAGACATTTCTCGTTTCTTAAGGTAGGTCTGTATTGCTATAAACTTCCCTCTTAGAACTGATTTTGCTGCATCCCATAGGTTTTGGGTCATCGTGTTTTCATTGTCATTTGTTTCCAGGAATTTTTTGATTTTCCCCTTTGAGTTCTTCAGTGATCTCTTGGTTATTTAGTAGTGTATTGTTTAGCCTCCATGTGTTTGTATTTTTTACAGATTTTTTACTGTAATTGATATCTAGTCTCACAGTGTTGTGGTCACAAAAGATTCTTGATACGATTTCAATTTTCTTAAATTTACCAAGGCTTGATTTGTGACCCAAGATATGATCTATCCTGGAGAATATTCCATGCGCACTTGAGAAGAAAGTGTACTCTGTTGTTTTTGGATGGAATGTCCTTATAAGTATCAATTAAGGCCATCTTGTTTAATGTATCATTTAAAGCTTGTGTTTCCTTATTTATTTTCATTTTGGATGATCTGTCCATTGGTGAAAGTGGTGTGTTAAAATCCCCTACTATGATGGTGTTGCTGTCAATTTCCCCTTTTATGGCTGTTAGCGTTTGCCTTATGTATTGAGGTGCTCCTATGTTGGGGGCATGAATATTTACAATTGTTATATCTTCTTCATGGATTGATCCCTTGATCATTATATAGCGTCCTTCTTTGTCTCTTGTAATAGTCTTTGTTTTAAAGTCTATTTTGTCTGATATGAGAGTTGCTACTCCAGCTTTCGATTTCCATTTGCATGGAATATCTTTTTCCATCCCTTCACTTTCAGTCTGTATGTGTCCCTAGGTCTGAAATGGGTCTGTTGTAGACAGCATATATACGGGTCTTGTTTTTGAATCCATTCAGCCAGTCTGTGTGTTTTGGTTGGAGCATTTAATCTATTTACATTTAAGGTAGTTATCGATATGTATGTTCCTATTACCATTTTCTTAATTGTTTTGGGTTTTATTGTAGGTCTTTTCCTTCTCTTGTGTTTCCTGCCTAGAGAATTTCCTTTAGCATTTATTGTAAAGCTGGTTTGGTGGTGCTGAATTCTCTTAGCTTTTGCTTGTCTGTAAAGCTCTTAATTTTTCTGTTGAATCTGAATGAGATCCTTGCTGGGCAGAGTAATCTTGGTTGTAGGTTTTTCCCTTTCATCACTTTAAATATGTCCTGCCACTCCCTTCAGGCTTGCAGAGTTTCTGCTGAAAGATCAGCTGTTAACCTTATGGGGCTTCCCTTGTATTTTACTTGTTTTTCCCTTGCTGCTTTTAATATTTTTTCTTTGTATTTAATTTTTGATAGTTTGATTAATATCTGTCTTGGCCTGTTTCTCCTTGGATTTATCCTGTATGGGACTCTCTGCGCTCCCTGCAGTTGATTAACTATTTCCTTTCCCATATTAGGGAAGTTTTCAACTATAATCTCTTCAAATATTTTCTCAGTCCCTTTCTTTTTCTCTTCTTCTTCTGGGACCCCTATAATTCGAATCTTTTATTGTTTAATGTTTTCCCAGAGTTCTCCGAGACTGTCATTGATTCTTTTCATTCTTTTTTCTTTATTCTGTTCTGCGGTAGTTATTTCCACTATTTTATCTTCCAGGTCACTTATCCATTCTTCTGCCTCAGTTATTCTGCTATTGATTCCTTCTAGAGAATTTTTAATTTCATTTATTGTGTTATTCATCATTGTTTCTTTGCTCTTCAGTTCTTCTAATTCCTTGTTAAACGTTTCTTGTATTTTCTCCATTCTATTTCCAGGATTCTGGAATCTCCATGATCTCTAGATTTAAGGAGATGTAGCTATGAGTCCCAGAGGCCATGGTGGTACAAGTTCACAGGACAATGTATGAAAGAGAAGGGAGCTGAACAGAATGAGAACTCCCAACATCTCATGAAAGTCTTCCTCACGGCATCAGACACATAATATTAGTGCATATACAGAGGAAACTAGACATCACTGAGTAAAGAACCACCTGAATGATTAGAGGGAACAATTACAGGTCTCACACAGAATCAGGAATAGTTCATGTTCCCAAAGACCATAGTGGAGAACCTCAAAATTCATAGGGAGCTGTGTAGAACAGTGTTTCCCAACCTTTTTGTCACCAGAGACCGGTTTTGTGGAAGACAGTTTTATCCATGGACCAGGGAGGAGGGGGATGGTTTCAGGATGCTTCAAGCACATTACATTTATTGTGCACTTTATTTCTATTATTATTACATTGTAATATATAATGAAATAATTATACAACTCACCATAATGTAGATCCAGTGGGAGCCCTGAGCTCGTTTCCCAATTGATTTATTATGGTCTCTGTGCAGTCAAACCTCTCTGGTAGTGATAATCTGTATTTGCAGCTGCTCCCCAGTGCTAGCATCACAGCCTCAGCTCCACCTCATATCATCCGGCATTAGATTCTCATAAGGAGCATGCAACCTAGATCCCTCACTTGCGCAGTTCATGGTGGGGTTCATACTTCTATGAGAATCTAATGTCACCACTGATCTGACAGGAAGCAGAGCTCAGGCGGTAATGCAAGCAATCGGGAGTGGCTGTAAACAGAGACGAAGCTTCACCCACTTGCCCGCCACTCACTTCCTGCTGTGCAGCCCGGTTCCTAACAGGCCATGGACTGATACTGATTCATGGCCTGGGCATTGGGGACCTCTGGTGTAGAGTACTCAGAAGATTATGCCTCAACAGTGGGAGAAAATATTCCTAGAAGAAATGTTACTTTGTTTCTACCTAAGAAACTTAAAACTAGACACAAAAAATTAAAGTATAAGAATTACAGGATTACAAAAAATTCAGTTTCCCAGAATAAAGCACAAGAATATGCATAAGAATACAAAAACATTTAGCTCCCAATAATGTAAATTAAAATATCTGATATCTAATCAAAAATTTCAAGGCTTGTAAGGCAATAACAAAAGCTGACTCATAATGAGAAAAATAAATCAATTAAAATCATCCCAGAAATTTCACAGAGCATAGAAGTAGTAGACAGGGAGAGTCAAACAGTTATTATAACCTCATTCTACAAATTCAGAAAGCTAAAGGAAAGGTTGAATATGTTAAAGACATAGATGACATAAAAAAGACCCAAATCAAAATTTTAGAGGTGAGGAACACAACATTTGAGACTTTTAAGAAAAGAATTAAGAGCAAGTGAGACAAAATTAATGAGCATGAAGACATACCAATAGAAACTATCCAAATGAAACTTGGGATGAAAAAGAAAAATTGACTTGTTTATAGTGGGATAATATACACGTAATTGGAGTCCCTGAAGAAAGAAGAGTTATAAAAACTTTGAAAAAACAATTTTGAAATATAAAAGTTGTTTTATTTCTTAAAAACTTGTTTTTGAAAAAAAATTGATGCAAATTATAAGTCCACAGAACTAAGAAATTCAATGAAACACAGTATATTAAATGTGAAAAGGAAAAAGGTGTTTCATAATCAAATTATTTAAAACCAATGATAAAGAGTAAAATCCTAAAAGCATCCACAGAAAATGATACTTATTTATAGAGGAACTAAGGAAAGCATGACAGCAGAATTTTGTTGGAAAAATCATAAACCAAAGTACAGTGGATAAATATCTTTAAACGTCTTGAAAAAAAAGAAAGAAAAAAAAGAAACTATCAACTTAAAATTCTAGAAAAAGTGAAAATATCTTTCAAACTGAAGGTAAATTGAAAGCTTTCAGATACACAAAAGTTGCTTAGTTAATTATCAGAAGACTTGAATTATAAGGAAGGCTGACTAAAGCTCTTTAGGCAACATAAATGATACTTAAATTGGAAACAACCTGGAAAAACACAAAATATGTTCATTGTTATTATTTACATCATATTATAGTTAATTTACTGTTAAAAGTAAAAATAGTAACTATGCATTATGAGGTTTATAAAATATGTAGAAGTAAAGTGAATGATAACTATAGCACAAAAGTCAGGATGGGAGAATCTTATAAGGTTTTTATACCATACATGAAATGGTATAATGACTTGTAACAAAAATCAGTAAGGTCAAGAAGATAAAGAGCTGCTTGCAGAGTGTAAATTAATATGCTGCATCTATCACTGAAATTCTTGATCTTAAAAAAAATCAACTGAATTAAGCGGTGATGTAGTAAATTTACCTTGTGGAGCAACTCCTTTTCTCATCACATGATAGCATTCTGAGTATTACTTGTAATTAACAGAGTTAACAAAGAATAAATTTTAAATAAATATAATTAATGTGTTCAAGAAAACAAAGGAAAAAATATAAAATATCAGAGATAATTGGAAAACCAAGAGTCCTCACTTTGCATCACTGTACTAACTGAAACATGTGTTCTTGTTTTGCACAGTTCCAGTGACTAGAGAGTTGGGCAATGCAAAGACACAGTTCCAAGATGCAAGAGTTTAGTTAACCATACTGTGTAAAATAAGGAATGTCTGCATATAAAAAAAGGATTCAAATGGAAATTATAAAAGTAAATAATATAATGCATAAGATTATGAACTCAGTAGATGGGTATAAAAATAGAATACATAGCCAATGATATTTTACTGAAATGGAAGATAAGTCAACTAAAAAATTACAAACTGAAGCAGAGACAAACAGAGAAAAAATAATAAATAGAAAAGACCATAGAAGACATGTAGATCAGAGTAAAAGGTCTAACATGTTTAATTGGAATCACAGAAAAAGATAAAACAGAATTGAGCAGAACAATATTAGAATAGGTAATGCCTGAGAAGTTCCCAAAGTAGATGAACAATATCAAGAAGCTCTGTGGATACCAATCAAGATAAATACAAAGAAGACCACATGCAGGCACATCTGAAAGAGTATTTTTCAAACTTTATGTTCTTAAAAATATTGAAGTCCCCAAAGTGCACTTTTTTTGCATGAATTGCATATGTATACATGTTTAATGTATTAGAAATTAAGGCAGAAATATTCAAAATACACATTCATTTTAAAAATACCAATATATTCATTATGCTAATGTAGCAGAACATATATTTACAAACTATAACTATATTTTCCAAAACAAAATATAATTACTGCTATAATTATTTGCTTCACATTTTTGTAAATATCTTTCATATCCGGTTTATTAGAAGATACTTGGATTATCATATCTGCTTCCAAAATCAATCTGTTATATTATTTTGGTAGAAGTATATGAATAAAATCTGGGCTCAAACAATTATGTTATAAGAAAATGGAGGAGAATTGGATAAGAATAATCTTTTCAGATAAATGGGTATATTTTTCCTTAGTAAACAAAAAATTGACAAGTATTAGTTTTATAAAGATAGTCATAACATGGAATGTGAACGAATATTACCAAATTTTTTGTATTCTATTACATTCAAATCCAAAGACCCAATTTGCACTTTGAATGGATCTTATATCTATGCATTCATCTTGTAACATCAAGTATTAGTCACTTTGGAATAACAGCCAAGAACCAAAGACAAAGAGAAAAGTCTTGAAAACAGTCAGGAAAAAACCTTCATTGGAGAAATAACATGGAAGAAATCAGGAAACAGTGGATTGGCATCTTTAAAGTGTTGAAAGAAAATTTAAGCACATTCTTCAGCAGAGGTAAAATGATTTCAGATAAAAATGTGAAAGTGCATAAAGGATTGTATAAAGTGCATAAAGAGTATTGTAAAGCTTAAATACATGGGTAAATATAAATGGATACTGACTGTTTAAAATAATAACAGTAGTGTTTTATATGGCCTCAAATATATGTAAGTTAAAATGCATGGCAAGAATGAAACAAAAGAAGTGAGTAGAACCCATGGGAATAAAGGCAAAAAAAAAAAGTACCTGCATTACACTTTCATTACTCTCAATATTTGTATAACTGTCATAATGCAAAGATGCATATATAATCTCTAAGTTAACCACTAAAACCAATTTGAAAACATGGAGGGAAACATTACAAATAAAAAATAATTGATTAATTCTGAAACAGGAAAAAAGAATCTTAAGACATGTATGTCAAATTAAAAGCCTGTTATAAGACGATTAATTAAAATATAAATACAAATGAACTAAATAATCCAATGTCTTATATATGAAGCTGAATTTATAGTTTTTCTGTCAAAGAATAATGACATTTATTTTGAGTCTTATTCTTTTTCTTCCAAAGGTAGGGCTTATTCAGTGTTTCACTCCTTACTTACTTACACATTTTTATGCACATGAGAATATACAGCTATTTATAATTATGATTAATATATTTAAAATGCCATGCTAGATAGTTGGAGAAATAATGCATGTACAAAAATAACTATGATATTACAAGGCAGAACACGTTAGATGCAGTAAAGATTGCATCAATGTTTTTTCTACATATAGTTTAAGACTAGTGGCATCCTATACAAAAAAAGGTTGATGAGGTTAACAGTACAATCTTGCCTTGAACTAGAGTTCTTTTTTTGCAACAAATGTTTAGGTTGACTTGGAAGCTGAAATTTACATCTTTAAAAATGCCTTTAAGTTAACTAAGTGCACTAATGAAATTAGAAACAGTTTCAAGAGAGTCTCAAATTTTGCTGCAAAGCCTAATCATGCACTTTAATGCAGCTTATTATTATTATTATTTTTGTTATATTTTCACATTTGTTTATGGTCAGACATTTCAGTAGGCAACTCCTTATTCATCCTGATTATCTTATCCTCTTCTGGAACTAAATCTAAAATGACATATGGTCAGGCAAATTTTCAATTTCAGTTGCAAACTTGTTCATGGGAACTTTAAAAAAAACACATGAATCTTTCAGAGCAAATTAGAGTCAAGAAAAGCTTCACCAAAACTGCTGCTAGTAAAAAGTCACTTATAAAGAGATCTCACTGCAATAATGGCGTACGTGGAGATTAAAGAAGATCCCTTATTTTCCCAGGAATAAATAATACTTTATAAAATTGTTTCCACATCTGGCAGTATTAATAAACTTTCAATTAAATTAATTTTGAAATGTCTTTATTTTGCTAATCATTTGCTATTAATAGTAAGAAACCAATATTTACTAACCTGTCAAAAATAACCAAAAATTTCACGTTTTTATATTTTCTATTTTTATGCCATTGTAAGGAAAGTATCATTATTATAATTTTATAGGTGAGGAAACTAGGGCTTAGGTACAGTAAGGCAGATAATGTCAGCTTCCTAATATGTAACTGGAGTGAAAATTCAAACGACAATCTGAGTTCATTGTGTTGATTTTTACCTGTCAATTAAATGACATGTATGAAGAATAACAAGTCTGTGAGCCAGAAAATAACAATAGAAATTATCAAAATAATTCACATTTTAATGATAGAGAGAATGTGATGTATCTAAAATAAAAACCAATTTTTACCCTATAAGTATTATAGAATTCAGTTAAATAGAAAAACTAACAAGAATGAAAACACATTTTTTCAATAAAAAGCAAGGAAATAAATTTATAGCTACCTCTTTTTTTTCAGATTCAAAATTCATTTATTGTAAAAATTAGAAAACTAAAAACAAAGGAAACCTCTTTAATCTGGTAAAATGATAGCAAACATCCTGTTTAATGGGGAAATACTAAAAGCTTTTCCCTGAAGTTAGGAACAAGAGGATGCCAGCTACCAACCCTTTCTATTCAACAGTGTACTAGAGTTCTATGATGTAAGGCAATCAATCAACCAAGCAACCAAAAGAAAATAAAAATATAAGCAATGAAAAGGAACTGATAATACTGTTTTTATTTGCAGATGTCTGTTATGCTAAAAATCCAAAATAATATACAAATAGAAAAAATAAAATTAATAAATGAATTATACAGCTACCTCTTAAGTAAGACATTTTCTGGATCACTGGTGTTGAAGGGCACAGCTTTTGATAAGTCATTAGTTGAACATGCAGTACATTTGTCATGTAAGAATAAAAAGGAAATAAAAGTAGAAATTCTAGGGAATAAGTCAGGGACAAAAAGAATCCTCTTTCTGTAGTTCAATCAATGAAAATCTTAATGTAAAGTAGATATGCATGGAGATATGCAAGGAAAGAGGTCTAGAAATTTGAGACTACAGTAAACTCAGGGATATGATACAGTCTCAGGTATTTCTGACATATCTAACAGTCATGATCATGAAAATAATGATAAAAATAACTACTATTAGGAGGGATACCTATCATTGAACCTAACTTAATGCAGTGTTAAGAATATAGGTTCTTGAGTCCGAAGGCTTAGGTTTGAATAAAGCTCTGACACATATTATTTCTGCAACACAAATAAACTTTCAATTAAGTTAATTCTGAATTTTTTAAATTTTGATAATCATTTATTATTAATAGTTAAAAAATATTTACTAAGCATTACATATCTGTCCAAATCACTTCACTTTTTCTGTCTCAACTCCCTAATTCTTGAAAGCATCAATCCAGCCGAAGTATTCAGGTGACTTATCTGGGTTCCACTGGAAAAAACAAGACTCTGTAAACATTTACAACAAATTCACTGTCTTCAAGACCTCACCCTAGCATAAAAGGAAGAAATCGTTTTTAAATTTAGACTATAAAAATACGTTTATACTCAATAAATTGTTATACTACAAAGTGGACCAATATCTAACTAGAAGTCAGAAGACTTGTTTCCTAGACTTTCTACTTCTAGTCAATTTCTCTGACTCTTTGAAGAAATAGTCCTGCTTGAAATGATAACAATGCCCTTATTTCTCACTCTTCAAGAATCCCTGTTTTTCTCCTTTTTCTTCTCTTCTACTTAAGAGGGCAGAAGGAGAGCTGTGTTTTATCTACACTCTGTGATTTTGTGTCTAGAAATATCTGTGGAGATGGTAGACATTGATTTGGTTCCATTTCTGAAGCTAAAAAATGTACCTTTTATCTGATCAAAGGGAATAAGATATTCACAGTGATCCCTGCTGGCTTTGACTCCAAATTATTCATACAGACAAAAGGTAATAAAAGGTTCAGATACTTTGGAGATTACTTAACCTAAAACTTTCATATTTTTTTAAAGGAGAAAAATGTGGCCCCCAAGATTAAGCATATAGAATTTCTGAATGGTTAGTGAGAAATCAAGGTCACAGCTATGGAGTAGAAGGCCTGGAAAGGGTCACCTGAGTTTTAGTTAATAATGGTTCCATTTTTCTCAATGTATCCTAGTTACTGATAATAGAAACATACTGCCACAGACTAATTTTAAAATAAATTAATATGTGTGTATGTGTACATACTGTAAAATGATACCATAAATTATAAATTAGACATTTTTGAATTCTAAAGATCCACCATTATTTGAATTTATAAAATTGAAAAAAGATAGTATGCATAATAAAAGCTCCCCAATAAATATTTATTAAATGAATGGAGGCACTGTGTATCAATGCTTCTTAGTAATGTTGTATGCAA
The DNA here is from genome assembly GCF_965194825.1 of Balaenoptera physalus. NCBI lineage: Eukaryota > Metazoa > Chordata > Mammalia > Artiodactyla > Balaenopteridae > Balaenoptera > Balaenoptera physalus. Next base: position 91,986,292 of record NC_138890.1, on the reverse strand, counting down.
TACATGGAGAAATTTGGAAGCATATCAAGATTTCATAAAATGTGAATTAAAGACATATGTTCTAACAGCATCATATTTTAACATGAATAGAATAGAACCTTTACAAAATTCAAAACACACATTATTTGGGAAAACTTCGTATTTTTCTTAAGTAGATTATTAAAAGTTAAATTATAAAAATTTAAAACCAGTCATTTAACTTAATTTAACTAATAACTGTAAAAAGTTATCAACATTCGGATACATATAATCTGTGGAGTTGTGTTTATTTTGGCTATATAGAAATAATAGCAGTTAAATATCTTCTATTATAGCCATTTAATTTAAAATAATAATCCACAAGTATAAAATTGTTTATATTTTAATTAAAATTCTTAGTAATTAAGATATAATAGTTTCCAAAATATATCTTCTACCTGAATCATCACAAAAATAAATGAATATTAAGACTACTTTTTAAAATTTATTTTTAGTTTTGCAGCGCTTGATAATATACTTAATCTCTGATATACTTTAGAATTTCCTTTTCACATATCTCTACCACATATTATTTAAATGAAGTAAATCAAATTTCAGGTAAGATTTTGGTTATAGATTCTTTTACTTCCCATTGAAAAGCTTATTAAAAAGATAATAAGATGGATATTTAAATACCTTTGAAACTAGAAATATCAATACAAATCTTCCTGTTTTCGGTGGACTTTCTACCTTCCAAGGAATGATGAAGTACTGCCATTTAGGAGGTGAACAGGCAAGAAGAAATAATTTTTATTTCTATCCATACTTTAAATTATTCACAGAACACATGAAATTACATCATGTCCCATAATGTGCAAGATCAGATTTAAAAAATCACATGCATTGGTCCCAAATACAAAAAAGTGTTTTTATCCTTAACTTGTATTTTTTAAACTTTAAGAAATCAATAAAAGATTTTGTCATACAAAAACAGGCAAAGACCATGGCCAGATGATAATCTGAACAGAAACGCAAATTGCTAGCAAACATGAAATATTCAACCTGCTAGTATTAAAATCATTCAAAAGTAAGGCAAAATGAAGATAATTTTTTAGGGCTCTTTTTTTGTTGTTGCTTTTATGAAGGTATGATGAAACACATATTCTTACATGCAGATACTGGGATTCTAAAACATAACTTTCTGGAAAGCAATTAGACATGTATATCAAGAATCTTGAACTAGATATACTTTTTTGGGTCAATAACTTCATCCTATAAATCATTTAAAAAGTCGTTTCAAGAAAGTGAAAGGGATTTATATTCTATAATGTTCCTACATGTTGGAAAAACATCTAAATGAAAGAAAGAAAGAAAGAAAAAGAAGGAAGAAAGAAAGCTAAGTAAAATGTTATGCATAATTGATAATATCAGTATTTTCAAAGAATTTGTGTTGGTATTAGTAAATTTATTTAAAAATGAAATGTAGACAAGAGAAGGAAGAGAGAGAACAGCATTTCAGATAGGATGCTAAGTTTCTTAAATTGCAAACTTTATAAAATATTTAAGCACAAGAATGATAACATTGCCCAATGCAGTATGGTATTGCCATAAAAAACAGACACATAGGTCAGTGGAAAATAATAGAGAACCCAGAAATAAATTCACAAATATACGGTCAAGTAATTTATGACAAAGTAGCCAAAAATATACAATGGGGAAAGAACAGTCTTTTCAATAAATGGTGTTGGGAAAAATGGACAGCCCCATGCAAAAGAATGAAACTATACCACTACCATAAACCATACATAAAAATTAACCCAAAGTGGATTAAAGACTTGAATATAACACCTGAAACCATAAAACTCCTAGAAGAAAACATAGGTGGTAAACTCCTTGATATCAGTCTTGAATACGATTTTTGGATTTGACAAAAGCAAAGGCAACAAAAGCAAAAATAAACAAGTGGGACTACATCAAACTAACAAACTTCTGCACAGCAAAGGAAGCCATCAACAAAACGAAAATGAAACCTATTGAATGAAAGAAAACATTTGCAAATCATATATCTGATAAGGGGTTAATATCTAAAATATACAAAGAACATATACAGCTTAATATCAAAAGAATAATCTGATTTAAAAATGGGCAGGGGATCCCAATAGACATTTTTCCAAAGAAAGCATACAGATGGCCAAAAGGTACAAAAAAATATGCTCAACATCTCTAATCATCAGGGAAATGCAAATCAAAACCTCAATGAGATATCACTTCACATCTGTTAGAATGTTAGAATGTGGAGGAAAGGAAACCCTTGTGCACTGTTGGTGGGTATGTAAATTGGTGCAGCCACTATGGAAATCAGAATGGAGGTTCCTCAAAAAATTAAAAACAGAACTACGTTTTGATCTGGTATATCCTCCTCTGGGTATTTATGTGAAGAAAACACAAATACTAACTCCTAAAGATATATTCACTGCTTCGTTCATCACAGCGTTATTTACAACAGCTAAGATATGGAACAACCTAACTGTCCATTTACGGATGAATGGATAAATAAAATGTGGTATGTATACATGATGCAATATTATTCAGCCATAAAAAAGAATGAAATCTTGCCATGTGCAACAACAAGGATGGACCTGGAGAGCATTATGTTAAGTAAAATAAGTCAGACTGAGAAAGACAAATACTGTGTGATTTTACTTATTAAAAAAAATGAAAAAAAATGAGTTCAGAGGTGGGGGATAGGGGCTGAACAAAATGGGTGAAGGGGGTCAAAAGGTACAAACTTCCAGTTATAAAATAAATAAGTCATGGGAATGTAATGTACAGCATAGTAACTAAAGTTTATAATACTGTATTCCATATTTGAAAGTTCCTAAGAGTTTCTAAATCTTAGAAGTTCTCATCACAAAGAAAAGAAAATTTGGCAACTATGCATGGTATTGGATGTTAACTAGACTTATTATGGCGATTATTTTGCTAATTATACAAATATCAAATCATTGTTGTACCCCTGAAATTAATATGTCAATTATATCTCAATAAAAAATTTAAAACATAAAAATAAATAAAACAGTGCCTGGCATTTAGTAAGCCCTCAAAACAAAATGAAACATAAAGAATAACATTGCTTTTCTAGTAAAAAGCTTGTGATTTTAATTTATAGAAAACTTTATTTTTACATTTATTAAATTTATTACAAGTATTTATATAGTTCAGTATAAAAAAGTTAATAAAATTAATGGTACACAGTTATGGAAACAATGAATTCATTAATATTCATTTTAATGAATATTAAAATCAGCTGGTTGTAATGAAGTCCAAAAATCTGTTTTATTTATAATTGCAAAGAGAATATATTAAAATAGTTTTAATAATAATAAACCCTTCATCTTGATTTATGATATAAATAAAACTGGAAAAGTGGTTAGATAAGATTGGTTGAAAATACAGATATAATATTGCCTTTGCATATATAGAGTTTGGACACACTTTAAACATTAAACAAATAAAGAAATAGTAAGGCACTATTTCATACACAAAAATCCACAGGATTTACACTTCCTATTCTCTAAAAAGGATGAAAGCAAGCAAAAGAGAGGAAAAAGAGACAGAGAGAAAATAATGGAAATATGGAGAAAGCATAAAACAAGGTTACAGAAATATGAACATATCAATTAACAAAATAAATATACATTCAAAAAGACTGTACATTGAAATCACATCTGAATACTCATGAGTCAGTTTCTTCTTCCTACCTATATAACTAAAATCTCAAGGGAAAGAAAAATGCAAAGAAACATACTAAGAATCAAAATGAAGATGAAAAATTACATGTCCACGTGGGGGTGTGGGGAGTAACTAACATCTGTCTCTAATAACCTACCAGTCTAATAACATACCAGTCTATTTTTGTTCTTGTAGTCTTAATTTTTGGTGTTTTCCAAATTTTTAGTAATGAGCATATGCAATTTTAAAAATCAGAACAGAACAATCCTATAAATATAAATTTGTTCAATATCCCTTGGTATAAAAAATAGGTGTTTCCCACATAAAAATCAATCTAACCCTGATCTCTCATTTACAAGGTGGAAAGATGTTCAATATCTGTTAATATTTGGGATACCTTTGGACTCTGAAGTCTAGTGCAGACTAGAGAAATGTGGGAAGGTCATTCTTGTATTCAGTTTTTTCTTAACTATTGAGATTCTTTGTTTAAGATTTTGTGGTCCCTTTTGAAGAAGGGTATCTTCACTCTCTCATTCTAAGTTTGGACTGGGAAGTATTCTGCCATATATATACAGCCTCCTTACCCAAGACACATAGTTTTACCATGAGAATAGGGCTCAAATTTCCCAAATCCAAAACTTCCCATGTTAGTCTCAGGGAAGCTAAACTTTGTTTAATTTATTAAGGGCCACTTTGCCCTTATTCAATACACAATGCCAGTTAACATTCAGTCCCCAATCCCAGAGTGGGGGATGCTTATAAACTTAGGAAAGGGAGACTCACTTGTCAGATGGATGAGAGACACAATATGGTACAGAGTCAGTCATACAAGGCATCTGCAAGTCAAAGTCCTGTAAGACCCCTCTATTTGATGGAATTTGGGGAGGTCCTGGGAAAAATGGGCAGGAGAGAGGCACTCAGGGCCTTTGGAGCAGTGACTATTAATAATACCTGTGGAAATACTTTCAGAATGTAATACCCAGTACCCACATGTACTTGTTGGAGATCAATTTTTCCCATCTATCTTGGACTGAGAGACTCAATTCCCTTGAATGAGTCTGAAAAACAGTCAACCACTGAAATAAAAAGCAAAACCATCGTACCATCAGGTCTTTTTAAAATCTTACTAGCTTACTCTGATTTATTTTGCAAATGATAAAACAGACAACCCCAAATTTAATTTAGATGTCATTTATAATAACTCCCTAACTTCCTGTTTAAAACTTAGATGCAATTTACATGGTGATGGGGTTACAGCATCTGATTTTTCTGTCATATATAAGGTAAAATTAGAACACTCAACTAGGTCTATGTTCACCTGAAAATAATGTTTCTGTTCACAGTTATTTTAGATTTTCCTGCTGAATTACAGGTGTAGTCTAAAATGAAAGCATAAAAGTTTTTAGGAACATAATTTTAATATTCATTTCATGTCATAATAGTGTTTGTAAAAATCAGAATATTTTGAGACATTATTCAATTGTTTATCATTCAGTGTTTGTGTTGTTCCTATGAATGATGAAAATGTCTGTTGGTACTTCCACATCCCTTAACTTCAAAATGGAACGATTTCAAATGATTGAACACAATGTGTGTCTAACCACAAAGAATCTAGAGAGTGAGGTGCGATACGGGATCCTAGAACAGGATCAGAAAGGGTGAATTTTATTAATAATTTTTCTCTTGACCCCGGTCTGTCAATTTAACCTCACTGTTCCCTAGTATTGATATTGGTACCAGTGTGATTAATAATACAGGAGTTAATATTATCTAGATAGATCAGCAAATGTATAATATCAGAATTTCATAGAAAAATTACCTTAAAATAAATATAAACTTACACTTACCCACCTAGGTAAAAACAAGGAAAAAGCATAGATTATATGCTTAAATCTAAAATAAATGTTTAGAATTTTAATAAACCATCCTCCTTTTTACATGTTTTAATTCTTTTTTCTCTTGGTGTTCCAAATATATTCTTTGAATTTTACTTTGTCGCTGATGACAAATTACAAAAATAACAACTGACCCTATGACCACCAATTAAGGCAAACTCTAGGCAACCTGACACTTTGGTTCATTTTCATTTAAAAAAACATAATTTGGGAGAGTAAATCAGGCTGAAATTAATAGCATAGACATGTAATTTCCTTAAAGATTTCGCATATCTAGAGCCTATAAATAGGTTGCATGCAAAATGTGTACTAAAATAATGTGGCTCGAAATAACACAGCTTCAGCTTTACTATCTTGCAGTAATCATGGCAATGATCTAATAGACTTAACCTGAGAAAAAATGTTTTATATAAACTTTTCATTTTTCTTAATGCTCCATTTTGCCTCAAAGCATCAGAAGCATGCACAACAACATAAATCCTAGTTATATTTGAGTGCTGTTGAATTAAAATACAAGTGTCTAGGAAACTAAATGTAAATAAGTCAGAATCTCCTGGTAATATGCTCTAGTCTGTTTCAGTGTCTAAGGTCTGGTCTGATAATCTCTGTCTAAACCACAGAAAATCAAGAGAATTTTTTGTATTTTAATGTGTATAAGAGTGCTTTGCTATCAGGAGTGCAGTGTCCATTTTTGTGTACAGAGATATTTTTAATGTGTATTTCCTGGTCTCAACACAAATGGTTCTGCTTCAATAGCCAGTGAACATAGCCTACAAACAGCATGGATTATATGTAGGCTTCCGCCAGTATACTTGTTCAAGACCCAGCAAATGTTAGGGCCAGGACTGCTCATGGTGACATCATTAAAAGAGAGAAAACATGAGAGAGACTCAGGGTCACTATCCTGTCATGGAAATCAACTGTGCTTGTCTAGTGAATGGGTTCTAGAACAATTTACTTAGGTGGATGGAAAGGTTACACATGCCCGTCTTCCTACATGACCCTTGACTTAAAATTTTGAGGTTTTTCCAAATTATATCTATGTCTATCATAGACCATGTGACACAGTAGAATTCTGAATGGCTCCATGCTGCAGCCATGCCTATATCCAGGTGGCAGAAAACTAATGAAAGAAACAGAGAAGAAAGTATACAATGTCTTTATGAATCCAGGGACTTCAACTTCAGTTGAGTCCTCAGTGCTGCTAATTAGTCTTCATTTTCATGGTTTGTTCTCATTCACATTCTACCCATCACTATATCAAAAGCTTTTCTCACACCTTTGAATGCCAATTCTTTTGCCTCATCCTTCAGTCTTAAGGAGGACTTTCCTTCTTAACACTTCCTTCTAAGAATGAGAAAAGTGTCAGAGGAGATATTACCAAATGCTCTAGATACAAAGGAAAACACCTACATTTCCATACAACATGTCTTCTTCTGAATACCTTTCCTTCACATATTCAAAAGGGTTTATCAAACTATTAAATTTTCAATCCTTTCCTCTCTCTCTCTTATAGTTCTTTGTCATTAGTTTCTGGCATAAAAATAAATATTACAAAAATTTCCTTTAATCCTACATACTCCTCAAAGATATTTGTACAAGTTTTCTCTATTTTCCAACCTTCCCTTTATTCTTCATGCACTACACATTTCTTAGTTTCTTAGTCTATAGAAACTACTCTTATCTAAGACACCAATCACTCTTTCCTAGTTCTCACTTTACACCTCATTTGAATTTAGACAGTATTTGGCACTGTTAACCATTCTTCTTCCATAAGTCACTATAAATTCTTGCCTTCTATAGCACCATATTCCTCCTTTTCTTACTAGATATTTGACCCCCTTTTTCATTCTATCTTCTGGTTACGTTTTTTCTTTGCCATTTTAATTTAGGAACATCTTGGAGATCAACTCCAAGTGCTATTCAGATCTCATACATTCTCCCTATATAATCTCATCAATCATATATATAACTGTAGTTATCAACTACAGCAAGGGTCAGCAAACATATTCTAGAAAGAGCAAGAAAGTAAATAATTTAGGTTTGTGAGTGATATGATCTCTGTCTCACCTATTCAACTCTGCTCTTGTGGTATGAAAACAGCCATAGACAATACATAAACAAAGTCTATGATGTGTTCCAATAAAACTTTATTTACAAAACAATTGGCAGACCAAGTCTGTCCTACAGGTAGTATTTTGCACACTAGTGTACTATAATCTTATAATTCACAAAATTTATGAGCTTCAGAACTGAATTAGTGAAATAACTGGACACATGATTCATTTTACTTTAGTCAGCCCCATCTATTTCACTCACTGTGCTGGAAGCAGTGATCTCATTAGTTCTTTCCCGTTTAAAAGCCTTCCATATCTCCTAATTTGCTTAAACACTGAACATGGTTTACCCTTAACTGTCACTGCTTCCCTTGGACCTAACTGTTGCCATTTTTATATTTCAACCTATTCTTGAATAATAGCGGGAATCTTTCTTATCTGTCGACTATTTGTATGAAATTTTATCTGTTTTCATTGAGGGATCATCTGCTTTTTATTCTTTTCTTGTCTGTTTTTTACTTTTAAATTTGCTTTTTTTTTTTTGGTTTTCTTAATTCCTAATACCAACCCGTGCATATAACGACCATTTAATAATTTCTTTGCAAATGAATAAATTTTTGTTATACATTTTATAGAAATATTTAACTTTTAGAAGTCCATAAAATCTAATAAACTCACACAAAATACATTAAGATTAAGCTGTAATACTTACCTCGCAATTAATTAAGGGTGATACTGGAAGGCTGAGTTCCTAGAGACACTTATGTAATTGTTCATTATTCTATGTTAATCAGAGTATACCTCTTTATGCAAAATGTTTAATATTTTAGTAATTTTAATATTTAAAACCATTTGTAATACTTCTGAAATTTTTACTGGGAAAGATAAGAAGAAATTTGGTATTTATTCATTAAACCTATGCAGTTAATTTTAATTATATAAAATTTATTTCCATTTTTGTACAGCCAAACTGGAAAACTAAAATAGCATTTTCTGTAAAGTATTTTTCTTTTTTTATTACTGTTAAGAACATCTTACTTTTGTGTAACATCAATTGCTTGAATGTTCAATAAAATAAAATGTGTTAATTTTTTTTCACTTTACAATCATTTTAAATTTATTATTTGGAAGTTCCAATTTATGTTATCATTACAAACCTTCCAAGAATTTATAGATTTTCATACATGGTGGTACAATAAATAACTACTATGTGTTCAGAATATTCCAAATTTCTATTTGTACTTTATCCTGGTATTTTGCTTTAAAACGTATTTCAAAAGTGGCTAACACAGGAGTCCATAAAAACCTGGGTAATGTTGTCTGTCTAGTTAGATAGGCAGTTGCCCATAAACTGAAATTTAACATCATCAGTTAATTATCATTTAGGCTTTGGTTCCCAGAATTGCCCTACAAATTTAATTTGTTTATTACAGATAGATTAGAATTGAGTACGCTAACATATTCTGGCAAAGTCACAAGAGACTAATATTTAAAACAGTATACCCACATATTAATTTACAATGAGAGTCACAACTGCTAGTTAAACTGGTATTTAACTTGCTATTTCTCTTGACAAAGAAACTTCATAAGAATAATATTTGGTGAGCTTGAAAACAGAATATGGGGATTTCTTTACCTGAGTTGAATGTTCACTAGGACTAGGCCATGATTTACTTATGGATTAATACTCACAAGAAGGTAGCCAGCGTCCAAGGAAGAATATGTTGCTTTCTTAGGAGAGTACATAATTTTTTAACATTTGTTAGATTATATTGAGACCCCATTAGACATATGTTCCTCCTATTTGCCTGCAAACTCCTCAAGCACTTTTAAAAATCTGTCTGTAGAACTGGAAAATAACTCTAGCAGCCAATCCATAAATGTTGAACTAAGCTTGACGGTTCTAAAATGGGCTCACAAATGTTAGCCTCCTGAAATCTTCTACATATCACATTCTTTTTTAGAATTCACAATTCCATTTAAATATTATAGACTCTGAAGTCTTGGGACAAAGAAATCATTTTTACATTGTTTATGCCAAAATTTCAATAGCATATTTAATCATGGGATCAGTTTTTGGTTGGGCATCTAATAAATAGAGCTCACAACACGATAATCAATTGGTTGGATCTGCCTCCGGGTTATGCTTTTTAAGGATATATTTGCTTGTATTTAAGATATTTAATATAAATTTAATATATTCATTTTCTCTTAAAAAAATGTTGATTTGCGATACTGAGTCCACATCCAGCATGACAACAATCAGATGGGGCTGAATATTAGCAACTTTTAGAAAGAAAATACAGAGAATAAGAATAAACTTTCATGTTCACCAGAGTTCTTAGCACTCCTAATTGTATAGTATTTGTCCAGACTCATTCACTTATGATATTGTCTGGTAACTGTGTTTGTGACCCCTGTAATTCAATGATATCAGTTAATAAAGTTTTTCATGGTACTAGATTTTTGAAACAATGCAGTAGATAATCTCTAAGATTTCTCAAAGCACCAAAGATATGACTACATAAAGCTTGAGTTTTCTTTAATTAGAAATTATGGCATACTCGCTAAGTCTGATGTATACTTATTTTGCTTGGACTACAAAACCAGGTTGATCTTTTCTTTGTAAATACAGTGAAATAATTTTTCATTAGAAAAATCAAAAATGATGGAATTCCGTAGGGAGGCAAGGAAAAAAGCATGCTGTAACAGTGATTGAGGATCCCCGAGTAGCTGCCCAAGACAATTGCCAAGGCTTCTTTTGTCAAGGAGGTTCTGCTAGTCTCAGATAAGTACTTTGCTCTTAGCTTCAGAGGATAGAGGTAAATTATGAAGATGAACTTGGGTACATAGTCTTCTGTGTTAGTTAAGGTTAAGACCAGAGGTCTCAAGCATGGAGGTTGAATCCTTGGCTGTCTGTTTTATCTTTGGTTATGATCCAGTCATGTGGGACTTTGATAATCTTAGAACTGTTGATTAAAATGTATGTCATATCTAACAGCATAAGAAAATGTGAAAGAAATGAATATAGGCATGCAAAAGAATTGAATAGATAATAGTCACTCTTTAAATCAAAATATATAGTGAGGTAAGTGGAATCGATTTTGTTATTATCCTTTTTTCTTACCTCCAGGTAAACTTTGTTAAAAATCAGATAAGTGTTGCAGGATTAATTTGTTTTCTGTTGGAAAAAAGTGCTATTCTAATTATGGAAATATTTTTCATAGTTCAGCTGCTGAGCTATGAGAGAAGACAGACTAAAAGATGACAAAAGAACAGTCAGGTATTCTGGAGGTAAATCTAACAGACTGATCCTACATTTTTCATCCTTCCTGCTTTTTGCCTTTTTGTCCTCTCCTCCCTTCCCCCTTCCCTCCCTCCCTCCCTCCCTCCTCTCTTTCCTTTTCATTGTTGCTTCTTTTGTGTCCTTTATTTTGTCACACTACTTAAGACTAGATGTTTCCTGTGTGTCAGAACCGGTTTGGGGCATTGACAGTGAGATTGTGCCTTGCAGGCATTTAAGAAAGTATGAGAAATGGCACATTCAAGGCTGACCAACTGCTATATACCTCATCTACAATTTATCACATACAGAAAGGCCTCTGGTTAGAATCAAGGGACTATGTCTTCCCATTTTATCTTTGGCTGTTATGAATGACCCAAAATTGTTTTTGAAGACTGAAATTTCCCCTGGGAATGCCCTGTGCCTATCAAAGATGCAGAAAACTAATGTTTTCTGTAATATTAATCTCTGTTAATTATATATCTCCTCATAACTTTGAGTTACTATTGTGGGTAAAGAAAGGAGGCTGAAACCTGCATGCTTTCAGTATTTCCAGGAATGGGACAATAATAGTTAATTTAAGTAGTGCTGTTGATCAATTCAATAATTTAGTTTGAATTGTCACTTTTGGAGAGAGTTCATTACTTTCAACACAATTGGACTGTAAAGTTAAAAAATATACATATTCATTAAAACAGAAGGAATATTAGCCCTATTTTACCTTTGAGTTACATAAATAAGTACTCAAAAACAGCAGGATGTTTACCAGACATAACTATATATGATACAATGTTATGGATTATAGGAGGAGGTAAAGGGAACATTCTTGAATGATAAAGATGGTTATATACTTGTCATAATCTCAATTAAATTTGTCACTCCTTACTTAATAATAGTTAAAATCTGAATACATAATTATTGCTATTTAAAACTCATTTTTTAATACTGACCTTTAAAACTGACCAAATATAAAGAGAAAATTAGCTACTTGGATTGTGTGAGATTTTATAACTGACCCTATTTTAATAAACAATTGATACACAATTAAACAAATAATTGATGAAAAGCAGTAATGGTGGCTTGCCACATAAATAATTAGGATATAATTACTTTCAAATAATTATTTTCAAATAGTAGTTTTCGAAACCAAACAGCATATTAGTTTAAGCATTCATAGATCAGTATTTCAATTTGAGGTTAAACTTTCTTCAGGCCCTAAAATGAAATCCCATATGAATTTAATTTAGATGCTGTTATTAAATATTTTATGGAATAAAATTCATTATATTTATTTTAATGAAGTTGAAAGTATACAACCAAGTCTTTGTTATACTTGAACATAATTTAACTGTGAATAGAGTTATACATAGGGCATGGAAGAGGTTATCAATTAAATGTGCTTTTAAGTTTTTTTATTGAGGCAAAATTCATATAATATCAACCATTCTAAAGTGAACATCAAAGTGGCATTTAGTTTATTCACACTGTTGTGCAACTACCATTCTATCTAGTTCTGTTATAGACTGAATTGTCCCACCAAATTCATATGTTGGAGCCATAACCCTCAATGTGACTGTATTTGGAGAGAGAGCATTTAAGGAGGTATTCAAGGTTAAATGAGGTCATAGGGTGTGGCCCTAATCCAATAGGACTGGTGTCCTCATGAAAAAAGGAAGTTATACCAGGAGTGTGAGTGCACAGAAAAAAGGCCATGTGAAGACAGAGAGAGAAAGTGGCCATCTGCAAGCCAAGGAGAAGAATCTCACTAGAAACCAACACTTGTCTGCATCTTGATCTTGGACCTCCAGCCTCTAGAACTGTGAGAAATAAATTTCTATTGTTTAAGCCACCCAGTCTGTGGTATTTTGTTATGGCAGCCTGAGTGGACTAATATAAGTTCCAAAATATTTACATCATTCTAAAAAGAAACCACATACCAATTAAAGAGTTATCCCCTATTCCCTCATTCCCCCAGTCTGTGGCAACCACCAATATATTTTCTATCTCTATGGAGTTACTTATTCTGGATATTTAATATAATATGAATATTGTATGTGAACTTTTTTGTCTGGCTTTCTTCATTAACATAACTTTTTTGAAGTTCATCCATGTTGTCACATGCTTCAGTACTTTTTATGGGTTTAACTGTGTCCCCAAACAAGACATGTTGAAGTGTTAATCTTAAGTAAAACAGAATGAGGACTTATTTGAAGATAGAGCCACTGCAGATGTAATTAGTTAAGGTAAGCTTATACTGGAGTAGAGTGGACCCTTAGTCCACTATGACTGGTGTCTTTATAAGAAGACAATGTGAAGATACAGGGAGAGAACACCATGTGATGACTGTGATGACAGAGTCAGAGATTGAAATTACACACACCAAGTCAAGGAATGCCAAGCATTTCTGGCAACACCAGAAGCTAAGACACAGGCATAGAAAGGGTTCTCTCCTAGAGATTTTGAGAGAGTGTGGCCTTGCCAACTTCTTGATATCTTCTAGCCTCTAGGACAGTCAGAGAATAAATTCCCATTGTATTGGGTGACCCAGTTTATGGTACTTTGTTATGGCAGCCCTAAGAAATACAGATTTTGATACTGGAAAGTAGGTTGCAGCTATACAAATACCTGAAAATGTGGAAGTGGTTTTGGATTTGGGTAACAGTAATGAATGGAAGAGTTTTGAGGTGCATAATAGGAAAAAACCTAGATTGCCTTGAAAAGACTGTTCTTAGAAATATGGATGTTAACAATGATTCTAGCAGTCTCAGGAGAAAAAGAAAGCTATAGAGGAAGCTTCTATCATCTTAGAAAATACATATATGATAGTGAACAGAATGTTCTTAGAAAAATGAATATTAAAAGTTCTTCTGATGAGATCTCAGATGGAAATGAAGAACATGTGATTGGAGACTGGAGAGAAGCTGATTCTTGCTATAGTGGCAGAGAACTTGGATGAATTAAGTTCTACTGTTTTGTAAAAAGTAGAATTTGTAATTGATGAACTTGGATATTTTCCTGAGGGGATTTCCAAGCAAAGTATGGAAGGCATGGCCCGGTTTCCCCTTGCTGCTTATAGAAAAATGTGAGAGAAAATATAAATTGAAGAAGAAACTGCTAGGCAAAAAAGAGTCTGCACTTGATGATTTATAAAATTATCAGCCTATTCGGAATACCTTGATCTAGAGATAGCCTTAAGTCTGTGACAGGACAAACATTTGAAAAAGAGATTGTGTGTAACTTATGGATTCAATTGTCCATCTCAGCACAAGCCAGGAATAGAGATGTGTTTGTCCAGGAAGAATCTGTGGAGAATCCTTGTATCTAATGGTGTGGATTTCCACAATATCCACAGAATACAAACAAGGAATGACCACGGTATTTGAGAATTTTGTATCAGCAGAAACACTGCCAGCTCATTGAAAGGAGCAGAGATGGGATGAAATAAAAGAAGAATGACACTGAGGGCACAGATTCAAGGACCTGGGCCAACAGAACCTTCTTGGTTCCGGAGAGTGGAGCCACCATCCCAGGTGTCACTCAACTACATCTTCACATTGCTTTCTTCCGTGTGTGTGTGTGTGTGTGTGTGTGTGTGTGTGTGTTCTCCCTCTGCATCTTTCTTGCAAGGATGACATTTAGGTTCATCCAGATAATTCAGGTTTTTCTTCTTAATTCAAGATCTTTAATTTAATCACACTTGCATAGATGTTCCCCCCCCCCAATAAGGTGACATTTATAGTCTTCAGGAATTAGGAAACAGACAAATCTTTGGGAGCATTTATCAGCCTACCACAGCTGGATTTCATCATCAAATACATTTTCAAGGAGGACAAATAGATAATATACTATATGAGTCCTAATTTGAGTATAAATAGCTCCTAATGTTCAAATGGCTTTTATAAATGTCATTTGTTTTAAATTTATTACATTGAATAGCAACTTCATTGGTTATAACTTTCAAGAACCATGACTTTCATGTTTCTTCTAAGCACTGTGTTGTTACTAGCATGTACTCTGACAATGACTATGGCAAAAAAGAAATTAAGAAGAGCTTAATTTTTGTCCTTCTAAGGTTTTTGACTCATATATATGTATATTATATTTCAGATAAACTATTATTCAATGTTTTTCTCTCTTGCTGGATATCTTTTACAATATATATCTATATATCTAAAATTTTACCTCTATCTATACATAGAACTAGATTAGATCCACATTTTTACCACAAAAGTTCTTGCATTCTGTAGATTTAGGTCTTATAAAAGTTTTCATCTATTCTATCTTTAAATAGTTATGTCTTTCATTGTATTTTAGAAAAATTTTCATTTGCTTAGTATATTTTATTTTCTTCTCAATGACATCAATTATTTCTTTATATTTTACATTCTTAGTTATCATTAACAAGAGTTACCTATTTGTCTTTGTTCCTTTATACTTGATTTGTTTGATTTATTTTTTTCTCAAGCTGGTCTTCTTGTCACCAATTTCATTTTCAATAGGATATATTTTACATTCCATTGTTTCCAACAGAGTTCTTACTTACAAAAATCATTTGTTATAATATTCATTGTAACTACTAAGCTCTTTACCTCATTATTTTTCAATTCTCGATTTCTTGTGATATACTTTTATCAATTTTTTAGAGTCCATGTCATGTTCTATGTGTTTAGAAAATAGAAATATTTTGAAATGTCTTTGTTTAAGGGTGTATCTTATGTATATTTTCAACTCTCTTCTCCATGCTATGTTCCTTTTATTTTGTGTGTGTGTATGTGTGTGGAAGGGAATTTATAATCTCTGTGAATTCTGTTTGGATCATTCTTGTTTATTAGTCATTTTTAAATGTAGATCATTCCATTTGGACCTTTTACCTTCATTTTTTGAGTTAATATTATGAAAAGGATGCTCTAAGAACATATTAAGTGGCAGACATGACACCTGACATATGCAACTTTTTAGAACATTTTCTCATAGATTCTATCATCTTTTTTCTTCAGCTTCCTTCAGATATTAGCTCTTCTCACCTTAGGTAAGAATATGTCCTAGATAGTAAGACACAAATATCTTCCTCACTCTCATCATTATATCAGTAAGAACTCTTGATACAAAGACAGAAACTTCCAGTACTATTCTGAGTAATTCAACCTTGTATAAATCTTGTGTAACAGTTTACTTTTAAGCAGCATACATACAAACAAATTCACTTTTTAAAATAAGTGCCTAGTGAAATGTGTCTTACTATTTCCCTACTATTTCCAATTCTTGTCACACATTTGGAATAATATATGAAATAAAATCCAACAGTGAAGGACATCTATCTAATAAGTATGTTTTAAAAATTGTGGAAATACTTAGCATAGCTTTTATGGTCCCTTGTTTGTGTTGATTGAGCAGCCCAAAAATAGCCTTTCCCATACCTGGAACTAAAACAAGGCATCACTATATCTCTAGTAATGGAAAAATCTTATGTAACCCAAGGTCTGAGAGAAAAATAGATAATATATTCAAAAGGAGGATCAAATAGAGTTTAAAAGAAGGGGCTATTTAAAGTTGTAAGCAGGGTTAAGAGGAACCAACAAGGTATGAAGCTAGAAATAGCAGGCCTTTACCAATCCCAGGTCTGAGGGGTTTGAGGAGGAAGCAGCTATAAAGGGGGAAAAAACGACCCAAAGGACTTTCTATCCAACTTCCATTTTCCTGCAAAACATAATGTCCAAGAGGAAAAAAGAACAGCTGATGCATGTGATAGTCTCCAGGGAACAGAACATTGCCAAGAATGTGGATTGAAGATTTGAAGGGACAAATGGAGAATGGACCAAATCTGATTTGTATGGACCAGAATCTGATTCGTATTTTAGTTGCATTATTGTTAGTCTTTATGTGTCTTTACTTCTGTGTTCTACAAGAATTCAATCAATCCTTGCTAGTTAAAACTGTGGTATTGCTCACAATCTCATCTATTCAATAAGTACACATTGTTGACGGTAATGATACCATCCTCTAAGATGGTCATTGATAATAAAAAGAAAATTAAATTATTATATTAAAGTCTGGATTAATGATGTATAGAATTGTCAAAACAATTTGTATACTTACAAATTTGTATATTTTTTCAGCAACTGTTTATGAATGCTCACTTTATTCCAGTCCCAAGTCTAGAAAGAGAGGAACAAAGAAACATAGAATTTAAACTTAAGCCATGCTACCAAGAAGCTTTCATTTTGCAGTCAGTGATAGCAGACAAATCAAGTAGTCAAACAAATAACGCAGGCAAAGAAAAGTGTAAGAGCAAAGCCCCTAAGTAGAAAATAACTGTATTTGTCAGATGGATAAAAAGGAGGGTGTTATTGATGAACTATAGTGATCAAGAGAGACTATGGTACAAAACAAAGTATAAGAGTCAGGCAGGGGCCAGACCATGAAGGACATTTATTATAGGCTGTGTAAAAATACTTGTTACTTTTAAAAACCCAATTGGAAACTATTGAAAAATTCTTAAGCAGGGAAGTATTAATATCTGTACTATATTTTTTAAAGTAGTTGGATTAAGTACTGTGGCTATGATGGAGGGTAAAATATGGAAGCAAAGACTTAAGAGGACATGGTGATCATGAAGAAAAGGAATGAGAGCTGCTACAAAAAGGAGGGTAGTAATAGGAATGTAAAGTGGACATTTTAGAGATAAATTTAGAGGTGGAATTCCCAGAAGAATCAAGAGCACGGCCTTAGACTTCATCAAAATTTTAAATGTCTGCTCTTCAAAAGACTTCATTGAAAGAGGAAAAGACAAAGTACTTGCAAATGATATACTTGATAAGAGATTTATATTGAAATAAACACAATCAAAACAAAACAATAAGAAAACAAGAAACTCAATAAATAAATTGGGCATAATTTATTTATTAGTGAATTCATAACTTCAACAAAGAACAAGTACAAATCACAAATATGCATATGTAACTGCTAAACATCCTTAGTCATTAAGAAAATGCAAAATAAAACCATGATGAGATACCACTATATATTTATAAAATTGGCTTGTATTAAAAGGCCTGACCATATCAAGTGCAGACAAGGATGTAGAGGAACAGGACCTCGTAGATTGCTGGTAGGAATGTAAAATGTTAGAACCACTTTGGAAAACAGCTTGACAGTTTCTTAAAAATTTGAAAATACAGCTTTCATATGCTCCAACTATTTTACTCTAAAGTACTAACCCGAAAATGAAAGAATGAAAATGTATGTCCATACAAAGATGTATACACAAATGTTCACAGCAGCATTTTTTTTTGGTAGTAACCCCAAATTCTAAACAACTTAAATATTCATCATCAGGTGAATGTATAAAAAATTGTGCTATGCCACATAAAATACTACTACTCATCAAAACAAAATATGAACAATTGATGCATGCAACAATATGCATACATTTTAAAATAATAATATTGTATAAATGATGTCCAACATAAAAGTTTATACTGTATTATTTATGTAAGATTCTAGAAAATGCAAATCAATTTATAGTGACAGAAGTAGTTCAGAGATTGCCTGGAGGCAGGGATTAGAGTTGGGGGGAGAAAGGTTGAAAAAGAGTGGGAGAGAGACTCTGAAGGGGAATGAGGAGGCTTCTGGGGTGATGCATGTATTTATGCTCTTGGTTGTGGTGATGATTTTGAAGGTATACCCATATGCCAAAACTTGTCAAACTGTACACTTTCTACATGCCCAGTTTATTCTATGTTAAGTATGCTCTTAAGAAAAAAAATGCCTATTTTTTGCCTTCAGCCAGTGAGTGGATTATGTTGGCAGTTTCTGAGATGAGATTGTAGACCAAAAATTCATCAGTCGATCCAAGAAAGCAATGGAAAATTTTTTTCGAGCCAAATTTGAGGATTATAACCTGGGAAGAGCATCTCAGAAAGCTCTGAGAACTGTTCCGTGCATCAAAAGTCAAGGCACAGTTATACAAGTTTTTGAGACAGAGGGCTATATATTAAATGATGTATTATTGACAGTTTACACAATCCAGTCTAAGAGTCATCAGTCAATTTTAACCAGATTCAATTTTAAGTCAATTTTAAGGAGTTGTCTTATTGATGCTAAGAGAATGTTGTTCTTTACAGATATTTTTGCTGATAGGGGAGTTTTTGTCGACGCATGATGCAGATACACACAATGCGCAATGTGGGGAGAGAGGAGGCCAAAGGGCAAAGAACAAATTTTTACGTTTAAATTTTTCTTGTCTTGCCATAAAATATGACTCATTTTATAAGATTTAAATGTTTGACAGCTTGAATCATGAGTTCTTTACTAGGCAAAGAAATAAAACTCTATGGCATGATCAACCTAAGTAAGACCATACCTTCTCCTGGAAATCAAACTCTGAAAACTGTTTTCCTTTGCTCTTGTTTTAACTCATGGATTCTTGACATCTTGACCTTTGATATCTGTTATCTCTCACATTATTACCTGACATTCCTTATTCTATATGACTTAAAGATTCTTTTGATGGCAGAACACAACACAATGCCATTCAGATAGATGAAAGGCAAAGCTCCAAACCAGAGAAGGCTGCCAGTCAGAGCCACACAGAGGGTTGCACCTGAGGACAGAGTAATAGCAAGCTGGAGTTAAAGGGGGCAGCTTATGTATGGCAAGCCAGGTGGGGTGAGCTAGCTCTAGCAGACTCCCTGTGGACTGGCTAATTTGAATGACCAAGAGTTAGGGAGGAACTGTCCCACTTTGCCTGATACTTAGACAAGAGAAAAGAGAGTGGTCCTAGAAAAGAGAGCGTGAGAAGGGAAGTGGTTGGGATGTGGATTTACTCAGCTGCTCACAAAGGGAAACTGACCAGCCTCTAACCAGGACCTAAAAACTGGGTCAAGACAGCATTTCCAAACAAAAGAAAACTGCATTACACCCCTGTCCCTGCAGCTTGCTTGCTCTGTAACTTATCTTTTCCAAATGCTCATGATTTCTACTTCTTAATTTCAATTTTAACCAACTTCCATCCCTCAGACTGGGTTCTTTATTGCCCATCCTTTTTCAAAGTGTACCCATCCATTGTACGTCCTTTGCTTCTATAACCTGGAACATGACATCTAGAGGCCAGATTAAAATGCTTCATAAATCACATACAAAGAAAACTCAAGTGAAGCAAATTAGTTATAGTTTTAAATTAGAAATTTTATCTTATAAATATGCAACTCTGATAAACGAACTTAAGGCATGACACTTTCCCCATTACTGTGGCACCAAATAATAATTCTGCTTCATAATGTAGCGTTTGTATAAAATCAGTCAATGAGCATCTTAACATATGCACTAAACATTGCATTTTAGTGCACCTCTCATGTATATGCACACTACCTCCTTCCACGGTCAAGCAGTCCCAGACGACTGAAACCACAATAAGAAGCATACCTGGCCTTATATTTCCTCAATCAGAATTACATCCCAGAGCTCTGCATTTCTTCTTTCATCTAATCTTGAAAGCATTCTCCTCGATCCTAATGCTGGTAGCTGACTCTTCCATTAGTAAATTGTCTCATTATTACTAGAACTTCAGGATTCAGAGCAGATCCCATGACAATAGTGTCAAGTCTCTGTTATGTGACAGATGCTGCCTGAGGTAATTTATCCACATATTTCTAATACTGACGTCAACTCATAAAACAAGGATTATTTTACCCCTTTTAAAGATAGAGACACTAAGATGAAGGTGATATACCCTAGGTCACGAAACAGTAAAGGCAGAATATTAAACCAGAGTCTGTTTTTTTTTTCCACTAAGCCAAACTGATTATTTTATCAAAAGTTTTTTCACTTAAAGAGACAAGATCCACCATCTAAAATTTCAACCAATAGCTTTACAGTCATGTCTATTCATTAGTCAGGCATAGTTTTAGGAAAATTTTTCCTATCTTTGGCAAATAAAATAAGTATTTAAAGTAAGGTGTTATGAAACATATAGTTCTTTTGAGTCTGAGTTAATTTTGAAAGGATTTTGACAAAACCCACAATTTCTGTTGATGGAAAAATCCTCTATTTAAGCATAAGTTTGCTGTATATTATCTCCCCTTTATTTTACTGTGGACCACGACTTAATTATTTTAGTACAAACCAAAATTTAAAGTAGAAAATGTATTATGACTAAATTTATTTTGGCATATTTATTGTCAAACCAACTAACCACTGGTTGATCTTTAGTCACTAAGCACTAGCACTCAGTAAAATTCTGGAAAGATGTATAAGTAGACTGAGTTATGGTAAATCATTCTAAGAAGGTTTTCATTCATATAGGAATGGTAAATCTATCTCAGCTTCCTAGCCCTTTCTCCACTATAACTCCACAACTTCTATACCCACAGTACAATTGATTGATTGATTAGAATTAGGCTCATAAAAAAAAAAAATTCATTTGAAAGCCAGGCATCTAAAACTGGAAATACTAAAATACAGTCAGATTTGAGTCATCCACAATCCCTTTGCTCGGTGACCAAAAAGTCTCTTAAAGGTAAACTATGAATATTGGTTAGCTTAGGTTCAAGTAAGACATTTGATACCTAGAGAAAAATAAGCAGGAGAGTGAATAAAACAGTAGTCACATTTCTGAAGAATGAAATCAGTAGATTGCAAGTGACAGGTTCAATTACTGGTCCATGGACCACTGACACAGCTGCCTTAAACTCTGAGGAATGGGCAGTGGGAAAAGGATGAATAACTCTTAAGATTTAGAGAAAATATGTAACCACTCAGGCAGAAAATTAGCAATTACATTTTGTGCCATCAGTAATAGCTATTTCAACAAAGATCTTAGGTTAATGTCAGACTGTGTGACAGTATATCAACCATTACACCTGTGTTCAATCAGCAACCGCATATCCCTCAATGCGATGCTGAGCTGTTTAGTTCAAATGTGGCTTGTTCAGTGATAAGCAAGGTGGCTGACATCTGCTACAGAAGTATTCAAAAGCAATTTACTTCACAGTGTTGATGCTGACTGTTGAAAAGAGAAAAATTCTGTAAAATTTGGACAGTTGTGACTTGTCTTTTCAGGTTTTCGTTTGATTGTTTTCAGTTATGAATAAAACTACAATTTTTATTGGAGATAAAGCTCCAAATTACATCAGTAAGAACTTTGTATAGTGAGATTTTCAGATTTACAGTTACATGAAATTTTACCTTTAATAAAAAGCATAAATTCACGATGGTGTTTCTCGTTTCTGAGTAATGGAGTAAAACAATAGATAACAGATTTACGAAAGAAACAGAAGACTATGAGCATATAATTAATGTATTACTTCTCTCTGTTCTTAATTTAAATCTGGTTTGACATTACAAAGCTAACTGATGAGTTTTTAAAATTTTGCATACTTATTGACAGGGATAACAAATGATTTCTCACCAACAGATAAATATACTTAATTTGCTCATGAGCCCTATTATCTTACAGTTTTACCCCAAGAATAAGCTAAATAAAAATAATACAAAGAGTCAAAAACAAAATGTAAAGAGGATTACAAAATGACTAGCAATCCAACAAATGGCTAATCAGAAAATTATAACAAAATACCTATAAGAATATTGCTTAGTTGAGTTAATAAATGACCACAGTTAATACAAAACTCTATTTGAAAATAGCTTTAATAAGATATGACAAAATAAAGATAAGATCTTACTCATGAACATTCAAGTACACAACCATATATACATTGCCATTCTGGTAGTCACACTAATTATAAACTTTTTAAAGTATTTGTGGGTAAAAACGAACTAATTGAATTGCCTCAAATTAAATCATTAGATGAATTTTATTATGAACTTTATTATTATATCAAAATCATGTTTCTGAAGCCTCAGACTTAAGAGAGATTTCTTAATGTTCTCATATAATATGTATTCATTTTATTGTAATTTGTTATGGCTGGTGTCGATCCAGTAACATATGTGTTCCTATATAATATATATTATATAGATTCACATACAATATATGCAATGCATAATATGTTGCATATGATATTGTATATATATATCTATTTAATAATCATAATATAATTATCTTAGTCTGCCTTTCATGATTGTGTGGGAAGATAACAGATTATCCTGAAAGAGGAGAGAGAATTCTTCTTAAAGTACCTTCAAGAATTGTCCTTGAAGTCAGTGAACCACCTGTTTGCTCATGTGTGACTTTCCTATATAACTCTGGACACACACACACACACACAAATAATGATAATGATGATGACAATGATAGACTGATAAACTATATGAAGTGATACGCAAAGCACGGTGTCATGCAATTTACATAAGAAAGATTATAAATGCAGAAGATTGGAAAGTGTGTTGCCTTACTAAATACATATTTTTCCAAAAATTTACATTTACACCAAATATTTGTAAATCACAGACATTTTGCATGATCTAAAAACCATTCTATTTAAATCATATACAGGGCACAATTAAAAAGTGAAGACTTTATTGTCTTTTGTGTTACACTGATAAGTTCAGAAGATGTGCTTATAATTGTATTCTCAAAGCAGGTACACCTAAACTGACTGCATAAATAAAGATCCATGCCCATATGGGAGTGATATGTCAGCACCCTTCACCATGAATGGTAGTCCTCTAGGCAAAGAAGAGGACAGAAAGAATAAAATGTTTTTCCTCAAGTGCAAGTATGCCACTGAAAGGCTTTCCAATAGCAGTCTTTTATGAGCTCAGCACACTACCTCCAATAATTGTTTGTCAACTGTGATTCAATGTCTTTGTAACATTGTAAATCATGCCATTTAGTCTCAGCATTCTCTCATTTCCCTTTTATTTTTTTCCTCCTTACTCCTGGTTTCCAAAGTGCTTCTGTCTCATCTCCATCCTATCAATGCTCAATTTCAGATAACTGTAGTGCTGGAAAGGGTTTGAGTGACTATTTCTCATTAAGGTATAAATGATTGATCGATTCTTGTACTGTCTTTTCCGGGGCATTTACATTTTAATAGGGGATAATTCTTTCATTCATGGGGAATGAGTTCTATAATAGTGTCAATTCAAACTAGAGTAACAGGACACTGTGAGGGAAACTAGGATTTGGGAAATCTTCCTTATTCTTTTTTATCAAGGTCATATCTAATTGTTCATTACTTTTTAATAGTTCAAAACTTCACCCTACATCTTGGGTTCTAGCATCTCCAAAGTTGGGGTTAGTCTTTCCAAAGCTGGAGTTATTTTCTGGAAGTAATTTAAACGTGGATGCAATCACATTAACTCTTTCCTATCACTGAGGTAACCTTAAGTGCTGAGCAGTCATACTATGGAAAGCCTCTGAAGAAGATGGAATCAAAAGACAAAATAACTTGAGCAAAAAGTTACAAATACATAGAAAAGTTACAAATACATAGAGGCAGAGAAAGTGCAGTGAGACAACCTAATCAGCCATCCTAACAGTGATATTTATAGACCTCCCAGCACTGTAGTAAATATTGTTTTATGCACATACACTATTCCTTCAGCTTCAAGGAGAGATGAGATTTCTAAGTACTCTCTTGCTATACAACCCTAGTAAATAAAATGTACAGTCTCCTAAAACTATCCCAGAGAGACATGGAGATCACATTGTAGGCATTCTTATTCTCCCCTAAAACACTTTTTATGAATTGTAAATCACACATAATTCTGGGGAAGGGAAATATACATGAAACTCACTGACAACTTGTTTTCCTCTATATCACAAAGGACTAAATTTTAAATTACATTGTCTCACATATCACTGTATTTTCATTTCATTTACTGTAAAACCACAGCAGTCCCAGGGTAATTTTTTAAAATTAAACAAAATACTATAAGTTGGCTGAGTCTATTTATATTGTCAGATTGAATTGAGATAGAAAGTTCTGGTCAGCCAAATAGACATCCTAATATCTAAGGGAACATTCCAAAAATTAACACACTTTCACCAAGTTTAAGAAAGTTTTGGTTAAAAACTAGCACTAAGCAGAGTTGTTTTTCATCCAGGTCATGGGGCATTGAAAAACTCACGTCACCAAATTCTATATAAACTAGATGAACTTATAAACATTTTGCAACTAAGTATTCTGTCTAGAATATAACTTTAAATATGTAGAGGTATTTTAGTTATCTGGCACCATTTGAAAAAATACTGATATTCTAGACAACAGAAATTTGTATTTTACATAAACTTTTAATAAAAATTTTTATTAATATTTAGTGTTCTAAACATATTCTAAATTTCTATGGTTGACTAAAGTTTAGGATCATAAACAGCAATTTTTAATTCCTTCAAGTCCACTTTAGTGCTTTGCAATTATTTATCTATGAATGAAGTATGCCAAATGTCTGTAAAATTGTTGTCCCATTTTACATAGGTTTCCTAGTGAACCTGAAGGTAAATTTGCTTCTCTAAGAAACTTTGTGTGTATTTCCGGATTTTG
Source organism: Balaenoptera physalus (assembly GCF_965194825.1). Classification (NCBI taxonomy): domain Eukaryota; kingdom Metazoa; phylum Chordata; class Mammalia; order Artiodactyla; family Balaenopteridae; genus Balaenoptera; species Balaenoptera physalus. The sequence goes on along the minus strand of NC_138890.1, from coordinate 91,960,920 downwards.
CTTTAAAATAGAATGTCAAATATGAAACTTAAGCACAAAAGCTATATTTTAAAACATTTTGTTTACTGAAAATCTGCCCCTTGAATAATGGGGATATCATTTTACTAGATAGATCGGTAGATAGATTTTTTTAAAAATTTCACTTGCAGTAATTTGTAGGCTCACTTGAATTATGACTTTTAAATAAAGCCTTCACTTTTAGAACAAATAGACTTCTTTATAATTTCTGAAGAATAATATATTTAAATCTTTAAGAAAAACATAGAAACATTAAAATACTGACAGTTACATTTTCCTGCCTTTCGTTGTATCCTATGGAAATAACAAAAGATCTGCAATTACTGACCTAATAATAAAATACATGTTTGCAATTTCATTTAAACAAATGTCATAAGAAGAAGCTCTCTGTAGTATGATTGTGTGAGGATGACTGAGGAAGAGAGGAAATTTAAAAAAAAATGCTCCCTTTGGCTGGAGGAAATATTATTTGGAGAATATAGAGAAAGATGATTTCTTCTCTCCTAATGCATAATATATTTTCAACAGTGTATTCAATTCAAATTTCATTTGAATTAAAATTCACTAATGAGAAAATAGTTGACCTGCTAACTAAAAGAAACTACTACACAGAGGTTAATCAAGGTATATCTACCTCAATTCAGTTTAACAATGGGACAAAATAAGTATTCACTTCTAAGTATTCAATTCAATTATGTTTTTCAAAAAATTTAAGAATGTGCTTACTGTACAAAGCTTCACGTAAGAAATGGGTTGTACTTAATATTCATCAAAGGTTACATTATCTACTCAAGATATTATTCTGCTGAGAGGTTTTGAAATATAAACATTTTTTGTTTTGAAAATTGTTTTTAAAAACAATCTTCTAAACTTATTTTTATTTAGAACAATTTGTTGTCAAACCTTTATTATTCTAAACTGTGAAATGGATATTTTATAATTAAAGACAATAAACATGAATACAGATCAAACATTTTTGATGATTTTTGCTTAATGAAATTTTGCTTTAATTAAGATCCATTAAATGTATTTCCAGATATTTCTCACATTAAGATGATTGCTGGAGCAATAGAAATGTACACGGACTACAGAAGTTAGTTGAGATTTGAAGACCCAACACAACAATTGTAAAGCTCACCAGTTTTGATTCAGGTGATCAAAGTTTATTTTATTCCGTCTAAACATATGAACTTATTTTGTTGTCCTTTTCCCTATGCCTTGACAAATTCTCAGAATAAAATTAAGACAATTACTTCTCTCTCACTACTTTTTTTTTCTTTGCCTTTGAAATTTCAACAGAACATCAACCAGAGGTTTTCTAAAGGAAAAGAACTTTATAAGGCATAAGATAGTGGTTAGGCATTGGGCTATATGCTCAGACAGCCTCTGCTCAGAATTCTGGTTCCTTTATGCAATAGCTATCTTACTGGCTTTAGGGTAGTTACTTAAGTTTTCAAAACCTCAGTTTTCTCATCTGCACAATGTTGATAATAACAGCACCTATCTAGACACAGGGTTCCAGGGAAGGTTAAATGATCAAATGCATGTTGAGTGCTTAGAAGAGGGCCTGGCATGTTTTATGAACATTCAATAAATTTTCATTTTATATCTTTATTCAAGTTAAGAATCAAGAACAATATTAAAGCTATAAATAATTGTGTTAGTTTTATTACAGTCAGAGGAAGAGTCCCAATTCCTTCTACTCCATATAGTATCCTCTAAATTTCTTTTATTATAATTATAAAATGTCTGTACTCACTCGCATCATCGTGTCCACGGATGACAGATCTACTGGGCTACTAACAGAGGTAGTTACCACCAAGGCCTCACCACCAAGGCCTTGCCTACTTTTTCTCTTTTCTTCTCAAAACCCTTATCCTGCTTTACTTTTCTTCTTATTGCTTATCATCTACCACATTCCATGTTTTCTTTGTCATCTTGTTAGGATGTTTGCTACACAAAAACAAGGATTTGTCTTGCACATTGGTGGCTAGAATACATAGTACATAGTAAGTTCCACACAGTTGTATAATAGGTACTCATTAAATATTAGTAAAGTGAATGAATGAATTTATATTAGGAGATCAATGACTGGAAAATTTTAGAAACCTATTAATATGTAAATTTTCAATACCTAAGTAGCGCTTCATAGGGAAGGTACATTTGACAACCTTTGGTAGCAGAGTCCACTTATTACTTAACATCTCTTCTCTGACACGTACCAATAATAAAGGCATTCTTAAATGTGGCAGAACTATTTTATTGCTTAAAGCTCACCCGTGTTTTATGTTTTCCACACATAAAATCAGCTACGGTCTACAACTTGCCCTTTAATATGATTGATCAGAAAAAATACCTGCATTCAATTTCATTCTGCTTCCCATCTCCCTATCCTAGCTTGAGTTTCTTAGAAAGCAGAGCCTAAGGAAATGCTTGTGTGACAACAGATTATCAGGCAGCGTACTTCCAGGGAAGCAGAGTGTAGAAAAAGGCAAGTGAAGAAAGGAAGAAGGGAGAACAAATACAAGTAAGTATATTACCAAGATGGTTAGAGCATCACAGCAGGCTGACTATTAAGGTCTCAATGGAGACTTTTATGGAGGGTTTATGAAGCTATTAGGAAGTGTATAAAAATCATAGAGGAGGTGACAAGATGAAAAGTAATTTATCTACAGACTTTCATTTCTAGTGGCTAAAATTTGCCTCAAAAACTTCAAATTCTTCTACTTTCTTGGTTGCACATGCTGGGGGTCTGAGCAGATGTTTCACTTTTTAGAAATTCAGTGGTAACCAGGAAGACTTAGATTAGGAGAAAAGTGCCTGCACAGAGAACTGAAGCAAGGCACTATCAGTTTACACTCACAGGTGATATAAAAACTGTCACTGTAGGTAACCTCTGTGTCTGTAGCAGAGCCAGTAGCAGGTAGCAGTGACCTGGCTCCACGACCACAGTGGGGCCACACGCAAATTGTTGCTAGTGCAGCCCCAGTTGGAAAGCCAGGCAAGAGCCCCTATCTGGGGTAGCGAGTACACTGAGTCCCACACATGCCCTCATCCTTCAATGCATATGTGTTGGGAAAATGTTCAGGGCCTGTAGCACCAACCTTCCTACACTTAAGGTGCTGAAGTCCCCAAAACTCTAAATGTAAAATAAACACACATAGCTTTTAAAAGTAGCTCACTCTTTGCTTAAACAAAATATAAAATAAAACCTAAATAACTTCTGGGTTCAAGTCTCATTTGAACCTCAAATTTTTGTAATGTAAAGTTAAAATTTCTAAAAAATTTAATTTATAATAATGTTGTAATGTATAAACACTACAGATTACCTAACAATGTCAGTGCTTAGTATTGCATTTTAGTAAGAAATCATAACAGTGGAAATATCAATCAAGCAGCAATATATGCAGCTTTGTTTCTCAAACTTACCTATGTATAAAAATACCCCCCCAATAAGAACCAATAATAAATATTAGGTATAATGAAGGCATAGGAAAAATATAGTGATTTTTCTGGATCTCAATTTTCCTCAAATATTTAAGAAAATATCTTGAATCTTGATTCCCATGTTAGACAATCTAATGTGAAAAGAGAAATATTTTTGGTGTGATATACATTACTATAAAATGTCCCCTCTGTGTAAGCAGGAAAACCTATATTAGCTTATATTAATATGACATTCTCATTATAGAGAATGGACTACTTGCTGTGGAGAAAGTTAATTATTTCAATATAACTGCTTAGCTTTTTTTAAGCTCCAGTTGGATCCAGAAAATGAGTAGGAAACATCAGCAATCAATCTAAAACTTGTCCAGCATATTTATGTTAAATATGAATTTTAGAGTTGTGGGTATGTAACTAAGCCTAAACATAGGTTTTTGGTGGGTTTTTTTGGTTAAAAACTAACTTGAGTAATGACTATTCTTCTGTCAGTGACTGAACAATATTTTATATTTTATACATCTTAAAAGAGACAAGTCTTGGCTGAGAACAATACAGTAAAAATACAATTATAAACTATATATTTATACATAGTTATATATAACTATATAGAGCTGTGTATATAGTTGCAGGTATACAGCTTGGCAATTTCAAATTCCTTTGTAATTGTATCTAGATGTCTTTTACATGGGAAGATCTTGGTAATGGAGAGAATTAGATGAATTCTCACTGTAGCAATGGCTGAATGTTTTTATTCCAAGAAAAGTAAATAATCTGACCCCAGAAATGCCTTTTTTGGAATCCTCAACTAAAGAATTTTAATGTGTTCAAAGGATACTCTGGAAAAACTGAAAGACTGAGGCACAGACAGTTGTTTAACTTAGAGTTGGGTAAAATATGGACATTATTTCCATGACCATTTCTTGGTTCTTGTTTGGTACTTTTACAATGAAGGTATTTGATGAAGACACAGTAATTTGCAAATTGCTAAAAGCCAAAATAATGGTGAAGAAATTCTCAACCAGTGTTTGACTGCAAAACAAGAAAAAAAAAATGTCTGGTTGAATGCATGTCTAGGCCAACTCAAAGACAGGTAAGACTGCTTTGGAAAAGATTGTTTTGTACAATGAATACAACAGCAGTCAATGCTTCATTTACAAAGGACACTGCCATTTAAAGTTTAGTTTGTGGTTTTCTCTGTGTATTAAACTGGTAAAGTACTAAGTTATATTTGAAAAGATCATTTTGAATCTTCATCCAATGCAATGTGTATCAAATCCTTAGAATGTTTACATTCTTTGACCAAGTATTTCCTTCTCTAGGGATCTATCTTAAGATGAGGTTAAAAAAATTATATATGGGGTATTATTATAGGAAATTTTCAAATATTTAAAATTCAGAAATAATGTACTAGGGAAATGAAAATTTAAAATATAACACATCTGGGCTTCCCTGGTGGCTCAGTGGTTAAGAATCTGCCTGCCAATGCAGGGAACACGGGTTCGAGCCCTGGTCCGGGAAGATTCCACATGCCCTGGAGCAACTAAGCCCGTGCACCACAACTACTGAGCCTGTGCTCTAGACGCCGCCAGCCACAGCTACTGAGCCTGCGTGCCACAACTACTGAAGCCCGCGTGCCTAGAGCCCGTGCTCTGCACCAAAAGAAGCCAACACAATGAGAATCCTGTTCACCACAAAGAAGAGTAGCCCCCGCTCACTGCAACTAGAGAAAGCCCACACACAGCAATGAAGACCCAACACAGCCAAATATAAAAACTAATAAATAAATTTATAAAAAAATAAAATAAAACACATCTATAAGATGAAATAGCATAAAGCTAATTAACTTATGTTTAACAGTATATTGTATGATGTGATGTCATAGTCTGCTCGAGATGCCATAATTAAATACCACAGGCTGGGTGGCTATAAGAACAGAAATTTATTTCTCACAGTTCTGAAGTCTGGGAAGTACAAAATCAAGGGTGGCAAGACAGGTTTGGCTCTGAAGCCATTTCTCTTGGCCTGGAGAGGCAATCGGCATCTCGCTGTGTGCTCATATGGCTTCTTCATGCATTCTCAGAGAGAGAGTGAGAGAAAGCTCTCTGATATCTCTTAGTATAAGGACACTATTCCTATAAGATCAGAGTCTTGCCCTTATGACCTCATTTAACCTTAATTACTTCCTAAGATGCCCCATTTCCAAATATAGCTCTCAGTGTTAAGGCTTCACTGTGTGAATTTGTGGGGCAAGGACCGCACAACATTCAATCCAAAATACAAATAAAACACTTCTATGTAATATTATGGGGAAAATAATTACACATTTAAAATACTATATTATCTTACTTTTATAAGTACTAAATTATTTTTATATAAAGGAGAAAAGCTAGTAGGAAATCCACCAATCACAAAGAGCAGCTGTCCATGGATGGTGTTATTTATTGGGGTTTTTTCCTTCCATTTTCTTGTTCATTGCAGTCCATATTTTTAATAATTATTGTGTTGGTTTTTTGTATATATATAGCTGATTCACTTTGTTATACAGCATAGACTAACACAATATTGTAAAGCAATTATACTCCAATAAAGATGTTTAAAAATATATATATTTTAATACCTGTCAGAGATTAAATGAGGGTCAGATGGAATTCAATGGAATAAAGTATATGAAAGCATCTATAGCAGTGATTTAAGTACTCAGCTAATTCCTTTTGACTTATAATTTACTTTTAATGTATTTGTATAATATAATACTATGTATAGTGTACCACAAGGCAATTCAATTTTCATTATTTTGGTCAAAAACTTGGAGAGAGGAGAATACATATCAAAATTCAGACAGATATTAAGAAATAATGATGAGATTAAATAAACTCTATGACGTGTTTAGTTTACATGGGTGTGTGCCCTAAAAGACAGAAGCCCAATGTAAATTGATTATTTTAGAAACATCTTAAAACATTCTCAACTCTTAGATAACTTATCATAGAAGATAATCTATTCTTTCAGATAGCAGATCAACAATTAGTGTAATTCTGTCACATGATCAATTTTTCAACTATTTATTGAGTGATTTCTAGGTTCCAGAAAATATACTCAGATCTTTAAACACAAAAATATAATATACTATCCTCTGAAGAATCGTACACAAGTAAAATAAATCATTTTGCAGTATGATAATTTCAGGAAAAGAGAAAGGATTTAGCAAAAACAGCGTAACGGCAGATAACTTAGCAATGTCTTAGAAAGAGATATGTGAGCTAGGTTTTAAAGAGTAATAGCAATAGCACTTACAAAAACAAAGGTCAGGAGACAAAAGAGAGAAAAAAAAGTTAACTAGACTAAGAATGCAGCGCATTTATAGGGAGAGGACCCTGGAACTTTCTTGGTGGCCTGTTCTGTCAGTGCACCAGGAGGCACGGTACTTGTACGGCACTGCCAAACGTGAGCGCAGACAAAGATGATCTTGTCAAAGTGACAGTTTGGTTATGAATAACTTCAGTTGCTGTCTTGGAAATTATTGGTAATTTATCCCTTTGATTGTCTTAATGCCCTTTTTTCACTTTTCAAAATTTTAATTTTAAAATTGTTGGTATGTACATTGTTAGAGCATGAATACTTTTAATATGGTTTTGTTGCTTTTATTACTGTGTTATGAATCTTTTCTTTTTTTCTGATTATCGATGTGTGTATATTAATTAAATAATAATGAAAGGAACTTTACAAAAATAAACAAAATCTTTAATATTAAAAAAGGGGGGCATATCACACATTATGAAAAAACTAAAAAGAAATCAATGCTAGCTTATTTATCAGACAACTTTTTGACTTTAGTGATACAGGGGGAAAAAAAGCTTTCAGAGTCAACTCAGTGTTGTTCATGTGTAAGAGATACAAATTTGTTTTGTCAGTATGGCTAGAAAACATAAGGGAAATGTCAACATGAACTTTTACAAAGATAGATAAATAACTTTAAAATAATAATGTAATAAAGGAAACTAGATTTAAAAATCAAAGATTTTAAACAAAGTATGAAAATTGAAATGAGATTAGGGTCTAATGTCCCCATATGATATGACAGGATTACCTTGATGAAGTTTCTTCACAGATTTACATCATTAGGATAATGCATACTGCATTATTTATTTTTAAAACATACTACTATAATACAAAATTATCCATTACATGTGTAAGTCACTAGAGCATGCCCGCCAGATTGAGCACAGCAGAATACAATTCCCTCCTAGAAATCAGTAAAGAACAAGGGGAATGAGAAACATACAAACTCTTCAACAAACCTTTTAAAACTTGAAACACAAAAGCTTAACATACGTAGAACAGCTTTCAAAAGTATGGAGACAGAGCAGGAAGTCTTTAGAGAAGGTAATATCACTGAAAATCTCAGGAAAGGGTCAACCAGTTTCATTTCTCTAGGATAAAGGGAACATTCTAAGAAGTAAACCTAAATTGTTTACCTACAACAATGGAAATGGGATGCACCAGCTGGCAGCAGGAGCTTCCAGGGCTCAAATTAGAAATGAAGAACAGAGAAACCTGTACTTAAAGAGGAATCAGACAGGTGAGGATTTCCAGAAAGCAGTCTCTCTCTGTCTCTCTGTCTCTGTCTCTCTCTCTCTCACTTTCTCTCTCTCTGTGCCTACAAGTGAGAAGAGATACATACTAATTTGATCACAGCTCATAGCTACCTACTTCTATTTACTGGTAAAAAATATAAGCTAAATAAATTCACACAAAAAACCCCTAGATCAACTGAAAGCCTACCACAGGGCCTTGGTGCTTCCTTTATACAAATCTGCTAACAAGAGAATTGTCAAGGGAACATAACTCCTTCAATAATGAATCATCAAAGGCACCACACAGAATACATGCAAAGATAACATAATAGTATATTCAAAAAAAGCATAGGAAAACCAAATGGCAAGTAAAAATACTCACCAGAAAACTGTTACAGCAGCATAAATGAAAACTGTGTTAGCATTTCAATTGTCTTTTAAAAAAAATCTTATTCAAGAAATTGTTTCTACCAATAAAATCAGAGACATAATTGGAGTTATAAGAGCTTAAGAAAGAGATGGTAAGAAAACATAAGGAGAGAAAATGTGAGCTGGCTGAGTCTAATCTAAAAAATTGAAGAAAAAATCAAAATAATCACATAACATGATAGCAAAATTTAAAGAAACACAATAGAAAAAAAAAAAAACAGAAAGAAACACAGAGGCCATAAATGATAAAGTAAATAACATAAAATAGATACAATCAAATAATTTTAAATTATCACAGGTAAAATAATAAATCTGTGGAAATAAGGTATTGATAGAACCCCAAGCATGCTATACTGTTGAAAGCAGTATTGCAGAAACTGACAAGTATTTAGGTCGTATTTATTTATCTGAATAATAAGTTAATTATATAAAGTAAAGTATAATAAAGTTTTTGTAACCATTACATTCCATTTCTGATTGTATCTGTTTTTTGATTCAATAGTTTATTAAATACTAATATCATGTTCCATGTGGTAGAGCCTTTTCATGTAAGTTTCTTATGAATTTCTAGTTGAAGACCACGTGATCAGAAAATTTACATATAATTCCTATATTCTACCTTGAGAAAATTATTAAAGTTTAAGACTAACATATATTCAGTTTTAGTAAATGTTATGTGTATATTTTTTAAAAAGAAGTCTCTGTTCTAGAATTCACTATCAATCAACATAACTTATATGTTATTTATGTAACTTGTATCATTGAAATATGCTATATTTTCATGAATATTTTTTAACTTCACCTGTCATGGATAATGAGAATTAAAATCTACTACTAATTGTTTTGTTTGCTTCACTAAGTATTTTTAATGAATACAATTGTTATGCTTTTAAAACCAAAGGATATAATTCAAAATGGATGCATAAACACATTCTTTTTTTTTTTTTTATAAATTTATTTATTTTATTTATTTATTTTTGGCTACATCGGGTCTTTGTTGCTGTGCGTGGGTTTCCTCTAGTTGTGGCAAGCAAGGGCTATTCTTCTCTGCAGTTCATGGGCTTCTCATTGCAGTGGCTTCTCTTGTTGTGGAGCATGGGCTCTAGGCACACAGGCTTCAGTAGTTGTGGCACAGGGGCTCAGTAGTTGTGGCTCGCGGGCTCTAGAGTGCAGGCTCAGTACTTGTGGCACACGGGCTTAGTTGATCTGTGGCATGTGGGATCTTCCTGGACTAGGGCTTGAACCCGTGCCCCCTTCATTGGCAGGCAGATTCTTAACCACTGCACCACCAGGGAAGTCTCCAACACATTCTTTAAAAATCCCTATTTGCATAAATTAATACTTTATTCTGAATTCTAACTGTGAATGAATAACTAGTATTCAGCTGGCGCTCCTACAATAAACAATAAAACTGAATAGTATATATTAGGTAACTGCTTTCAGGATTTGGACATCAAGCAATGCAAGGCTATAATCACCAAGAAAAGGAAATCTTATGAGGTGAGTCCCATAATTCCCCAATTCTCTGCCTGGGACAATTTTCCAAATATAATGAAGTGTGCTGGATGCCAAATAGAACACAGTGCTGTACTGAAGAGAGCTTTGCAGAGTTTGTTTGTGTATGTGTGTGTGTGTGTGTGTGTGTGTGGAGCAACAGTTAGGTGAAGATCCTCAGCGGTCCTTGAATGAAGACTGGGCTACCTGTTTCTTAGGGCAACTAGCTGAGGCTTACCGGAGAGCAGCTTTGATGTGTTTGAGAACAGAATAGAAATACCAGATGTGAAGCAGTGAGAGAGATACTAGAAAACTAGTTTAATTATTGTGCACTGTCTTTATTACTACCTTGTTAAAACTAAGTGGAGACACAAGGAATGCTATCCCTTAGGAGTATTCTACTCTAGATTCCTCCAAACAAAATCTAAAATTAGAGTTTGGAGTTTGAGTCCCAGTAAGTTAGAGGGGCTTAGGAAAATCCTTGAACTTATAAAATCTACTCTACAAAAGCATAAAACGAAGCCTAAACAAGTTGAAATGTGATCAATCTGCAATTAAGTGCATACTAGAACAAAAACTAACTTTTTAGAGGAACATAGCAAAATCAAGATCCTCTGCAATCTATTATTCATGATGTCCAGTTATAAGAAGTGAAAATAAATAAGTGAATTTTAACACATATAGAAATAAAAGACATTCAAAAGAAGCTCAACATAAGATGACCCAAATTTTAGATTCAGTGGGTAAAATTTTGAAAGCAGATATTATAAATATATTCCAAGAAGTAAAGGGTATGTGTGCAAAGAATTAGAGGAAATTGTGATGGTAAGGAATGATCAGAAACCAAACGTTAGCAGAGAAATGGAAACTATAAGAGAATACACTAGAATTTACGGAAAAGAAAAATAGTATGTATGCAACTTAAAATATCATTGGATGACCTTAAAAGCAGGTTGGGGGCTTCCCTGGTGGTGCAGTGGTTAAGAATCTGTCTGCCAATGCAGGAGACACGGGTTTGAGCCCTCGTCTGGGAAGATCCCACATGCCATGGAGCAACTAAGCCCCTGTGCTAAAACTACTGAGCCTGCACTCTACAGCCTGCAAGCCACACCTACTGAGTTCACGTGCCACAACTACTGAGGCCTGCGCACCTAGAGCCCATGCTCCACAACAAGAGAAGCCACCACAATGAGAAGTCCGCACACCACAACGAAGAGTAGCTCCCGCTTGCCACAACTAGAGAAAGCCCGCCCACAGCAACAAAGATCCAACACAACCAAAAATAAATAAATAAATAATTTAAAAAAAAAATACATTGGAGATAACAGAAAAAAAAAAATCAGTTTTTTTTTTTTTTTACAATAGACCATTAACTAATTTAAAGGAGAGCACATGAAAATAAAAATGAAAGAGACTCGGGGAATTTGAGAAAGATTACAGTATTAGACCTGTGAAGAAAAACTGGACATTTTTTTCAAATGTGACTTTAAAAGATTATCAACATACAATATGAAAAGCTCAGTGAAATCCAAGGAGGATAAACACAAAGAAAGTCACACTTAAGTACAACAGAATTTAGCTGCTGAAAACTGATATAAAAGAAAGTATAAAATTTGAATGCAGTCAGGGATATAAGACACTTCATGTAAAGATCACCAAAACAGATTATGGCTGATTTCTTGATAGAAACAACAGAGAACAAAAGGCAATGGAATGGCATTCTTGAACTGTAAATATTAACCTAGAATTTCATACACAGTGAAAATTTTCTTCACAAATGAGAGTGAAATTTTATGAATTTGATGAAAGACATTTGAAGATAAAGGAAAACTGCAAGAATTTGTCTTTAGCAAACCTGATCCACAGGAGATAACAAAAGATTTCCTTCTGGCTGAAAGGAAATAACACTAGATGAAAACACTAATCAGTATGGGAAAAGGGATAACACAAGAAATATTTTCTGAGTATATGTGTGTGCATAAAATATAACAACAATAGTTTAAAACATGTTAGTGGAAAGTAAATGAAATTATATATTTTATGGTTATTGTAATTAGAAAAATAGAATTTTGATGCTAGAATTTGGAAGCATGAACTATAATGTGAAAGTGTGATTTGTTGGTATGAAGTAAGAAGTATTCATCGTGAAGGGAGATGTACTGTGAAGTATGATATGTGAATGGCACCATATTGAATTAAAATAGACTTAGATACATTAAGAATAGATATTGTGAGCCCTAGGTAAATAAATTATTGTAAAGACACTAATAAACTGATATGCTTTGATGGCAGAATACTAAGTTTGAAAACTCAACAGAAGGCAATTTGGTAATATCTAGCAATTAATAAAAAATTTGTATGTTGTTTATTTGATCTACTAATTTAATGTATAATATATTCACACATGGTCAGTACAACTTGTGTTCAAATTTGTCATCATGTGTTCCTTGAATGAATAAATGTTGGGAAATGATCTAGATGATCATCAGTAAAGGAGTGATGCAATACATTGCTATTCTTCTGTGCAAATCTATGCAGCCCTTAAAGAGAATAAGGACATTAGTTAATTATCGACATAAAACAATATCAAAGATGTATTGTTAAGAGAAAAAAGCAAGTTTCAGAGTAGTGTTTATGACATGACACCACTTGAGTAAAAGGAGAAACAGTGTGTGCATGTTCATGTATGTGTACAGACATAAACATTCATTTTGTAATTCGAATTTGTGATTCGTGTCTAAAACAAAAACGTTTTAAAACACTGAGTTTTGGTGAAGTTGTGAATTGTCTTAGAATTTATAAAACACAACAGTAAGATATGAAACATTTAAATCTTTTTTGAAAATTTGGTTGCTCTTTTATATTCATTTATTCAGAGGGCCTAACACAAAATTATAACAAAAACTGAAAAAAAGTGAGTCAAAATGCACACATTTTCTTTTTGTGACACATTTTCTATTTTGTTTTAGTCTGAAAAGAAACAATATTGCATTAAAAGATTATATATCATGTAGAACAATGGTCTTATAATGAAGTTTTAGTTCTTCATGATATTTTAGTAAATCCTTTATGTAATCATTGATGTAGATGGGAGAACTTTCAAAATAGGTATTTTCATGGCTAAAATGAATCAGGGAGAAGAACAATATGAAAAAACACAAGTCAAAGTGTCTAAATAAGAATGAAAAGTAAAATGTTATTATAAAGTTAGTAACTAAAATATGAAATGTGAATCACTCTTCACAACCCAAGGAGCTTGACTCCAAATTAACTGCTATTTAGATAGAAAAATGTATAATGAGGTAAAGAAATATGAAGCTCAAGACACTAGAAGAAAACTCTCAATAGCTGACTGAGAACTACACAAGTCCATTGGGGAGATGGTAGAAAAAAACGTGATGCTCAGCAACATAATAAATTACATTCAGTTTTTAATTGCCTATTAGGTAGTATATAAAGTATTTTTAGAATAGAATATACAAAGTAGAAGGCAAAAATTGAGCTTACATAATGAGCTATATGAATCATTCCAAAGAAACAAAGGATTCAGGAAAGCTATTTTCCCTTTTTAAAATGTTATGAAACAGTAAGTCAGAAGAGTAACAATAACAGAAACAACAAACTGCAAACCTAAAGACCTACCCCCCAACACAATGTAATATTTAAAAAATGCTAACCTTGATAATCTACTTTTACATAAATCCAAATGGTCACTCAAGAATTTTAAGCACACTCCAAGGTAAATGTATACTGTATGTGTAATGTATCATTAAAATAATGCTATTAGGCTGGAGGACTAGAAGGTACCATCCATAGAAATAATTTGAGAGAAGAGATTAGCAAATACATTCATACTTCTTCCTGGTTATGTTGATAGATATGGACAAGAATAAATAACTTCTTAATTAGACCTAAGCCACTAGCGGAAATATTGCAGTATAGTTGACTTATGATATTAATTTCAGGTGTAAAACTGAATGACTCAATGTTTGTAAAGATTACACACCACACAAAGTTATTATAAAATATTGACTATATTCCTTGTGCTGTATGTACATTACATTCTTGTGACTTATTTACTTTAAAAATGGTAGTTTGAGCTCTTAATCCCCTTCACCTATTTTTCCCCTTCTCCCTCCCCTCTCCCATGTGGTAACCACTAGTTTGTTCTCTATATATGTGAGTCTGCTTCTGTTTTGTTGAAAGATTGCACTGTTAAACAAGAGTTCCTTTTAAAATTTGTTTCCAAAAATCATTTTTGTGGGTATTGCTGCAGAAACTATATATATTTTTAAAAAGGGAATATTTAATATACAATCCCTGTTACCTTGTGATATCTTCTTCTTTAAATTGGATGTTTTAGTAGGCAATCTATAGTTTCCCCTTCAGCAGAGTGAAATATCAAACATAGAATGCTCAAAAAAATTATTTGATTTAAAAATGTAGTTCTGAGCATAACTATTGTGTTAATAAAATATTGATAAAGGAAATTGAAGATGATTCAAAGAAATGGAAAGACATCCCATGCTCTCAAATTGGAAGAAATAATATTGTTAAAATGGACTTAATACTCAAAGCAATCTACCAATTTAATGCAATCCCTATCAAATTCCCCATGATCTTTTTCACAGAACTGGAACAAATAATCCTAGAATTTATATGGAACCACAAAAGACCCAGGATTACCAAAGCAGTCTTGAGGAAAAAGAGTAAAGCTGGAGGCAAGACTCCCCCAAGACTTCAGACAATACTACAAAGCTACAGTAATCAAAACAGTGTGGTATTGGCAGAAAAACAGCCATATAGATCAATGCAACAGAATAGAGAGCCCAGAAATAAACCCACACACCTACAGTCAATTAATCTTCGAAAAAGGAGGCAAGAATAAACAATGGAGAAAAGACATTCTCTTCAGCAAGTGGTGTTGGGAAAGCTGGACAGCCTCATGAAAATCAGTGAAGTTAGAACACTCCCTCACAACATACACAAAAATAAACTCATGATGGCTTGAAGACTTAAATATAAGACATTATGCCATAAAACTCCTAGAAGAGAACATAGGCAAAACATTCTCTGACATAAATTATAGCAATATTTTCTTAGGTCAGTCTCCCAAGGCAAATTAAATAAAAGCAAAACTAAACAATTAGGACCTAATGAAACTTATAAGTTTTTGCACATCAAAGGAAGGAAACCATAAATTAAACAAAAGACAATCTACAGACTGGGAGAAAATATTTGCAAATGATGCAACTGACAAGGGCTTAATTTCCAAAATGTACAAAGAGCTCATACAACTCAATATCAGAAAAACAAACAACCCAATCAAAAAATGGGCAGAAGACCTGAAGAGACATTGCTCCAAAGAAGACATGCAGATGGCCAATGGGCACATGTAAAGATTCGCAATATAGTTCGTTATTAGAGAAATTCAAATCAAAACTACAATAAGGTATCACCTCACACTCTGACTGATGATGGTCAGAATGGCCATCATCCAAAAATCTACAAATAATAAATGTTAAGGAGTATGTGGAGAAAAGGGAACTCTCCTACACTGTTTGTAGGAATGTAAATTGGTGCAGCCACCATGGAAACAGTATGGAGTTTCCTTAAAAAACTAAAAATAGCATTACCATATGATCCAGGAATCCCACTCCTGGGCATATATCTGGAAAAGAAAACTCTAATTCAGAAAGATACATGCATCCTAATGTTCATAGTAGCACTATTTACAATAGCCAAGACATGGTAGCCACCTAAATGTCCATCAACAGATGAATGGAAAAATAAGATGTGGTACATATATACAATGGAATACTACTCAGCCATAAAAAATAATGAAATATTGCCATTTGCAGCCACATGAATGGACCTAGAGACTATTATACTAAGTGAAGTCAGACAGAGAAAGACAAATATCATATGATATCACTTATATGTGAAATATAAAAAATAATACAAATGAACTTATTTACAAAACAGAAACAGACTCACAGACATACAAAACAAACTTATGGTCACAAAGGGGAAAGGCGGGAGGGATAAATAAGGAGTATGGGATTAACAGATACACTATATACAAAATAGTTAAACAACAAGGATTTACTGTATAACACAAGGAACTATATTCAATATCTTGTAGTAACCTATAATAGAAAAGTTATATATCTATATCTATATTGTATCATGATACTGATTTTAAATAAAAGATTAGATAATACTTAATATTTATACTTTTTGATTTTTGAAACAAAAGGAAAGGTAGGTAAAGATTTTTAAAAATTATTCCAGAAAGACATTAGAAGCACAGTGAGTGGATTAAATTTAGAACCACCACAACTGAGGGATGAAAACATTTTCTGTCCTTGATTATTTTGTCTTTAATGCTTCATTTCATCAGTTTTGAAAACCATAATAGCAGCGCTTAGATCATCTGAGGTGTACACAAAGGCAGAAAGATATGTCATATGCCTTAAAACATGTTGACATGTTATTGAATTGGGCTTGACCCAACAATAAGGTATTTGAAAGAGATAAATATAAAGATATAGTCTATGCATTAAAAAAATGTAAATTAGAAAAAACTTTAGTGTATAACTTAATAGAGCATATGAAAAATAAATATTTTAAGATAGTCAATGGTATTTCAATATTTTTTTGCTTTCACAAAAAATATCAGAATATATCAAGTTGTAATAACACAAGTATAGTTAATTAGAATTGCATAGTTCTTACATTCCTTTGAAAGCAGACCATGAAACAAGGACTTGGACGCCATTGTTTATTTGGCAGATCATTCATGAATTCAGTAGCAAAAAAAAAAATGAGGAAATTGAGAACAAGATAGAGGAAACACACCAATCAAATTCTGATAATGAGCTTGTTACAATGATGGGCAACTAGAGAATCCTCAGAATTCTTGTATCAGAGAAAGGGGAGAATGCAGCATTGATCCATGCACCCCCATTCCATGTTGATTTACTCCTTTGAACTTCTGGGTTATGCTTGCACGTAGCTGGTTGGCCTTGATCCTCTGAGAAAGCAAAACAGAGAGACCCTACTATATTTATTTAGTGTGGCATACTGAAAAGAGAATCAGAGATTTTTTACCACAGCTCTACTAAATCAAATAGGCTGAGGGGATATGGCTGGTGCATCACAAGTGTCTACTACACTTATCTTTTCTACAATACTGTACTATTCAGTCAACATATGATTGCTATCCTCAGAAACCTCAGTTTACTAATAGGAATTCAGTCAAAGTAGAGCTCATTAAATAAAAGTAACCTGGATATGGAAGATCATGGAACCAATTCTGATTGAAGAAAATGCCAATGTTATGTCTAGATATAATTATACTTGGGGGAAATATAGAAGGCTTCAAATACTGTATTTGAAAGTTTTCATGTGGAAGATAGAATGCTTTTTTTCTGTGTAGCTAAAAGCATAAATGTGCATAAATGTCCAACGTGTGGACATTCAATGGAGATGGATTAAGCTTGAAATAGGAATGACTACACTGTGAAATCTGTGTAATAATGAAATGGGAGCAGTCAGGGTTAATATATATCCAATCACAGGAGGTTTTCAAACAGAGACTAGTTGACCACATCCTTGTCAGAGATGTTTTAGAACAGAATCAACCATCATATACAAGACCTCTTGTACATATCCTTTTCAAACACAATATTATGTAACCCTATAAATGTGAGAAAGAATTTATGCTCATTTATTAAATTTTTCATTCAAAATATATATGGAGAGTTGTACTAGGCATCAGGTGTCCAATGATAAAATAGAAACTTATTGAATGATAGTAAAAACGATATTCATACACAATAAGTATATGGGTTATAAGTTCTATGAAGGAAAATAACAATAGAATGAAATTATAACAAGACAGGCGGCTTGGATTTATTTTGAAGGGTTGAGGAAGTCCTTAAACAAGAAGACAGTATTTAAACTAAGACCTCAAGGAAGCCAAGAAGGAGTCAGCCACTGGAAGAGTTGTCAAATTCTAGGGGATAAAATGTTCTATAATTCAGGGTTCAGCACTCCAATAGTCTCTATAGTCATGTATCTTTATGTCAGCATAGCTAGCACCTAATCATATGGCTTAACACAAATTACTACAGGCATATAATTTCCATTCCAAAATAAAACTGTACTGAGAATTTACATTTAATAGCAATAGGAAATTTTTCTGCATAAAATATAAGTAATGGGTTAAAGCAGTAAAAATGCCCTGTGAAAGAGTTTAGATATTCTCAAGGAAAACTATTTATTTTGTATTTTTCTTTAAGTTAAACATTTTGAAATATCATTAAATCCACACTTACTAATTAGTAACTTTAGAATTAAATAAACAACAGAAAAGCAAAAAACTTAGTGAGAAGTTATTTGCATCACTAGAGCAATTTATTCATTTCTTCATTCATTTTAGTTTTCCATGTTATTTTTCAATAATAATACAACAATAAAAATATTTAAACTCTAAGGGTCTGTGTGCTGGTATGAGATTAACCTTTGGTCCTGGCAATTAGAATTTTGCCATTTAATGAGCAAAAAAGAGTTGCATTTTGCATTAAAAAATTAGTCTAAAAAAGCTAATTTTGGAAACAATATTTTCAAAAGATACATATGATCCACTAGAATATAATACATATTATTCTTAGGAAACAATCTTGCAACATAACAAAACTGGTAATTTTCTGATAATGTATAATTTAAGAAGGTACAAATTGTCTCAGGAAACATTCAAGCTCATTATCAACATGTACTTTGAATGTGTCACATATTAATTTACCTACCATGGAATAAAAATCCCCTTTTAGTCTTTCATACTTGAAAATGAGGTATGAGCATTCTATGGAAAACTACAGTTACTGCTGAGTACTTCTTATGAAACTATATCATGATTTTTAAGGGCTTATTAAGAATTGGTATAGCAGGATACATTTTTCTCATTCTTACGGAAATTGAGAAAGCTGAATGGCTCATTCATTAGGCTAAGTGACCGCATTTTCAATGACATAAAAACCACATAAATAAATATTAAAGATTCACAAATAAACTTTTGGTTTCCTTTGGACAAAAATGTTTGTCCCATACTATGAATCACTTTTCTTTCAATTTTTTTCACCTCCTGGTAAATACTAATGTAAGAACTCTGTATTATTTCCTGTAAGCATTTTACTTTGAAATAAATTACATTATAGAAAAAATACATATTATTGAGTATTGTGAGACATTTCCAGATTTATTATTAACAAGTTAGATACAAAATTTATGAAACTGAAATTTTAAGAAGTAATTGTCTACATAGCATAAATCAAGCCTGAAAAATATTTTTAGAAAATGTTGTCTGTGTTTTCTGAAACACTTTTACAATATTCTATTCATTTTAATCCTTTGGAGTATTTTCTCCATATCTCCTTTTTGAAAGAAAAGTCCATGCCACCCACAATTTTCCTCTAGTCTGATTTCTAAAGTTCTATACTCATTATACAGTTACTCCTGAAATGTTTCTATTACTGATATGCTATTCATACTCGACACTAAATACATTTAAAGCAAGTTTCAAATTCCTCTTCCCATCTTATAAAACCTTACCAACTCACAATTATAATTTTTAATATTTATTCATCTCTTCTTGTGTCCTTTGCTTTCACTACTAATGAATCTCATTTTAAACTTCCAGAGGGATATTTTTTGACTTGTACACTATCATTGATTTATTGCATGACCTTAGGCAAATCACTGAAATCTGTTTCTGTTTTCCCATGTGTAAAATGGGAAACCTTGGAGATTATATTTGAATACACTAAGACATATGTGCAAAACACTGCTCATGTTATGCTTACTTTTCTAACAGTAAATGGCAATACTTGTCTTGACAAAACATAACTATGTAATTTACCCCAATTATTTTTTTAAACCAAAACCAAACAGAAAAATTTATTCCAAACTAACAGAAGATAATGCAAGCACCAGCCAGACTTGTGAACTCGACTAAAGTGGCACACTTTCACAGGTAGCACATAACGATGGAAATTAAATCCTGTTTGAAGCTATATAAAAGGGGATAATTTTAAGTGCAGAACCTAAGATTGTATTTAGAAAAAATCAAGGTAAATAGATTTATGTAATTTACATATGGTTTCTTTGTTAATGTTTGTAGGTTTACCATCTATAGGCTCCATTAAGTGTTTCCTTAGTGTTTTTAGTGTACATTTATTTAACTTACAGATATACTAAGGTAAAGTTAGCTTTCCTTATGACTCTGAAAACAAATTACTACTCATTTTGACAAGTGGGTATTTGCAAAGCTGAATCATTAGGTTTTTAATTTAAGTACGTTATGTTATTGGAAAAATACAAGATTCCATTTTGATCTAATTTTGTAAAGATTTATCTAAAATTAAACCAAATTATATCTCTTAGAAGACTCTCATTAACCTCATGTTCAAAAATTGCAAAGATCTGGGATTTCTATCTACACCCACTTTCTATGTATTTCCCAAGAAATTCAAGGAGAATAAATCAAATTTTCAGGTTTAGTTTCAGTGGTGAATTGGAAACATATAATACACAAGCACTGTTCTCTTGGGACTATTTGGGTTTTTTTATGATTCATTGGACGATCAGGCTTAAAAGCCTTTTGACACAGGCATGGTAAAAACATGAAGTTGAAATTACCATTTGCTAAAAGCCACTCATGGTTTTCCACCTATAAAGGAAGTTGATAATTTCACTGATTTTTTTCCTGACATAATTTTTGTCTGGTTCTACAAGAGGTAGGTATATTTTTATGGACTTAAATAAACAGGCATCACGTGCTTTTTGAAAGTTCCCTTTATGCCACTTAGCTTTTATGAAAGACCTACATTAGTACCCGCTTTCATTAACCAAAAAAAAAAATCCAAAGAGGATTTTCACTTTTACAAAAATGGCAAAAAGTGAAAGTCACGTTAAATGTTTGCTTTGCAGTGAGCCATTATAGGGGCAGTGCTCACCTCCAGCAGTGAGAGTGCAGGGCCAAGCTTTTCCTGGGAACTACATTAAGCACCTCAGCATTGAGCAGCCAATGCTTTGAACTGTGTTTCTGAGCATCTGTGCTTTAACTTGATTTATTTTGTGCATCCATTAGCAAGATGTGTCCTAAGGTAATTGCTTCTTCACCTTACACCCTTTCAGCTTACAAAAGGTTTGAGAGGAATGCCCTGCTTTTGGATAGCAAGGGAAACCTGTAATATGGTGGCACTTATTCAGCCTTTTCCGCATACAAATGCAATGTTGCAACTAGAACTCAATTATACCAGTGAATATAAAGACAGAATTGTCTACAAAGATAAATCTAACAATTGTTATTCAAAATTTCAGGTATTTTAATAAAAATTCAGTAATAACTTACAGCAACAAAGAAGGAAATTGATACTTGCAAAAGAGTAGGGTTAAATTTCAGAATTATAACACACAGGTAAACAAGCACATTCCTCCCATGCACTGCATAGGAATACACTAAGATTTTGTTTTATTTGCACTAATTAACCTTTCAGTTAAATTTGTTATAATTTCTTTTGAATTTACTTGTTTCTAAGAAACTACCTTAAGGATCTGGCTTCCTTTAGCAAACCTTTATCACTTACCTCCATGTACTACGTACTCGTGTATTTCAATGTAGAACCTAATTCATGTCAATTTATATTGTTTATGTTTTCAAATTTTAACTTTATGTATCTGCACTTTTGCATTTAATGTTCATCTCAATGGCATATTCAAATTTTAATTTAAATAAAAATATAAGCTTCAATTTTGTTTCTGTTTAGACATAGATTAAGGACCTCACTGGTTGGTAGATGCAAACTATTACATTTAGAATGGGTAAACAGCAAGGTCCTACTGTATAGCAAAGAGAATTATATCCAGTCTCCTGGGATAAACCATAATGGAAAAAAATTTTTTTAAAGAATGTGTATATGTCTGAGTCACTTTGCTGTACAGCAGAGATTGGCACAGCGTTGTAAATCAACCCTGCTCAATTAAGAAAAAAGGATCATGGATTTTAAATATAACATTTATGCTAATTTTACTTTACTTTTGATATTTAAAAAATATAGAAAATGTCAGGAATGAAATAACAGTGAAAAATAATCCAAATGCTAGAAATTGATTAGTGTATTTATTTCAGTTTTTAACAAGTATATAATTTTTTAAAAATGCAAGTAATGCTGATTGTCTTGTAAATATAACTTTAAAATTTAAGTCTCCTTTAATCATTCTATCTGAATCCTTAGAAATAAAATGATTCTCTGGTTTATATCTTTTGAGCAATTTTATTCCTTTGTACAAATCTGTTTTACAAAGAAAATATTGGGTTTTTTGGTGATTTTTCTTTTCTTTTTTTTTTTGAATTTTGAATTTTCTTTTTTTTTTATACAGCAGGTTCTTATTAGTTATCTATTTTATACATATTAGTGTATATATGTCAATCCCAATCTCCCAATTCATCCTGCCACCACCACCCCCTCTACCACTTTCCCCCTTGGTGTCCATATGTTTGCTCTCTACACCTGTGTCTCAACTTCTGCCCTGCAAACCAGTTCATCTGTACCATTTTTCTAGGTTCCAAGTATATGCATTAATATATGATATTTGTTTTTCTTTTTTGACTTACTTCACTCTGTATGACAGTCTCTAGACCCATCCACGTCTCTACAAATCACCCAATTTCATTCCTTTTTATGGCTGAGTAATATTCCACTGTATATATGTACCACAACTTCTTTATCCATTCATCTGTCGATGGGCATTTAGGTTGCTTCCATGACCTGGCTATTGTAAATAGTGCTGCAATGAACATTGGGGTGCATGTGTCTTTTTGAATTATGGTTTTCTCTGGGGATATGCCCAGTAGAGGGATTGCTGGGTAATTCTACTTTAAGTTTTTTAAGGAACCTCCATAATGTTCCCCATAGTGGCTGTACCAATTTACATTCCCACCAAGAGTGCAAGATGGTTCCCTTTTCTCCACACCCTCTCCAGCATTTGTTGTTTGTAGATTTTCTGATGATGCCCATTCTAACTGGTGTGAGGTGACACCTCATTGTAGTTTTGATTTGCATTTCTCTAATAATTAGTGATGTTGAGCACCTTTTCGTGTGCTTCTTGGCTATCTGTATGTCTTCTTTGAAGAAATGTCTATATAGGTCTTCTGCCCATTCTTGGATTGGGTTGTTTGGTTTTTTAATATTGAGCTGCATGAGCTGTTTATATATTTTGGAAATTAATCCTTTGCTCGTTGATTCATTTGCAAATATTTTCTTCCATTCTGAGGGTTGTCTTTGCGTCTTGTTTGGAGTTTCCTTTGCTTTGTAAAAGATTTTAATTTTCATTAGGTCCCATTTGTTTATTTTTGTTTTTATTTCCATTACTCTAGGAAGTGGATCAAAAAAGATCTTGCTGTGATTTATGTCAAAGAATTCTTCCTATGTTTTCCCCTAAGAGTTTTATAGTGTCCGGTCTTACATTTAGGTCTCTAATCCATTTTGAGTTTATTTTTGTGTATGGTGTTAGGGAGTGTTCTAATTTCATTCTTTACATGTAGCTGTCCAGTTTTCCCAGCACCACTTATTGAACAGACTGTTTTTTCTCCATTTTATGTCCTTGCCTCCTTTGTCATAAATTAGTTGACCATAGGTGCGTGGGTTTATCTCTGGGCTTTCTATCCTGTTCCATTGATCTATATTTGTTTTTGTGACAGTACCATATTGTCTTGATTACTGTAGCTTTGTAATATAGTCTGAAGTCAGGAAGCCTGATTCCTTCAGCTCCGTTTTTTACCCTCAAGACTGCTTTGGCTCTTCGTGGTCTTTTGTGTCTCCATATAAATATTAAGATTTTTTTTGTTCAAGTTCTGTAAAAAATGCCACTGGTAATTTGATAGGGATTGCATTGAATCTGTAGGTTGCTTTGGGTAGTATAGTCATTTTCACAATATTGCTTCTTCTAATCCAAATCATGGTATATCTCTCCATCTGTTTGTGTCATCTTTGATTTCTTTCATTAGTGTCTTATAGTTTTCTGAGTACAGGTCTTTTACTTCCTTAGGTAGGTTTATTCCTAGGTATTTTGTTCTTTTTGTTGCAATGGTGAATGGGATTGTTTCCTTAATTTCTATTTCTGATCTTTCATCATTAGTGTATAGGAATGCAAGAGATTTCTGTGCATTAATTTTCTATCCTGAAAATTTACCAAATTCATTGATCAGGTCTAGTAGTTTTCTGGAGGCATCTTTAGGATTCTCTATGTATAGTATCATGTCATCTGCAAACAGTGACAGTTTTACTTCTTTTCCAATTTGTATTCCTTTTATTTCTTTTTCTTCTCTGATTGCCGTGGCTAGGACTTCCAAAACTATGTTGAATAATAGTGGGAAGAGTGGACATCCTTGTCTTGTTCCTGATCTTAGAGGAAATGCTTTCAGTTTTTCACCATTGAGAATGATGCTGTGGGTTTGTCATATATGGCCTTTATTATGTTGAAGTAGGTTGCCTCTGTGCCCACTTTCTGGAGAGGTTTTATCATAAATTGGTGTTGAATTTTGTCAAAAGCTTTTTCTGCATCTATTGAGATGATCATATGGTTTTTATTTTTCAATTTGTTAATATGGTGTATCACATTGATTGATTTGCGTATATTGAAGAATCCTTGCATCCCTGGGATAAATCCCACTTGATCATGGTGTATGATCCTTTTAATGTGTTGTTGGAGTCTGTTTGCTAGTAGTTTTGAGGATTTTTGTATCTGTATTCATCAGTGATATTGGTCTGTAATTTTCTTTTTTTGTAGTATCTTTGTCTGGTTTTGGGCTGATTTTTCAAGTGTATTTAATTGTTGTCATGAAGTAAAAACAATTAACATTTTACTCAAAACCATGTTATTTTCCCCTTGAATTATTTGTGATAATGTAGGTGTATCTAACTTATCCCTAGTTATTATTTCAATGTTTGATATTTTTGTTAATTCTTTTAAAAATAATTTTAAAATTAGAAAAGAGAACTGTTGTCTTACTTCTTTGTAAGTTATAAAATCTTGCCTGCTGTATGTATCATTTTCTCATATTAAATGGAAGCTACAGTGCTAGTCATCTTAAGAAGAAAGTGCTCAGCAAAGTCCTACTTTCACATCACAATTAATATACATATTTATAAGGAAAACGTATAGTATTTCTCCCTTTGTTAGTTAATATGGGGTTTTAAAATAAGTGTATAGTATACTAATAGCTATATTGACTACTAGGAAAAGTACTGATGAAAATTGACACTTTTTCAACTGAGTAAATACTTATACTGTTTGGGACTTTTCTATTCCATGAGAAAAGGAGAGGGAGAGAGATACATAGTTTCCCTAAATTATAGATTTGCAAACAGTTATCAACAGGGTAAATGTGAGGCTATCAAGAATTTAGTAAATTTTGAAAGAAAAACGAAAGCCTAAGGTCAATTTTTGTAGCTCCAAAAACATGGGCAAGGTTTAAGGAATCTGACAACATGGATTTGGAGGCCTTCAACAATGATCAGAGAAAGTTCAAAAATACCTTCAAACCATGGAACGAATTCCATATATAAATTGGATTGAATTAGATGAAAGAGATAATAACTCTATTTATAAGGACTACTCTATTTTACAGCAACCTTCCTAAAACAAAGAATAATTAACCAACAAAAAAAGTGAGAACTGCAAACCAACTGACCATGCTGTTAATATTACTTAATCAAAGTGTGTATTAATAACTTAAGATATAGCATAAAAATAAACAAAAACCCTGCTGTGGTAGAATTAAGGAAAGGTTCTTAATGTGAAGAGTCAAAATCCAGTTGATAATGAGGACTGAGGGAAGAGTGTGTAAGGCACTAGTAAAAGCAGCTCTAAGAGCTAGCAAATATCAAATGTAGATCAGAGGAAACACTGAACTGTAATATTAAGCAACACTTTTAATTTAAGTGTAGTTATTGAGGGTACTGCTAAAACAAAAAACAAAAACAAAAACAAAACCTCCAACCTCCAACAAGGACCTACTATATAGCACAGGAAACTCTGCTCAAAATTATATAACCACCTAAATGGGAAAAGAATTTGAAAAAAAAATAGATACATGTATATGTATAACTGAATCACTTGGCTGTACACATGAAACTAACACAATATTGTTAATCAACTATACTCCAATATAAAATAAAATGTTAAAAAAGACATTATGTTAAAAAAAAAAAGACCCACATCCCAGGTAGGTGACCCACAAATGGGAGGATAATCACAATTGCAGAGGTTCTCCCCAAGGAGCGAGGGTGTCCTAGTCCTTCACTGGGCTACCCAGCCCAGGGATCCTGCACCAGAAGAAGAACCCCTAGAACGTTTGGCTTTGAAGACCAACAGTGTTTGATTTCAGGAGAACCAGGGGGCTGTAGGAAATGGAGATGCTTCTCTTAAAGGGCACACACAAAATCTCACACACTCCAAGACCCAGGGCAGACATTTTTCCAAAGAGGAAATGCACATGGCCAACAGGCACATGCAAGGATGCTCAACATTGCTAATCATCAGGGAAATGCAAATCAAAACCACAGTGAAATATCACCTCACACCTGTCAGAATGGCAGTCATCAAAAAGAACACAAATAAATGTTGGTGAGTATGTCGAGAAAAGGGAACCCTTGTACATGTTGGTGGGAATGTAAGTTAGTGCAGGCAGTGCGAAAAACTGTATGGAGGTTTTTCAAAAAACTAAAAATAGAACTACCATATAACCCAGCAATTCTCACCTCTGGGTATATATCCAAAAAAAAATAAAAACCAAAAACACTGACTCAGAAAGATAAATACACCCCAATGTTCATAGCAGCATTATTTACAATTGCCAAAATATGGAAGCAACCTAAGTATCCATCAGCAGATGAATGGATAAAGAAGAGGTGGTATATATACAATGGAATACTACTCAGCCATAAAAAGAATGGAATTTTGCCATTTGCAGCAACATGAATGGACTTGGAGAGCATTATGCTAAGTGAAGTAAGTCAGACAGAGAAAGACAAACACTGTATGATATCACTTATATGTGGAATGTAAAATATACAACAAACTGGTGAATATAACAAAAAAATTAAAAAGCAGACTCACAGATATAGAGAACAAACTATTGGTTACCAGTGCAGGGTGGGTAATCTAGGGGCAGGGGGGCAATCTAAGGGCGGGGGAGTGGGAGGTACAAACTATTGCGTGTAAGATAGACTTAAGGATGTATTGCACAACACAGGGAATGTAGCCAATATTTTGTAATAACTGTAAATGGAAAGTAACCTTTAAAAATTATATTAATAATAATAAACTGAAAAAAAGAAAAAAAAAAACCTGGTCAGTTCCTCATATATTACATTTTTCCTTATGCGGGTAAGTGGAATTAAAACATAAGACCATAATAAAACTACGTTGAATGATGATTTAATTCACTATTGTTATACTACACTATTAAAGAGTACAGGGTATACTGGTATTCTGAAAAAAGATAGCCACCAAAAAGACCTGGGGAAGGACTACAGCCCTGCCATTGCTCATGCCCCACCTTCTTCCTACTTACCCAGGGAAGGATGTGGTTAGGAAAGTGAAAGGAGTTATTAGCACCAATGTCCTTGGACATCAAATTAATTGAAAGGTGCTTTTTTGTTTTATAATCCAAAATAGATAAGAATTTAGATTCTTATTTAGAGTAATAAAGAAAAGAAAGTCAGGTCCAGATGGAGTGGTCTTTTTGTAAACCAATCTCATATAGAGAACATATAGGAAGCCTTGGTAATTTGGCCAGAGAGGTCTCAAACTTTCATAAGACAACAAAGATCAAAGTTATTTAAATTGGGGAAAATAAAGCCTGTGGGATATGAGTGTGAGTCTTTGTGTGAGTCTGTGTATAAATGCGTCTGTGTGTCTTTATTTCAACTTTTATTCTCCAACATAGTCTTGATATAATTATGAAAAACTTTACATAAAGATCATCTTTTCAGATTTTCATGTGCTTCGTGTCCAGGAAATGGTAGTTGATGCAGGAACCAGAAGAGGGAAAAGTGGACCTTCTTCTGATCAAAGACAGACATAAGTGTGGGCAGTAGGTAGCTTGCTGAAGATATCAAAATGCAGAGGTATTAAGATGGATTTTCCTTGCTTTTTTACGCCCCTCTATTACCATATACCAGAAGAGAGTTATAGCAGATATAGGAGTCAAACTGCTCAAATTACAGACAAAATAGCAACATCTTTGCTAGTTAGTCAATAAATGGTACATATGTAGATGATATTTTATCTTCAGTAAATATATTAATTTTATTAGGAGTAGCAAAAAATTGAACTTGTGTAGTAGTAAGTAATCTGGATCATTAATAAAACATGTATTTTTTGATAGAGTGGAATTTAGAATATGGCTATTACTTTAATCAAAGGACTTCATGTAGTAAGCTACCAACAGAATGATGGTTTATCTGTATCAAGGCCTCAAGCAATCAATGTCAGTAAGATGCAAAGACCTCAACTTTAGTGTGTTGTTAAAGTTTAAGGCACTCAAAATTATTATTACTCAATAAATAAAAACAGATTTCTAGGGTAGCATTAAAGGATATGCAAACAGCTACAATTCAAAGAGGAGTGCACAGAGAAAATTTAGGAAATTGACATTGAAAAAATCTACTAGTGATTCTCTGATCTACTGGAATTTAAGCACCCTAGATCTTTGGGGAAAATTCCACATGTATCAATAGTTCTTTAATCAAACTCTGTTTCTTTTATGATGGCAAAGGAGCTCTAAAATACTGAAGTGAGTTGCTAGGTTATGAAGTGTATACTTTTAGAAAATAGCAAATCTTTCCAAATGTGTGCAAGATCCTGCCAATCTGACATGATTCCAGTCTTGATAATCTTGTCCTACCCATCTTTTAAAACTCCTCACTGGAGACTTCCTTCAGAACTTTCTGAAACTTTGGCTTGTTTTCAATGGTGAAACATTTTTAGCTTTTAGCTATGAATTCTTGAAATAGTCATATTTTATTTAGAACACTGCTTAGTGAATAAATATATCAACTTATGTAATACTTTTAGAGGTAAAAAGGCAAGTTGATCGAATACTGAGAGCAGTTTCATTATGTTCATAAATTGGTTCTGAAAATAATTCTGCAGAAATGTTTAGAAAACATTTTGAAAAATAGTAACATCAGTGGGAAAGGTAAATATCCTCCCACTTAACATTTATTATTTTTTTCCTTTTTATCATTCTAATGTTTTTTTCCTCAGAGACTAGGGAATGAAAGTACCTCATGAATAACCATTCTGGTTTTTGTTTATTATTCCCCCCTCTTCCTTTTTAGTTAATAGTCATTAGACCTTTAAAGCAAGTATACATTTGAAGTTAGTTCCGTTTTTTAGCCTAAATCTATATCAGACTCTATGCTATTTATTCCTTTTTTACATATTAAAAAGTACTTTTA
Source organism: Balaenoptera physalus (assembly GCF_965194825.1). Classification (NCBI taxonomy): domain Eukaryota; kingdom Metazoa; phylum Chordata; class Mammalia; order Artiodactyla; family Balaenopteridae; genus Balaenoptera; species Balaenoptera physalus. The sequence continues at coordinate 91,931,429 of NC_138890.1, read as the reverse complement.
TTTTTTAAATTTTTTATTTTATATTGGAGTATAGCTGGTTAACAGTGTTGTGCTAGTTTCAGGTATACAGCAAAGTGATTCAGTTATACATATACATGTATCTATTCTTTTTCAAATTCTTTTCCCATTTAGGTTATTACAGAATACCAAGCAGAGTTCCCTGTGCTATACAGTAGGTCCTTGTTGGTTATCTATTTTAAATATAGCAGTGTGTACATGTCAATCCCAAACTCCCAGTAACTCCTTCCCTATGATAGTTCCCCATACCCCCTCCACTCCAGGCATTTATCATCTCTTCCTTGTTTATCCTGTAATTTTGGTAAGTGCACCAATTGAAGGCCATCACATGGTTTTATAACATTTTTACATATCTCCTATCCTAACAGATAGGATTATTCTAGGGGAATAAGTTATAATTTATTCAACTTTGTATTTCAAGATATTACTTTAGGATGGCACATAGTAAGCATTCTTCAGAGGGCTTGAATTTACTGGAATTATATAACGCAAGAGTGGGAAAAGAGGAAAGAAACAGCACTCGGTAAAAAGAAAAGCAGAGGTGATTTTCTACACAGAAATCGAGAGTTAATTGATTTAAAACCACAAGGTCTTTATAGCTTAAAATTCAGAAGTGGTAATGGAGAAAATACGAAAATTTCTCTGCAAAATAACTGAAAAATATCTTCTTGATAACTGAAGAAAACAGGAAATCTAAAGGGAAAAAATGCTCTGCACACCAACGTTAGGGATTTAAATAAACAAAACAAACAAACCAACAAAACTGTAAAGTCACTCTGGCTTTTGTAAACAGTAGCAACAATAGCACAGTTTGAAAGGAGAGAAGGAAATTATGTAGAAATTGTACTGCAAGGAAAGTATCAGTGAGTTGAAACTGGGACGTTTATTTCAAAGAAGTGAATCGTACAGCAGGTATACTTTAGGTAATAGACTCAATTGTTACCTTGCTAAATAGGCTGAAAGAACTTCCATTATTTGCAAAAGTAAAAGCATTTTTCTAAACTTGATATCAATTGTGTGCTTGACAAGCATGGTTGAATGACTGGAAGTTTTTTGACTGGGGAAAAGAATGAGAGAAGAGAGGGAGAGTAGCTTGTTCTTTATTAGTGTGATTTTTAGGTGGTAAAGATATATAAAATGTGAAGTATTATTAAAATATATTTATTCTGAAGGATTTTTGAATCCGTGTTGGCAAGAGAAGGGCCTGCAGTGGAGGTGGAGGAGTTTTTGGGTGAGTTCTGTTCAGAGCTCTGCTTGCTCCCTTCAATTGTATCTGGGGTAGAAGATTGGCTCGTCACAGTCAGAACACAAAATAGCTCATAAATATCAAGGAAATCTCTATAGCATTTATAGGACATACTGAAGGTCAATAACTGAGTGAGATTTGAATGGGATCTTTATATTTCATGAAAATGTAAAAATATTCTTATTTACATGAAGAATAAATGCTTGAGAAGGGAATAAGGAATTAAAACCAGCACAAGAAAAGGACATAATAAAAGTACGCTAAAGGATATATAAGCTAAAGAATAAATAAAATATAAATATGTAAATATACAAACAAAGGACTCCAGGAAAATGACAACCTTAATGCATCTCGTTCATTTTTACTTCCAAGTCCTGAGGTGCCTTTCCTGAGCCAATGAACATCTGGTTCCAATAGGCAAGTGAGAACTCAGACTGAAACCTGAAGAAGAAAGCTGGTGCAGTATTATTTTCCTCTGTTAGATGAGAGCCTGTGATCCCAAGGCTGACAGTCCGGTGTTAAGAATCAGAATAAAGTGGATCCTAGGTCAAATTTGGCCCACTGAGATTGTGGACTCCCCGGGAGAAGTGTGTAATAATTGTGCATGAAGATTTCTAAACACCTTCAGTTGATGTGGAATCAAAGACACTGTCTGAATCCTTTCCAAATCTGCAGCTAGAAAAATATGAAGAGACTGAAGAGCAGAAGACTTTGATGTGACAGGAAACTGCCATCCCACCGAATACAAGCATAGACTCCTCTTTTGAGATGTCTGCGTCACCAGTGCTCTTAACCCCACAGAGGATGATGACATCTTGTGGGAAAACTTAAACAACCCATGAAGGTATTAACAGCAATTGACTTAGAAAATGAAGAATTTTTAGTAACACCTTAAAAATCATGCTTATAAAATTTTTGATATATTAAGGAGTGATATATTAAAAATATTTTTAATTAAATAGTTTTAAAAATGCGCTTTCAGGGTTGACAAAATTAAAACAAATCTAGTGAATGGGAGGACTGTGTTATAATTTTATGAGAAAGGTTTTATTCCTTTCCAGAGGAAATAAATAATGTTGTACTTAATGTTGGGTCTTAACAATTGATAATACAATGAAATGCTATATACCTTTAGATAATGAGATAGTATGGGGACGTATTGCATAAGTATTTCATAAGGATTCTTGAAATAGAAGAGTAATGATATAAGGAAAATTTTAATAATATTTTGGAAGTAAAATACTTATTTATATTAGATGACCCAAGAAATTGTACATATGGAGGGAGAGGAAAGTAAAAGAGCTCCAAAAGTTTCATTTGCTAATAGGGGAAAAGAATGAAGTTGGGGACTTTAAGTATTCAAATGTGTCATTATATTTGAGAGAACTAAAAAAAAAAAAATCAGAGGTAGATCACAGCAACTTGATTGACATGAAATATTTTCTATTGTTGTATAATTTTTAAAAAGTTTTCTCATGTGTCCTGAGGAAAGGGAGACAATCGTTAATTGACTGCATAAGTAAAATAGGTGACCCAAGGTAAGTTTAGAATTAAGATACTATAATGGCATTTTGTTCACATTAGCAAAAAAAAGAACAGAAATTATAAAATAACAAGTTAAACACATAATAAACAGTAGGAAACATCAAAAGAATAAAGTCAATTATATTAGTTGCTATAGTAAGTACAGTATGCATTCTTTAAAGATGGGAGGAGTCAGATTAGACTAAAAACATGCATTCCCACAAGTATGTGCAAGTCCCAATCCTCACTCTCCCATTCCCTTAGAAATACCAATGTCATTGACTTTATATTTGATCTTCCAGAAACCATTTATGCATATATAAGTATATGGACAGGTATATTTAAAGAGGTGTTATTTTTGTACAAATGGGATAACATTCTAAATTCTTTCCTGAAACCTGTTTCTCTTACTAAAAAAAAATGTTGGTTTTATCCATAATACGTACAGATTTACCCAATTTTTAAAAAAATTACTATGATTGGTCCGTTATATGGATTATAGATCATTTATTTAATCAATACCCTATTTTTAAATGTTTGCTATAAAGATACATTTCAGATTTCCTACCACAAGGAAGCATAACCTGACTGAGGGTCCCAGTTGCTGCACCCTGAAATCCGTTGCTATATTTCTACCAAGACCATGCTTCCCATGGACTGCACTCAGCTAGTGATTGGGTGTGGCAGGGATACTAAGGCAGGCCCATTCCTGGCTGACACAGGGATCCACTGATGTGTAACTTTGGCTTGAGTTCTTCCTAACAATTTTGCTGTACATTTCTCAGATTTGCACTAGTCTACAATGTTTCCTCATAATCTTCCTTTCTTCCTTCTCTTTCCCTCACTCTAGGTCATACTTGCATCTGACAGCTCTCTCAGCCTCAGCTGTCTACTTCCATTTTCTCTTATAAGCATTTCTACTAATAAATTTCTTGAACATTTATTCTCATCTCAGTGTCTACTCCTCGGAGGACCCAGATGAACACAACACATTTAATGTTCTCTCAGCTATTTGGTTAAATATATATAATTAATATAATATATATTACATAATATAAATTATATTTATATAATTTCCTTTAAAATATGCTGTTTTTTTTCATTCAAGTATCTTATTTCATTCAAGTATCAAATTGTATCTTAAGATTTACCATGTTTTCATCAATTATGCTCAGATCTTTTACACCCAGGTAGAGTTGGATTACATTTGATAGAAAGATTTGATTGCCCTTATTCAGTACAGTTCATTAAAACTATGTTTGTTTTTAAGAATTGTTTGTTTTCCATCTCCCAAAGCTACACTAGTTAACATGATTTACTGCTATAGAGAACAGGACTATTTGTTATTAGTTATATTCTAAACAATAACACTTCATCAGCAGTTTATTTAGTGTTAGTACCAGCCTAATGGGAGAAAATACTAAATCAATACTAACTGTCCTATTTTCATTTCAATCTTCTCCCTCCTTAATTGCAAATCACAATACTTTGTGATATTTTGCCTTGAATCTCAAACATTTTAACATTTTTCTTAAGTGAATTTATAAAATAATTAAAATGCTATTGGACTAGTAAAATATTATTTAAGCAGTTTCGTACAGAATTTCACTTTATGATTGTTAAAAGAACAAAATGAAAGTATCATATAAAAAAGGTCATTTGAGTAAATGAGCCTTATGCAATGATTTACAGCTCATACTAAAAGGTCTGCAGGATGTCATTACAAGTCAGACTAGTGATTGTCACAGGTATTAACAGAAAACCTTGAACACTCTGAGTCTAAATTGTCACATTTCAGTATCTGAAATTGCTATGGAAAGAATTAACAGAATGAAAAATTGTTGCCAATTACACTTCATTTATTTGAACATTAGTCTTCATTTAACCCAAGGATCTCTCTGTTGACTATTAACTCTGACAAAGACAAGGTACCAACGTTCTTTAAGGCATTATAATTCATTTAAATATTTAGTGAACAAAATATTTTAAAGGACACTATATCATGTAGCATTAAGTAAACCAGTTTTTTAGCAAGTACATTTTTATTTTATTAGTCAAAGTTAGCAAAATTTCCCAATTGTCAGATGATTAACCTGAATGGAAAAATGTGTAAACTTAGATTTAGTCTGACTGAAAAAGAAAATTTGAATGAGCTGATGTCATGCTGCCCTGGCCCATATCTGGGAAAATCTAATCCAGTTTACAAACCACAACATGCCAAATAAATACTATAGTAGCAAGCTAAATAAACAGGCAAGGTAATCTGATAACATCAACATGTAAATGTGTAGGAGAAGGAAATGCCGAATATGGATTAAAATAGTCTCACCTTCCTGCTATTCAACAATTTACTCAACTAATGATCTGTATCTATGAATGATTTGTATCTATGAAATCTAATGATTTGTATCTATCTATGAATTTGTATCTATGATTTGTATCTATTTGTATCTTTGAATGGCCCAGATTTCTTTGAGCTCATGTTCTAGACACATTTATCTTCAAATTAACTGCTATATTTATAACACAAATGCTCTCATTGAATCAGTCTTTGTTCTTATTGAATACCTTGGTAGAAAGAGTAAATCTAGAGCTTCTATCACAACTCTAATAATTCAAAATTCTTATGACAGTTTAGTAAAATAGATGAAATTGGACGATATCAAAATTTAAAATTACTATGCATCCAGGGACACAGTCAACAGAGTGAAAAGGCAATCTATGGACGGGAGAAAAAGTTTCCAAATTGTACATCTGATAAGGATAATATAAAGACTATATAAAGAATTCCTACAATTCAACAACAAAAACAAAACAACCTGACTAAAAACTGGGCAACAAACTTGAATAGATATTTTTTCAAAGGAGATATAAAAATAGCTAATAAGCAAAAGAAATATGTTCAACATCACTAATCATGGACTGCAATCAAAACCACAATGAAATGCCATCCTTCCCCCATTAGGACAGTAACTATGCAAAAACCAAAAATAAGCAGAAACAAACAACAACAAACTCCAGAAAATAACAGAGGTTGGTATGGATTTGGGGAAATTAGAACTCTTATGCACTGTTTTTAGGAGTGTAGAATGATGCTACCATTATGGAAAACAGTATGGTGGTTCTTCAAAGTATTTAAAAAAGAATTACTATATGATCCAGAAATTCCACCTTCAGAAGAATTGAAAGCAGGGTTTTGAAGAGATATTTGTCTACCCATATTCATAGCAGTATTGTTTACAAATAGCCAAAAGGTAGAAGCTACCTAAATATCCATCGGTGGATTAATGGATAAATAAAATGTGGTATATACATACACTGGAAAGTTATTCAGCCTCAAAAAGGAAGAAGAATATTTTGACATAAGCTTTCTGATATGTTCTACGACATGGATGAACCTTGAGGACATTATGCTAAGTGAAAATAAGCCAATCACACACACACACACACACACACACAAATACAGTGATTCCACTTGATATCTAAGTATAGGTACTCTTGATACCTAGATATAGGTACACAGAATAGTCAAGTTCATAGGGACAGAAAGTAGAATGGTGATTGCCAGTGGCCAGGAGGGAAGGGGAATAGAGACTTGTTTAATAGATACAGAGTTTCAGTTTTGCAAGATGAAGCATTCTGGGGATTCGTTGCACAACAATGTGAGTTTACTTAACACTGCTAAACTGTACACTTAACATTAGTTAAGATAGTAAATTTTATGTTATTTGTATTTTACCACAATAGAAATTTAAAAAATTTCATTGAATATTTTCCATATCAGCAATTTAAAAAAAAAAAAAAAAAAAAAAAAAAGTGGCAAATAAGTTGGGGAAAGTTCCTTTCTTTTTCTCTCTTTTTTAAATTGAAGTATAGTTAATTTACAATGTTGTCTTAGTTTCAAATGTACAGCAAAGTGATTCAGTTATACATATATAGAGAGAGATTCTTTTTTAGATTCTTTTTCATTATAGGTTATTACAAGATATTGAGTATAGTTCCCTGTGCTATATACAGTAGGTCCTTTTTGTTTACCTATTGCATATATAGTAATGTGGATATATTAATCCCAAACTCCTAATTTATCTCTTTTCTTAACTGTATTATTTATATAAAAACATGTAATATACTTGTTAATACATGGAAAGGACTCAAAATGGTACTTGGCCTTATTTCAAGTAGACATAAAAAAGTAGACATAAAATGTGTACACATATACATATAGTTTCTTATAACTTAGGATGAACAGGTGTTCACAGGAACACAAAAATGCTATTTTGAAAGGCTTTTGATTTTACAATAAAATATTTTTACTTAGGATGGCACCTTCTAAAAGAGATTTAAATCATAAGAGCTTCCTCAAGGCTCAGTTACTCCTACTTTCTGCCCCTCAATGTCTGAGGTTTCAATCCTCCAGTTCTTTACCTTATCTCAGGCAGTATCCCCCCTCATGAAATCGTATCATCTAAGTTCCTTCAACTGTACAGAATACATGAATGACGCAGCTCAAGAGAGGGGCAAGTAAAACCAAAGTGAAGGACAAATGAAATTCACGACTGAGTGGAAATAAAGCTAACTAAAAGATTTAGTAACAATGTCATTTAAAAGATTAGTAACCTGTGACCAAGGTAGTAATGTGATTTGCCATAAACTACACAACTGATTGAAAGCTAATCACATAGAAGAGCCAGGAGTTCCAGTTTCTTTCTTTTACCATAATAAAGCTAATCTGCACGCATCCTGATTTAGGTAATTATCTTCCAACTTTATTACACATATGGAGCTGGAGATACAAGATAATTTTAACTTTTACTTTTATGTGATGAATATTTTGATCTTTCCAGTTTGACTTTAAGGCCATTTTGTCTCTTGTTAGTAAAAATATTTTAATCAGAATTTTCAGTTTATTTAGAAAACATTTTTCAAGTCAAATTAAATCTCTTTAATTTATAGACACTTATAAACCACACAGTAAAAACATTTCCTATTTTCTAGTTTCCTTTTATATTAATATAATGAGTTAATAAGGATAATTTTATTACAAATTTTGCAATGAAGATTTCTATCACTGTTTAGATACTTGTCTATTTTAAATTTCCGTAATTAGACTTACTGCCAGGAATCATGGTTGTTATTTCTACCAATATTCCCAATTCAAGTTTTGCAGTTTTTAAAGTTACCAACAAAATATGATCCTTTTCTGTGTAATTTTGACAATTATTTTTATGTTTTAAGTACCAGTATAAAATCATGTGAATTGGGTGAAAGTATGAGCGCTTGCATTTATTTCTTATCTAATCTGTGAAAAAAGGTGTGCAATTCCTCTCAGATATTCTAGACTTGCTCTATTGACCAAAATACTTCCAAACACTCTGCCTTTAAGTAACAACAAAGAGAAAATCACCTGCTCACACAAACAGGGTCAAAATCTCTGGTTTTCATCACAGCTCAAGAATTCTCTTTCAAAAGATATTTCACCAACATCTGAGTACCACCTGAGGCAAGATGTGCAGCGAAGATGTTGCCCTTTACTAGTTAAGAGGAGCCTGTGAGGGGTGTTTGAAGATCCTTTTGTAAAGATTCCATGCTGATCACATGGCAAGGTTTTCTATGTCATTTTAGTGGAATTGCAAACACTTGGGGAGCAGGAAGCCTGCAGAAGCAATGACTGAGAAAGAGTGATTTAACAGGATGTACTGTGTCCTGGTGGAGCTGCTTTCACCTGAAACTGAGAAGTAGTGTCTGTAACTTTGAATAAGCTGTGGAGGTGGAAAGTGATAAAGAGAAAGGATGTTGGGTCAGCCCTTACTGTAAAAAATGACTTTCACTGGGAGAAACACTATCATCAGTATTGACAACAGAAAAACATTTATTAAACACACCTGTGTAAGTGTAATTCTAAGGTCAGTAGAATGATTTTAAACATCTCTGTTTCCTGGAGGGAAAAAAAAGTATTCACTCTCTTTGGAGAAGTTTGAAAGACACAGTACCTACTCCATCATGTCCCATTCATATCAAATTTCTAGGAAAGCAAGACTAAATTCAACTAATATTTGATGTTAATTATGATATCTAATATCTAATAATTTTACGTAAAGATTATGATGCAATAAAGTTGTATTTTAAATGCTATATGTAGCTTATTTATTGTTGAATTCTACAATAAGTTCCTGCTTCTATCATTTAAAATATAAGCATAATAATTGCTCTGGTCTGAATGTTTCTGTCCCCCCCAAATTCATATGTTGAAATCCTAACTCCCAGCATGATGGTATTAGTTGGTGGGGCATTTGGAACATGCTTAGGTCACAAGGGTAGAGCCCTAATGAATGAGATCAGTACCCTTAAAAAAGAGGTTCCACAGAAATCCCTAACCCCTTCCACCATGTGAGTACACATCGAGAAGGAGCCAGCTATGAACCAGGAGGAGGACCCTCACCAAAGCACAACAAAATTTAACTGTCAAAATTCTGAAAATTAGAACAAATACTTTGGAATATAAACACAAGCATGCAGAACGAAAGAGCTGGCAGGCTGAGAAGGAATAAAAATATCTTTTGTATTAGGTGTCCCTATGATAGTATCTGAGCATTTTAGCAGAGGCAAGAGAAATCACTGTTTCATTTCTCCATAGTGAACTGAGCTGAATTTCTAAACCACAAGACTGTACACATTTATAGGAAGATAATACACACAATATGGTTGATTGAAAAATGCATAGGATATTTGACACAATCTCAGAAGAGAAAGCAGAAAGAATTTGTACCAGTTTGCTAGGGCTGCCAAAACAAAGTATCACAGACTGCTGGCTTAAACAACTGAATTTTTTTTCTCACAGTTCTGGAGGCTAGAAGTCTGAGATCAAGGTGTTACAGGGTTGGTTTCTTCTAAGCTTCTCTCCTTGGCCAGTACATGCCTGTCTTCTCCCTGTGTCTTTACATGGTCTTCTATCTGTGTGCCTATGTCCTAATCTCTTCTTATAAGGACACCAGTCATGTTGGATTATGGCCCATGTGAGTATGCCTTCATTTTAACTTAATTTCCTTTTTAAGGACCCTATCTCCAAACACAGTCACATTCTGAGTATTGGGGATTAGGACTTCAACATGAGAAATCTGGGGGAGAGGAACATAATTCAGCCCATAGTAGCACTATTCACTTCTGCAATAAAAGTTTGAAATATTCAATGTGAAGTAAGAAATAAAAGATGACATGATTTAAATAATTATAAAGACTGTAATAGAACAAATAAATGATCACAGTTTAGGACAATCAGCATCCACAAAACTGAGATGATAACCTCTTTTTAGAATCCCTAAACATGCCATGAAGTTCTCTGAAATTTAGGAGGAACTGTGTTACCGAGAGTGCTAATTATTCCATGATTCATCCTTCCATCTTGCAATAGAACAATCTGGCTTTTCTTGCACAGTGTTATCCAGCTGGAGAATGCCCTTCCCAAGGTCTGCTGTAGCTATGTGTGACCACTGACTAAGTATGTGCCAAAGGATGCAAGCAGATGTGAGATACACAACTTTCTGGTCACGTTTTTATAAATGATATTTTTAACCTTTCCTTTTTGAGAGCTCATTAGATGGCAGTAGATTAATTGAAACTAAGGTATGGAGAGAAAAGAAGTTGATCTATCAATATAAAAGAGTTTTCAATGAATTTCTGCAATATAGGAGAAAGATAAAGGTATATTAACCAATAAATAGAGCATGCAATTTAAAAAGCTACTGCCTATAACATAGCTTGAGTTTAGTACTGTGAAAAAGACAGTAAATTTGCCACAGAAGACTAGGAAGTGCTCCAGATTAAACATCTTTATAAAAGGAGTGACAAATATGACAGAGTAAAAGAGAAATAATTACCTTATAAAGAATTGTGAAATTCCTGAAAGTAAGCCTAGTAACAGGAGGCAAGAATTAAAGGGCCCATCTCTAAATAAATTTATTGAGTGGTTTGTGGAAAAATAGGCAGTGGATACCGTTATCTCAGAATAAGGATCTGCATATTCTGGTATTTTGGAAGCCCCTTACCTATTCAGCTTGCTTTAGTCAAAAGAAGAGAGTAGCACAAAGTAAATGACACTGTGAGGAAGTATTCAAAAATACTAGCCTGAACACTTCAAAAATCAATGTCATGAAAAAGGGGAGGGGAGTGTTTTAGAGTAAAAAAAATTTAAATAGGACAACAACAAATGCAGTGTGTGAATATTGGTTCTATACTGTTTCGAAATGAATAGCTACGAAAGATATTCTAGGAGATAATGTAACTATATCATGGAATTGTTATTAATTTTCCTGGCTGTGATAATGGTATAGCGGTTATGCAGAAGAATGTCTTTATTTTTAAAGATGAATGCTGAGGAATCATGACATCTTGTTTTAGTTCATGTTACCTAGAAAACAGAGGCTGAGACAAATACAGATGAGCTAAAGCTTTATCGGAGTGTAATCCCAGGGGAGAAAACATGACAGGAAATGGAAGTGAGGCACAGAGGACAGGCAAAAAGGGAGTGAATTAAATATCTGAGACATAGCTTTGCAACAAAACAAAACAAAACCAAAGAACAAACCACAACTGGTTGATCTCCAGAGACTGTATGAAGTTACTGTTTCTTTGAACAGTACCTTTAAGCATGAGATGGCAAGATATTCGTCTGTTACTTCTTCCCATCTTTTATTTCTTATTGGTCAAAGTCTATCCAACAGAAAGTTCTCTCCTGACCAATAAGGTTGTGTCTCTTGGTCCCACCAGAGAACCCATGGTGAAGCAAAATTCTTAGTGTATACAGTCCAGCCAGGGCCTGGTCATGGGTTTCTCCAGTCAGTAGACGACATACATGGGATTCTTTGGTCTGTGTTACAAGCAATGTAAAAAACATAGGTTGGTACTTTACTATCACTGAAATAGTGATGAAACTTGTAAACTCCACTCTGGCCAGGAAGCAAGACAAGCAGCCGTGCTGGGTGTGCAGACGGTGGGAGAAGCCAAGCAGATCTGGGGTGGTACACAATTTGTGCATGGCATGGCTCACTGTTGGTGCCTCTGAGAGCCACATGCCCCATTTTACCATATCCATACACCATATGAGATCAAGATCCTCTCACTCTTCTAAGAATAGAGATGCTGTCCAATTTTTCAAGGTGAGGGGTAGCTGCAATCTCTGAATATGAGATTGGATAAGGGCTGTTAGCAGACCAAGTGATTGCCCTCATGTGTAGCTAGTTCTGGGTCAAAATTGATATTTTTCATTTCCTATCTGCATCTCTCGTTCTAGATTTTCATCACACTTGGCCAGCTCTTCAGATATTCTAGGTTACTTGCCTGGTTAAGTTGTTCCAGAGTTTCTTTCCCAATGAAAGAATGGTATTCTAAACCATTAATCACCTCATCTCAGTTGATCCATAGTTTTTGTAATTTCCCATTTAGATCTATCACTGGTTGTAATCCAAGCAAATCTATTGGATTCAAAAGCATACTCTTCCCTGATCGAATTTTCAGTGACAACCAACTTTTCAAGATAATCAAGGTTGATTTTCCTCGGCAATAACAGTACTCTTGTCATTGTCTAATAATTCAATAGGACAAAAAATTCATAAATGGTCAGTTAGTAATGAAACTTTCCAATTAATGTAATTCTTGCTGTGTCTCTTGGCACACTTTCCAACCTGGGTATCAGGACTTCTAACCCAGTAGAGACTGCTTTTCAAGGAAGAGAAGCAACAAGTAAAGGGAGGGGTGATAAAAAGGAACAATCCTATTTCTACCTCTGGATTCTTGATCTAATGTATTCCAGCTCTTGAGGACATATCACTGTGCATTTCCCATTTATTAAGTGCCTATATCACAGCCTATAAGACTGCACCCAAAATGTGCAAACTGTTGCCTGAGATTAGTACCTTACCTTTACAACCAACAGGCTATTTTGCACTTTTTTCAAGCCAGCAGTTTCTGAGATTTGGAATAAAATGGTAAGATCATTAAATTCCATGATTATAAGCCAATTGTTATATTTTCTTGACCATGAACAAGCCCTTTGATCTGAAGCAATGCACTGTAGGATACAATATGGATGTGTCTGTCATTCTATAAGCCCTCAAATGGTGGTGACACTTAAAGTTTCAAAGTCAGAGAAGGAAAGCCCAAATCTGGAGTATATGTTCATTTCAATAAGGATGCACTGCTGCCCCCTCCAGACTGGAAGGAATTCAAAGTAACTGTCATGCCCCAATTTGGGTAGCTGGTTTTGCTGAGAAATCAACAGGGATGCAAGATGAGCTTCTGATGCTAGACATTTTGATATTCAGTAGTGGAAGCAACTTATCTCCATCTTGCTTAGAGAAGGCTCCCTCTGTGTCCATGAATGCATTGGGTAGTCAAGGGAGGAGGATCTTTGACCTCCATAGGATGCGCCATCCTGTTTGTAAGATCCTACTTGAGTAAATGCTCTCTGGTGGTCAGTAAAGTGAGACAGATATCTGTCTAGGTATTCCCCATTCCCAAGTCCATTCACATATATATGTCTCATAGAGCATTTCCTGACCACTTGGAGTCGTTTTCCCAGGCTTTTGACCAGTGTCCCGACTATTTATTACAGCCGAGGAGTCAGTTCTTATTTCTATCTCAGGCCACCTCTCTCCCTCATTAAATGGTCAATCAAGTGTACCACTCAGAGTCTGCACCCTGAATCCTTTTCTCTCGCTGCCGCCCTTCATGACAATCCGTGAGAGGAGCTGTAATACAGCAGCAGTCTATTTCTGGCTAGTGCTGACATATCACATTTGTTCATCTGTAAGCCATACCTAAGTCCTTTCATCCTCTACAGTTGATCATAGAGAATGTACTAGGAGACCAATGTGTGTTCAGGGAGCAAGATAAGTGACAAGGGAAAGCAGACCACTGATTCACGTAATTTTTCCATGCCATCTGGAAAGGTTTGAGCCTGAGCCCTCATCTACCATTTCTATTTTTCAGTGGATTGTTGCTACTTCTGCTCTTGCAAAACGTGTGACTCAGTTGATCTGATATCAGCCAGCTCATCATTGGCTGCTCTTGCCACAGTCCCTTGATGTCTCGAGTTTAGTTGCTTAGACTCTGTTAGGGCCAAGAAGTACACCAAGAGCAGAAACTGATCCAAGACTAGAGGAAGATGAGTCTCCGTTAAACCTGCCATAGAAGCCCTCTGGTTTTCACCATCTGCCTTTAAGTTGACAATCCATCTGCCGCCATTCATCTGTCAGTCTTGTCCAGACTTTCGCTGCCTTCAGAAACAGTCAAGCCACAGTAATATCTTTGTAGTTATAACTGTGTCAGACCAGTCAGTCAAGTGTAGCAGGCACTGGATCTCCCACTACATGTTTTTGACATCTACGCCACCATGATGTCACCACATACAAGGGATTATCACCATTCCTTCACCAATAGCAATGGGGCTTCTATTGCTTTCAGACTGGAAAGCAATCCAACTCCAAAATCCCGCCCCCAGGGGTCTACTTTAAAGTGTCCTTGCTGGTGCCAATTGTATCAATTCTTATCTCCCTGGAAAATAAAGCCTGGGAACAAAGTATATGTGCTAACACTTCATGGAGGCAGGCGGTGCAATTTCAGAGAAGCAGGGTTAAAAGAAACGGGAAGGTGAGGCAAGGCAAGAGGGACAGTTGTTAGGAGGGGCTGCATTATTGAACTGACCACAGTCTTACAAATGGTTGTTTGGCTTCACTGGTCTCCTCCAGAGAGCCTGTGCAAATCTACTGCATCTTGAAATAGTCTGGGAACAGAGAAAGAGGGGGAGCAAAAGCAAATTATCAGTTGCTTTTTCCTCCCAGTCCCATGTCTCATTATCAAAGTCAGTCCCACCAGTCCGAGCTCCACCTAATTTCCAGGTTGTATCACCTGAGCAACAGGCAGCATCTGGTGAAGCCAGAGTCTTTGCAGTCCAGTCTGGCCATGGAGCAAGCATAGGGGCTTTTCCACACAGGTACCGTGCACGGGGCTCTTAGGTCTATGGTAGCGCCAATGTCCACAATTTTACAACCAGAAACAGCATTATCCTTTGCTACAGCTGTTCTGATTGGGAAACACAGCAAAAAGCTGAGGCCTGAGAAAGACAGGATGAGAAGTTCTGGGGTGTTCCATAACCTGGGTGTAGTAAAGATCTGCACCTTACTTTCTAATGATTCAGAAAAAAAAAAAAAAAAAACAATAGAGGGATAAAGCAAGTATGGCAAAATAGTAACAATTGTTGACTCTAGAAGATACACACATGCAAACACACTAACATTCAGATTTTCTATATTGGAAAACTTTCAAAAATCAAAGTTGAAAAAATAATAAAGCATTATTTCTGAGAAAGAAAAGTGATGAAGGTAAAATTTGAAGAAATTTCACAAAAGAAAAAACCTAAAAAACAAGGGTTCTTGAAAATATAGGAGCTATACAGGGTCAGTCTATAACATTTCTTTTTTTTTTTAACATTTAAATGTTGCCTTTTTATATGTTTCATTTAGAATTCAATAGATGCTGCAATCTATTTTAAACACATTTCCTGTAATTCTATGTCTATATATGTGCATATCAAGTTAACACGGAATTCTTCCAACCCAGTTTCAGTTGAGTCATGGAAGCAACAGATGCTACTACTTTCCAAAGTGACTGATGAAACAGTCCACAATGAAAGATTTTGTAGCAAGTGGTCATAAACCTCTTAAAGCAACTCACTAACATGGAGAGAATATAAGGACAGGATTTTTGAGAGACTGGAGAGCTTTGGGGTTTTGAGGAAGGTTTGTTTGGAAAGTTTTGTGGATTGCTTTGGAGAGTGGAAGGGAGCTGGCTGCCCTTCGCCTCAGAGTGGGGTTTCTATGGGAACTTGATATGTGTTCGCTGCAGTCAGTGGACACAGTACTCTGAGATGTAACCACAATTAAGCAAACTAAAAGAGGAGAGACTGGCTAAAGCACCAGAGTAACAGAAAAGGAGAGGCTCATTTAGGAAATGGCTGCACACTTCTGATGATGTGATAAGTATGTACAACTTGTGGGACAAGATATGGAACCCACAGAAGGACTTGCAGCCTGGGGTCATTTAAGAGTGAAGTGATTCTGATCAAAGAAGCTTTTGCAAGAGAGATTTCAGGCAATATTTAGCTTCATCTGGGGAAGACAAGATGATTTAACATTAAATTAGTTTTAAATTCTCATTACGACATGACGCTAAGCATTTTTATTGAATTGGGACAATTTTGCTTCTTAAAGTGACCATAGACATTTATATTACCTTAGAGTGAGAAAAAAACACAAGAGGCCTACACGTTATGATTTAAGATGAAGGATACATTTAGCTTTTCACAGGGCAATGTGAGACTAAAATAGTTCTTATTGTATCTTATGATCATTGGTTTGACAGGTCTTTTCCATAAACACAGATGTTAAGGATTGCAATTTCTATGCAGACATTTTTGCTTATTTCTCTGAATTTTGTGTAATTAATTTTTAAATAATTCATATGTAGGACCAATTTATAAAATATATTATAAAAATAAGTAAGCAATTTTATTTTGGATCCTTCAAAGTAAATGTGTATATATGCCTATTTTTCTGAACTTGAATCATTAACATTTAAAATTATTATGGACACACCCGGAGATGATCATACTAAGTGAAGTAAGTCTGACGGAGAAAGATAAATGTCATATGATATTGCTTATAGGTGGAATCTAAAAAAAATGATACAAACGAACATATTTACAAAACAGAAACAGATTCAGAGACTTAGAAAACAAACTTATAGTTACCGGGGGGAAAGGTGGAAAAGAGGGATAGATTGGGAGTTTGGGATTTACATGTTCACACTGCTATATTTGAAATTGATAACCAACAAAGACCTACTGTATAGCACAGAAAACTCTGCTTAATATTCTGTAATAACCTAAATGGGAAAAGAATTTGAAAAAGAATAGATACATGTATATGTATAACTGAATCATCTTGCTTTACACCTGAAACTAACACAACATTGCTAATCAACTACACTGCAATATAAAATAAAAAATTTAAAAAAAGAAAATAATACTTTTATAAATGTATTAAAAGATTTGGGTAAACTTAAAAAAACATAAAAACAGAATTATTTCAAAATCTTAAGGAAAATGATTTTAATTTTAACAGCTTTCCTTTGGAAAACTATAATCCATTTTAAGACATTACTTTATAATTCTAATAATGGAAGGAAGGGGCTCTCTGTTGCCTGTGTTTCTAGAAAAGCTAGAGAAATTGAGAAGGGTCAGAAGGAAACAATAGGGGAAGCAGAAGTAAGTTGGATGGCAAGGCAGGTAGAGTCTGATGCTCACTCAAGTCTCTTTATTATTTTTTTTAAGGAGCCACACTTAAATCTGTGCAATGAAGCAGAAGTACAAACTCCTGGTTTATCTCTGTACCTTGAGAAACACCATCATTTGGAAGAATCAGCTCTAGCTGTAGCACCATTTAGCAGGTAGGCTTGTCTCTGTTCTTTATAGGAAGTTCTGATCAGGGCTCTCCCTTTAGATCAGAGACAGAGTCTCCTCTGGGTTTTTTTTTTTTTTTTTTTTTTCATTTCCCCCCAAGGTGCCACTGGATTCTATCTGGATTGAAATGTTCACAGGCTGGTATCTCAGGGACTGAGTTCAATTCTTTTTTTTTTTTTTTTTTTAACGTCTTTATTAGAGTATAACTGAGTTCAATTCTTAAGGCATCTCTCTCATCTCTCCTATTAAGCACACAGATACACACACAAAGACACAGGCTTACTAATCATGTCGTATAATTATGGGCAAGGCATTTAATATCGTTGGCTTCAATTCCCTTATCTACACAATAGGAATAACTACACTGGCTCTAAAATCTGTTATATACATAGCAAGTGAGATACTGTAGGTGAGAGTGCATTTAAACACTAAGAGGATTTCCATATAGGATTTTACTAGTAGTAATACTACAAATATTAAAAGGCAGCAGTTTATCACTAGAGCTTTAAGTTAGATCAATTTAGAAAAATTATCTTAAGTGAACTGAATTTTAGCCAGGTATAGCCTTTTTTTTTTTTTTTTTTTAACTGTGGTTGAATCCAGTTAACACACATAGAAGATTTTATAGTACATTGTTTTAATTTTTCTGCAGTAAATGGAATGCACAAAGTGCAATAAAATGTTTTAGGTGAACTGAGCTTTCTATGTGTACAAAGAAACAGAAAAAAACTGTTATTTAAAATCAAATAACATCTACCTATTTGAAGCCATAATGACTTCACAACATTGAACTATCACAACATTATAGTCCTTCTCGGCAAAAGACTGATGAGCCTACAATATATACTAAACATTCAGAGAAAATCAACAAATTTTTATCTCTACTTTTATAAATTTTGGTCTCAGAAAAACTGTGATAAAAGGCTACTGTACTTCGAGATTTTTTGCTGTTCATTTTTGAAATGTAATTAAGCTTCAGCTCTATTATTCCCTGACAACGGAAAAGCCATTGATTGTGCTGCTTTTGAAATCCTGTATCACATTAGGCACTTTCTAATAATGATGCCCTTGGCTTAAGAAGAAGAGGAAATTGACTTGACCTAATTAAAAACTCTGAAGAGCCTCTCTATTATTTTTTCATAAAACGTATTTGGGCCTTATGCCAATTAAGGAATGAACACTTAAAAAAAAACTTCTGACAAATGTAGATGAAATAAAATGATATATGTTAAAGTAAGTCAGATTGTAAGAAATAAGATTTCTCAGACTCTATAAAACTTCTAAGCAGAATGAACATCAGTGAAGTTTCAAAATGGGAGCACATCCGTCTCTGTTAGTCTCAAGGGCCTCAGATCCAAGAAAAGGACAGGGCTACGCCAAGAAAGGTGATTCTGTAGAATAAAAGCCTCTCTCTTCAAGCATAATTACTACAAACTTCAGTGAATAATGAAGAATTTCTTGTTATCTTGGTACCATCTTTCTATCTTCTATTTTCTCATACAATGAGATAGCCCCCGCTATTGCTTCTGAGTGAATCCAGAGTTGGGAAGCTACAGACAGCTTGGAAGGTTTTCAACTGGCAGTTTTCATTCTAAGTCAGAACTACTTGAATTCACACAATGAGCAAGTCAAAATATGAAATGAAGTTCAGTCTCCTGTTACACCTTCCAACTCTAACTAGACTCACTATTGTTTAACACATCAAAATCTCTTCATGAAATCTCTGACATCGATCTTTCCATCTTTTTATCTTGCATATTTATAATTGTCTATTTGTCCCCGGTGCTCATGGTTTCCCACTACATTGTATAAAATAGTCAAATAACTGCTATTTTCTTGGTTTTGTGCATAATATTTTAAGACAATGCATTTTTTTCTTCTGCTATTAAGTCTTGGCCATGAATATGCATACCCACTGTCTCTATTTTTGTTTGGTCTCAGAATACTGCTTCATGTTTAGATATGACTTCATATCTAACATGTACATTTCTTACATGTAATTATGTAAGAAATACTTAGTATTTTATTTCATTTTATAAAATCATATTTTAATATAAATTTATAAAATACATATGATTTACAATGTTTTATTATTATGATTCCAATTTTTCATTGGTTTCCAATTGACCAGATAAAAAATTAAAATCCTGTTACCCTTACATAAAAGATTTTCTACAATATGCCCCCAAATTAACCTTCTATCTAGTTTCCAATGGAAATTTTTGTCTTACTTTACACTCTGCCCAAAATGAACTTTCCCCATACTTTAGAATGCCACTCTGTATAATGCCCCAGTGTCTTTGAGGGTCTCTGAATGTCAAATAGTCAACTTTCAAAGTACATTGTTAATGTTGCCTTTATAATTTAACTTTTCCTATCTGTTCCCACTAAGGAAAAACTATTATTAGTTTTTTATTCTTTTAAAACCCAATAACAGTGTATCGGTACCCCTTTCATGATACAGCACCAGCTTCCATAACACCTTATATGCATCAGGTCTTTAAGCATTAGCTATCCATTGAATTTGTATATTTTAAGTGACACAGAGAGATTGGTTTACATACACCATCTATATGTTATAGCTGTGATCTGCACACCTATGAGAGGAAACCTCACTTCTGTAAAGGAAAATATGTGAATTGAAACTAATCTCTTATACTTAGGAAGGCTAGATACGTGGAGAAAGACTTACAGCAAGGTTAATTAGTTTAGTAAAATTAAATCACCAGGGCAAGGTGGGGAAATGGAGAGGAAACTATTATGAAGAGAAGACTGGTTTAGATATTATAATAATAATAATATTGATAATAACAATAACGATGAAACAAAGGGTCTTCTTATATGTAAGATACAAAAGAAACTTCCTAAGCATAAAATGGTGGGTTGTTCTCGAAAAGATTATAGTACAATTGTATACACACACACACACACACACACACACACACACACACAGCTATATACACATGACACTGAAAAAGATGGGCACAAACAAAATACTGAAGTGGCTGATGAGCCTCAGGTTTTTGGGTCACTGCAATACCAGATGAATAGTAATAGACTGTAAGAAGATCTTGAGATA
Source organism: Balaenoptera physalus (assembly GCF_965194825.1). Classification (NCBI taxonomy): domain Eukaryota; kingdom Metazoa; phylum Chordata; class Mammalia; order Artiodactyla; family Balaenopteridae; genus Balaenoptera; species Balaenoptera physalus. The sequence continues at coordinate 91,911,050 of NC_138890.1, read as the reverse complement.
ATCCATAAATATCAGGGAATGAAGCAAATCAACTTTAAAACAAGTGGTTAACAGTAATGCATTGAATGGCACTACAATTATTATTACTATACCTAGAATTGAATTAGTGAATAGATACAATAAATTATTTAAACTCTGAACTGTGTGTGAACCTGTTCAAAATAATGAATAGTAAATATAATACAAATAAAAGGAAGATACACTTCACAAAATAGGCAGTAAACTTTGAAAATTATTAACTGCGAAGGGATTATGCGACCTTGAAAATATAATAGTTCACCCAATATTTGTAGTGATGTTAGTACAAAAAAACTCCAATATGCCAATAGAGCAGTGTGTACAATTTATTATCACATATTTTTGCATTTAATAAATTTGCTTATGCCTCTGTCTTCCACTAGTCTGTAAGTGTCCACTGTCCAGCTGAGAGTGTCTACTGTTCAGTGTAATAGCTGCCTAGTAAAAGTTTGATCAATCAATGAGTATATGAATGAATCAAAAACTTGGAAATTCTGTGGTATAGATGTACTATATTCTTCAAGATAGTACAAAAAATAGTATATTAAATACGAAACAAATGTCAATTGAAACACTTAAAAAAACTTTTTAATGAGAATATTAAAAGTTCATGAACAGTGGATCTATAGTCACTCTAGCACAGGACCTTGCCGATCAGAAATGATGCTGAGTATACACAACACAACAACCGCAATGACTGTACTTGTGTGTACCAGTAGATAACCAGTTCAGTTGGATCCAGCAAGGAAATGCTTGCACTCCCACTGTGTGCCAAAATCAAAATGAATTCTTCACCTAATTGTTAGTTACGTGGCTTAGTATACTTTGAGCCTCGGCTAATAATGCCAAAGCAAATGGTTAGACTCCAAGGTAGTTAAGTTAGTTCTCTTAAGCTCCACTATACCATACTAAGTACCTCTATACTCCCTTGTTCAATATTCTAAAAATACTCCCTTGTTCAATATTCTAAAAATACTCACTTTTGACCACAATGGTTAATAAGCAGCATAAGTGGACAAATCACCTTAAATCTATTAAAAATCTGAATAAAAAGATGAATCAAACTCAAAGTAATTTTTCTCTGGTTGCTGGCAAAGTGGAAGAATTTTTGTGTTGCTTTATTATGTTTTGATTAAAAGTACATTCCATAATCATTATGACTTTTTGGAAAATACTGATAAGTTTGAAAACTATGTTTTGTAGAAACTATACTTGTGTATGTAACACAAATGAAGACTAATACATGAAGGTGGCAATGTTGCTTAAGTAAATTTTCCACTGCATTGGGTGAAACTGATATAAAGAAAGCAATGTTACAAGTTATACAACTTATGATGAACAAACAAAAACTAGTAAACTAATGAAAACACCTCAAATTGATTTTTTGTTAAATATTAAGAATCATGAACATACACAAATGCATACACATATCAAATATCTTTATTACCATTAAAAGCAACATGTATCATATTTTTTTTAGATTACCATGAATTATTAACGTGCTTTGCCAAGGTGTGGCTAAAGAACAAAATATTATATATAATCTTAGAGTGAATTCAGTTGCTGCACTTACAATTTGAAAAGTATAGTATATAAATATATGAATGCATATGTGGTACTTCTGTTTTTAGGCCTCTCTGCTCTCTGGGCTTTAGCATATCATATAAAGTGACAGTTAAACTATACATAAGTTTTCTTAACTTGTAGAAACCAACTGCTGGTGGTCTTTTGTTTTATTTTGTTTTGCTTTTATTTCCTCACATGTGGGTTTGTGTGCAAATTAACTAGAATTTTTAGTAGAATATCCCTACATTTCCATTCATGGTGCAGGCTTCGCAACTGAGGCACAGCTCAGTGAGTCAGAGATACGAATCCTTACAAAATAATTAAGCCGTAATTGGGGGAGTTAAAAATTTTTTAAATGAGTTCAGAAGACAATAAGTTAGTCAGAACCTGCAACATTAAACAGATTCAGCCCTACAATTTTGCTTAACATGCACATTCAGAAACCAGAATCAGAGGGGAAATTTCATACATGCAGATGAGCACTTGTGAACAACTCATGAAATAAATGCTATTTAGCCTCAAAAGCCTGGTGATTTGGGAGCCAATCTACTAGATAGATGCCAAATTAACTGATAATGGCCCTAGGCTGAAACTAGCCATACTGTCTGGTACTGATAAGTACTTGAAAAATAACATTTTCATAATTGCATGAATCTCTATTAAATGAAATAAACCTGTAAAAATCAGAGGAACACCAAAAACCAAACATATTGCTATTGCAAATTACTCCTTTGTTAGAGAATAATATCTTTTTTTAACATTGCTTAAAGCAATTCAGTTGAAAAGCTAAATCCACAATTATACTGCATGTTGTGCTTGGATAATGTCTCCATTCACATAGCCCATGCTTACCCACACATGGACGCTAAATTGTGGCAGTGTGTGGGGGTAAAGGAGTTTATAAGATAAACCATGTTAATCTTTGGAATCCAGAAAAATAACTGGTTTTGCCAAGCACCAGAGTAAAGTCATTTGCAGCTGTTTCTGCCCTCCCTATGTAAGATGATGCCTCCTTCAGAAAGCTTGTATAGTCAAATATCATCCAGCCTTCCTATCATATATATGGTTCTTATTACTATGAAGAAGTATATAAACATAATTCTATTGCCTTTCAGTTCCTGTGAAAGTTCTCAGAAATATGAACTTGTCACTTTAGGTAATTATTAGGCACCTATAGAAAATATTATGGGTATATATTTGCAAATTAGAGAAGCAGAAAATGAGCCATAAGATTTTATAGTTTAGAAAAATGTTTACTCATAATTTTTACTACCATATTGCCATATTTTTCTATACAGCTTTACTGTGCGATACTAGTACCTAACTTTTTGTGTAACTTTCTCTTGAGTTGAATAATTGATTTTAAATTTAAAAGAATAGGTGCAAGCTAACTTGCTTAAATATAAGACAATTTAGCTATTAGCATATAGATTAAATTGTTCTTTACAGAAGGTGCCATTTTTAAATGTCCATGAACATAGACTTGGCAGGTGGGGAGATTTAGCAACTTCCCTTGTTCGGACAGAGCCAGAGATACTTACTCTCTGTTTCATTAACATAAGAAATAAAATTATTTTGCAACTTTGACATTCATAACCAAAATAATATTAAGCTACATTATCTCTATGGCTGTAAAAGAAATACATCACATGATGTAACACATTACTACATGATGCAAGTTTTTTGATCCTAAAAAAACCAAAGCACACAATTTTCAATGTCTTCAATTCTGTAAGATTGATAGTATTAAAAAATACTTCTTGTTCTCTGTTTTGCCACTCTTACTTTTCCACAAAGAAAGTCTATTATCCCACATTGAATAACCGGATATGTGACATTGACTCACTCATCTTGGTAAATAGTCAAAAAAAAATCCAATAATAGAATTATATTCCTGTAACCAAACCTACTTCAGTTACCATGTTGTCCAAGAAGCCAAAAGTTAACCTGTGATTGTTTACCAATGCTATTATTTGCTTGATCTATGAAAAGATACTGACAGAAAAGACTGGAGGTATGAGAAAGGTGAGGTGGAACTTAAGGTTTTCAATTCTGTGTTGAAGAGAGTTAAGAGACTTAAGCACTGTGTATCACTTAATAACTAATAAATTTTTTAATCCAGTGATTCCTCCATGGTGGTAATTCTATACAAAGTATTATATTTTAAAAGGAAGGGATACATATAGAATCCTCTATCTACCTCTTAATATATTCATATCTATGTTTCTGCTAGATTACTAAATCCAGATCCCAAGATCTCTCTTGAGCCCAAGAGAGTATGTACTCATATCTACTTTCGTGAGTATGCATTGTCTTTCTAAACTCTTCCGTTCTGTCAATTTCTGCTTTTTATATATTGAAGGCATGTTATTAAATACACACACACATACCTGTTAAACAATTATAGATGACTGACCATTTATCATTATGTATATCCTTTATTAATTGCATTAAAATTGATCTTCTCTAATAGGACTGTATTTATACCAGCTTTCTTTACATTAAAAACAGCCCTTTGGATTAATTTATTAAGTGATTCTTGTAAATCTTCATTTCAACACAAAGGCATAGCCAGGTTTTAGTAACAAAGGTGTTGAGTCTGAGATGTTTTGAGGTGGGGAGCGGTGTTCTCTACCTTGGTACATGGGACAAGCTCATATACAAACATTACTCTTGGAGAATCTTCCCCATGTGTATCTGCCAATATAATCACTGACATTAATCATTTCTCATGATACCTTTGTATAAAATGTTTTAGTAGCCATAGAGAAATTACTCTTTTCGGACCATTACATCGGGGGAGGAATGCCACTCCCCTCCTCTATCAAGACATAGGCTCTTTTTTTTTTAAACATCTTTATTGAAGTATAATTGCTTTACAATGGTGTGTTAGTTTCTGCTTTATAAAAAAGTGAATCAGTTATACATATACATATGTTCCCATATCTCTTCCCTCTTGCATCTCCCTCCTTCCCACCCTCCCCATCCCACCCCTCTAGGTGGTCACAAAGCACCGAGCTGATCTCCCTGTGCTATGCGGCTGCTTCCCACTAGCTATCTATTTTACATTTGGTAGTGTATATATGTCCATGACACTCTCTCACCCTGTCACATCTCACCCCTCCCCCTCCCCATATCCTCAAGTCCATTCTCTAGTAGGTCTGTGTCTTTATTCCCGTCTTGCCACTAGGTTCTTCATGGCCTTTTTTTTTTTTTTCCCTTAGATTCCATATATATGTGTTAGCATACTGTATTTGTTTTTCTCTTTCTGACTTACTTCACTCTGTATGACAGACTCTAACTCCATCCACCTCATTACAAATACCTCCATTTCATTTCCTTTTATGGCTGAGTAATATTCCATTGTATATATGTGCCACATCTTCTTTATCCATTCATCTGATGATGGACACTTAGGTTGCTTCCATGTCCTGGCTATTGTAAATAGAGCTGCAATGAACATTTTGGTACATGACTCTTTTTGAACTATGGTTTTCTCAGGGTATATGCCCAGTAGTGGGATTGCTGGGTCGTATGGTAGTTCTATTTGTAGTTTTTTAAGGAACCTCCATACTGTTCTCCATAGTGTCTGTATCAATTTACATTCCCACCAACAGTGCAAGAGTGTTCCCTTTCCTCCACACCCTCTCCAGCATTTATTGTTTCTAGATTTTTTGATGATGGCCATTCTGACCAGTGTGAGATGATATCTCATTGTAGTTTTGATTTTCATTTCTCTAATGATTAATGATGTTGAGCATTCTTTCATGTGTCTGTTGGCAATCTGTATATCTTCTTTGGAGAAATGTCTATTTAGGTATTCTGCCCATTTTTGGATTGGGTTGTTCGTTTTTTTGTTATTGAGCTGCATGAGCTGCTTGTAAATCTTGGAGATTAATCCTTTGTCAGTTGCTTCATTTGCAAATATTTTCTCCCATTCTGAGGGTTGTCTTTTGGTCTTGTTTATGGTTTCCTTTGCTGTGCAAAAGCTTTTAAGTTTCATTAGGTCCCATTTGTTTACTTGTGTTTTTATTTCCATTTCTCTAGGAGCTGGGTCAAAAAGGATCTTGCTGTGATTTATGTCATAGAATGTTCTGCCTATGTTTTCCTCTAAGAGTTTGATAGTGTCTGGCCTTACATTTAGGTCTTTAATCCATTTTGACTTTATTTTTGTGCATGGTGTCAGGGAGTGTTCTAATTTCATACTTTTACATGTATCTGTCCAATTTTCCGAGCACCACTTATTGAAGAGGCTGTCTTTTCTCCACTGTATATGCTTGCCTCCTTTATCAAAGATAAGGTGACCATATGTGCATGGGTTTATCTCTGGGCTTTCTATCCTGTTCCATTGATCTATATTTCTGTTTTTGTGCCAGTACCAAACTGTCTTGATTACTGTAGCTTTGTAATATAGTCTGAAGTCAGGGAGCCTGATTCCCCCAGCTCCATTTTTCGTTCTCAAGATTGCTTTGGCTATTCGGGGTCTTTTGTGTTTCCATACAAATTGTGAAATTTTTTGTTCTAGTTCTGTGAAAAATGCCAGTGGTAGTTTGATAGGGATTGCATTGAATCTGTAGATTGCTTTGGGTAGTAGAGTCATTTTCACAATGTTGATTCTTCCAATCCAAGAACATGGTATATCTCTCCATCTATTTGTATCATCTTTAATTTCTTTCATCAGTGTCTTATAATTTTCTGCATACAGGTCTTTTGTCTCCTTAGGTAGGTTTATTCCTAGATATTTTATTCTTTTTGTTGCAATGGTAAACGGGAGTGTTTTCTTAATTTTACTTTTAGATTTTTCATCATTAGTGTATAGAAATGCAAGAGATTTCTGCGCATTAATTTTGTATCCTGCTACTTTACCAAATTCATTGATTAGCTCTAGTAGTTTTCTGGTAGCATCTTTAGGATTCTCTATGTATAGTATCATGTCATCAGAAAACAGTGACAGCTTTACTTCTTCTTTTCCGATTTGGATTCCTTTTATTTCTTTGTCTTCTCTGATTGCTGTGGCTAACACTTCCAAAACTATGTTGAATAATAGTGGTGAGAGTGGGCAACCTTGTCTTGTTCCTGATCTTAGTGGAAATGGTTTCAGTTTTTCACCATTGAGGACAATGTTGGCTGTGGGTTTGTCATATATGGCCTTTATTATGTTGAGGAAAGTTCCCTCTATGCCTACTTTCTGCAGGGCTTTTATCATAAATGGGCGTTGAATTTTGTCGAAAGTTTTCTCTGCATCTATTGAGATGATCATATGGTTTTTCTCCTTCTGTTTGTTAATATGGTGTATCACGTTGATTGATTTGCGTATATTGAAGAATCCTTGCATTCCTGGGATAAACCCCACTTGATCATGGTGTATGATCCTTTTAATGTGCTGTTGGATTCTGTTTGCTAGTATTTTGTTGTGGATTTTTGCATCTATGTTCATCAGTGATATTGGCCTGTAGTTTTCTTTCTTTGTGACATCTTTGTCTGGTTTTCGTATCAGGGTGATGGTGGCCTCGTAGAATGAGTTTGGGAGTGTTCCTCCCTCTGCAATATTTTGGAAGAGTTTGAGAAGGATAGGTGTTAGCTCTTCTCTAAATGTTTGATAGACTTCACCTGTGAAGCCATCTGGTCCTGGGCTTTTGTTTGTTGGAAGGTTTTTAATCACAGTTTCAATTTCAGTGCTTGTGATTGGTCTGTTCATATTTTCTCTTTCTTCCTGGTTCAGTCTCGGCAGTTTGTGCATTTCTAAGAATCTGTCCATTTCTTCCAGGTTGTCCATTTTATTGGCATAGAGTTGCTTGTAGTAATCTCTCATGATCTTTTGTATTTCTGCAGTGTCAGTGGTTACTTCTCCTTTTTCATTTCTAATTCTATTGATTTGAGTCTTCTCCCTTTTTCTCTTGAGGAGTCTGGCTAATGGTTTATCAATTTTGTTTATCTTCTCAAAGAACCAGCTTTTAGTTTCATTGATTTTTGCTATTGTTTCCTTCATTTCTTTTTCATTTATTTCTGATCTGATCTTTATGATTTATTTCCTTCTGCTAGCTTTGGGGTTTTTTTGTTCTTCTTTCTCTAATTGCTTCAGGTGCAAGGTTAGCTTTTGCTTATCTGTAAAGGTTTTAATTTCTCCATCAAATCTGAATGAGATCCTTGCTGGGTAGATTAATCTTGGTTGTAGGTTTTTCTCCTTCATCACTTTAAGTATATCCTGCCACTCCCTTCTGGCTTGCAGAGTTTCTGCTGAAAGATCAGCTGTTAACCTTATGGGGATTCCCTTGTGTGTTATCTGTTGTTTTTCCCTTGGTGCTTTTAATATGTTTTCTTTATATTTAATTTTTGACAGTTTGATTAATATGTGTCTTGGCGTGTTTCTCCTTGGGTTTATCCTGTATGGGACTCTCTGTGCTTCCAGGACTTGATTAACTATTTCCTATCCCATATTAGGGAAGTTCTCAACTATAATCTCTTCAAATATTTTCTCAGTCCCTTTCTTTTTCTCTTCTTTTTCTGGGATCCCTATAATTCGAATGTTGGTGTGTTTAATGTTGTCCCAGAGGTCTCTGAGACTGTCCTCAGTTCTTTTCATTCTTTTTTCTTTATCCTGCACTGCAGTAGTTATTTCCACCATTTTATCTTCCAGGTCACTTATCCGTTCTTCTGCCTCAGTTATTCTGCTATTGATCCCATCTAGAGTATTTTTAATTTCATTTATTGTGTTTTTTCATCATTGCTTGGCTCCTCTTTAGTTCTTCTACGTCCTTGTTAAATATTTCTTGCATTTTGTCTATTCTATTTTCAAGATTTTGGATCATCCTTACTATCATTATTCTGAATTCTTTTTCAGGTAGACTACCTATTTCCTCTTCATTTGTTAGGTCTGGTATGTTTTGACCCTGCTCCTTCATCTGCTGTGTGTTTTTCTGTCATCTCATTTTGCTTATCTTACTGTGTTTGGGGTCTCCTTTTCACAGGCTGCAGGTTCGTAGTTCCCGTTGTTTTTGGTATCTGGCCCCAGTGGCTAAGGTTGGTTCAGTGGGTTGTGTAGGCTTCCTGGTGGAGGGAACTAGTGCCTGAGTTCTGGTGGATGAGGCTGGATCTTGTCTTTCTGGTGGGCACGTCCACGTCTGGTGGTGTGTTTTGGGGTGTCTGTTGCCTAATTATGATTTTGGGCAGCCTCTCTGCTAATGGATGGGGCTGTGTTCCTGTCTTGCTAGTTGTTTGGCATAGGGTGTCCAGCACTGTAGCTTGCTGGTCATTGAGAGAAGCTGGGTCTTGATTTTGATATGGAGATCTCTGAGAGATTTTCGCCGTTTGGTATTACGTGGAGCTGGGAGGTCTCTTGTGGACCAGTGTCCTGATGTTGGTTCTCCCACCTCAGAGGCACAGCCCTGATGCCTGGCTGGAGCACCAAGAGCCTTTCATCCACATGGCTTCTGTATTTGATCTGTTGAACATGTAGCTCCTGTGTGGTTCACTGGGAAGATTCTGCTAGTGTTGGAGGGTCTCCTGCAGAGGCGGGGGGTGGCTGTGTCTCACTGTTGTCCATGACTAATGTTCTTCTCTCCTGTCTTTGAGTCCTTGATTTATATCAAGATGCGCTAATATTGGAAATCTGTGTGGGTGCGTGTGTGTGTGTGTGTTTGTGTGTGTGTGTGTCGACGAGGCAATCCGCTGCACAGCCGCTGCAAGCAACAGCCCTGCCTATCTCTGGCTGCCGCTTCTCCAGCTGCTATTGCTACTATTGCTGTTGGAACTCAGGGGAACAATGACAGGCTCTTGTATCTAACTTTGGCTCTGTTTTGGCTTGCCTTCTTCTTTAACTACCTGCCTGTGAACTTTTCATCTCTTGCATTTAGTTTGTTGTGCCAATTAACTCTGTCAAAATAATATCACTTAAAAACAACCACAAAATCTTTGTGGATACAACAAAGAAAGTATTTATTTTTGCATATATGCACGTCTACTGGGTTTGTCTGTTTTGTGCTGGGTTTGGTGCAAAGCTCTCATCTTGGGAAGTTTGGTGGATAGGCTATGGCAGCTCTGCTTCCCACATTTCTCCTCCTTTTTGGACTAGCAGGCTGTGTCACTGGGACATGTTATTTTTATAATAATGGTGGAGCTGCAGGAGAGCATGTAGAAATGTGTATGATGTTTTAAATCTTATTATCAGAACTGTCTGCTGATGCAAGTCACATGGCCAGACCAAAGTCAGAGAGTGGGAAATTAAACCCACCCCTTTAGTGCAAAGTAATAACAGGACAAAAGTTGTAGATTCCAGGGGGATTAAAGAGTGGAGATCAATAATGAATCTACCACATCTTCTTTCCATGCCTCTAGAGTTTTTATTTTTCTCATTAACTTGAAGAAACTGGAGCTATTTCAGTGCTCAGGCAATAAATGGCACTTTGTGTGTCTTTATTTTTGCATTGCTGGGAAATCACAGAAATTTGCCTTATAGTCGATATTCCATGAGAATATCTGGGGTTTATTTTAATATGAAATAGGATTTATAACTAGAAGATGGTTATCCCTGATAAAATTAATAGAAACATAACATATACAGTCTGAAATCATTAAAAATTTATGTTGACGTACTTGCAATATTTGTCTTATTTCCTTATAGTTAAATGTTCATGATATTAACCAAAAAACACCTGTAAGTACTGGGAAGATTTTAATAAATATGTTGTCTATGAACCTCTTTAAGAACTGGTCTTTCCTTGTTCCCCCAGTAAAAAGAATTTTCATCATCCTTTGTCATGATCTTTCCTAATTTCCTATATATTAGTTTCCAAAAGTTGCTGCTATGAATTTTGAAATGAGAATGAATCTTTAGTAAGCTTATCAATTGCATTTCTATTTTAGATGCTGAATAGACACTTTATGCTTTTATTTCAATTCATTTTAGATTCTTGGACATGACAACAGTATTATGTGTATGTATATGTGTGTGTGCATGTGTGTATATATCCCCCTCACTGTCTCCCATACCACCAAGCAAGCGTACTGAGATTTTCCTATGTGTGGGAAGCATTCTTGCTACTGTAGCTACATCAAGCTATGGTGAAACAGAAGGTTACAGAACAGAAGGTCCCCTTGAGGGTCTTGATATCCAAACATAATTTCAGCAATAAAACTGTTGAAATAAACACTTTAGTTAAATGTTGTAATATCATCATTCTTTATAAGTAACATGAATAATACACTTAAATTGAATTTACTCTTTAAAAAGAGCTGAAAACCAAAAAACAAAAAAAAAATCCAAATTTTAAATAGGGTTAATTTTACTTTTCAAAAGTCACTCCGTCTTTGTCAGAGATTAAAAATGTGGTGTTATTTTTAGTTTAAACTCAGCATAAAATTTTACTATATTTTTCTGATATTTTTGCTTCTATGTCATGTTATCTTCCCTTATTCAGGTGGACCAACTGAAGAAGTGTATAGATTCTTCCAATTCAAAAAATGAGAAGCTAAATATGGGAAACAAATGAACCCTATCCTGTTTAGGTTATTTTAAAAGCAACTATAGAAATATAAATATTGAATTAATAAAGAGAAAAACTATTGTGATTTCTTTGACCTGGGGATTATAACATTCCACACAGGCATTAAAACTTTCAACATGGAATTTCTCAGTATGAAAATCTAGTTACATAAAACAATTTAAAAATGCTTTTCTTTTCTTTAATGTTATTTGTATACTGGAGGAGTATATTTGAAAAATAATCCCTCTATGTTTTACCCTTTATTAATTTTGTCTTTCATGCAGCAACTCAGTAACATAATGCTAATGGAGGTAAAGATGATCAATCTCAATTAGGACTAAAGAACATACATATATACACGTATTATATAGTATTTTATATTTATGTTAATTCATTGAAAAATCACTTTTGCCTCTGTCAAGATACAAGTGGATACTTGGATGGCTTTCATATTTAATTTTAATTTTTTTAAATTCGATTACTCAGAGAAAACTTAATTGATAGCAATTTTAGAAAATGTAAATACTGTGCTAAGGCTTCCAGTACTTTCCTTAGAATGTATTTTAGAAGCCCTGGATCATGAATTATTTCCCTATGATTTACAACTTCAGGACAGGTGTCTTCAGAATCCTCACACAAGAGTTATGTTTATTTACATACATATGTCAAATACAAATTGAGAGTGTAAGTCTTGGAGATAGTCTAGGTGAAATCCAGATCTAACTAAGATTGTTTCTTATCTCCACTCAAGAAATGAAAATTATTTCCCACTTCTAGTGATTCCAATTCCTTTACACTGCTTAGAATTTGATGAAGTCATTATTTCTAATCCCAAAACAACAAAGATCAATTGACTTTTAATCTAAACTGCCACATATCTAAGTGAATAGACTTGGTAAAGACATTGAAGATTCAGTGTTTAAAGTATGCATATATCACCTTATCATTAACTGAATACAAAACTTTGTGGTGCAATATTATTACTTTTTTCCAGAGAAGAAAATATTGAGGCTCAAAGTAAATATCCCAAATTCACACAAAGAAACCCAAGTTTCTTTTAAATCTGACTTTGTGCTCTGAACTATGCATTACATAACATCCATAAAAAGAATACATGTTTGGGTAGGAAAAAAATCTTAATTAAATGCTTGTATAGTAGGCAATTTACACTGGTTTCATTTCACAAAAACCTTTCCAGGAGCTGTCCTTACTACCATCTTCTAGGTGAGGAATATGAATCTGGGAGAGATTAAGCAATTTGTACAGCTAAGCTCATAGCAGAACCATGTAATGAACACAGGTCTTCTAGCCACAGGTCTGTATATTTACCAACATCTGTGCTTCTTGTCATCTGTTCTATTTATAACATGGTTATTTCTCCCAAATTAGAGATAAATCATTTAGCTGGCACTTTCAAAGAAGATTTCATATTTTTTCAAATCAACAGTCTTTTCCCCAATAATATTGGTATCGCAGGATATGATAGAAGGGTCTTTGGAATGGAAGAGATGAGACATTAGTGGATGTATCAGATTGTTTGACCAGTCACTTATTGTAGGACATTGTTTTTGTTCGTTTCCAGTTTAGCACTATTGTGAATAAATCTGCTATCCTGAACAATTGGGGATAGGTTTTTGAGTGGAAATAGCCTTCATTTCTATGGGATAAATGCCCAGGAGTGCAATTCCTGGGTCATGTGGTACGTGTGTATTTATTTAGTTTTTAAGAAACTACCAAAAGATTTTCCAGTGTGACTGTAACATTTTACATTCCCACCAGCAATATATGAGTGATCCAGTTTCTCCACATTCTCACCAACGTTTGGTATTGTCACCATTTTTTATTTCAAGCTATACTCATAGATATGCAGTGGTATCTCATTGTGGTCTTAATTTGCATTTTCCTAATGCCTTTTGCCCATTTCATAATTGAACTGTTCGGGTTTTTTACTGTTGAGTTTCAAGAATTTCTTGTATACTCTAGATGAGTCTAGATATATTCTAGATGATATATTCTACATGTTTCTTTTGTTATATGTGTAGTTTGCAAATGTTTTCTCAAAATCTGTATCTTGTCTTTCTATCCTCATAACAAGGTATTTCTAGAGCAAAATTTTTTAATATTAATGAAGTCCAATTTATTGATTTTTTTCTTATATGCATTAAGTTTTACTTCATGTCCAAACATTCCTCACCAAGCCCCAGGTCTTAAAAATATTCTCCTATGTTTTCTTCTACAAGTTTTATAGTTACATATTTTACGTTTAAATCTGTGATTTATTTTGGGTTACATTTTGTACATGGTATGAGATTTAGATGAAGGTCCATGAATATCCAACTGTTTTATCCATTGATTATTCTGAGTTGTTTTTTCTTCTATGTGTTTAGTTTTACATAATTTTTATTACTAGGTCTTTAAATTTACCAATCTTTTCATCTGTAATATCTATTCTATTAGTAAACCCATCCAGTATATTTTTAATCTAAGCTTTGCAGTTTTCATCTTCAGAAGTTTGATTTGAGTCATTTTCATATCTACCATGTCACTACTTAATATGCTCAATCTTTCTTCTCACTTCTTGAACATATGGGATAGTTAGAATAACTGTTTTAATGTACTTGTCTAATAATTATATAATCTCTTTCAAATTCTAGAATTTTTTTGATAGATTGATTTTCCTTCTCATTATCAATAGTGATTTCCTTCCTTTGCATGACTGAAGTGTTAACATAGTTTACTCTAGAAGACCTGGAAACAGCCTGAAGAGGTGTATTGGTCTAATAGTAATTCCTGGATAGAACATGAAATGTACTGATTAATGGTATTGTTTTATAACTCTAGGTCAGACTCAAGATTCAGAGTGGTTTTGCTTGTTTGTTTGTCTTTTAACCAGCATGGCAGCATTGTTTGATGATAAAATCATGGTTTTGGCAAGACCCTCAGAGGGTCAAAACTGGTCACATAGCAAGAATGTGGCCAGGAGGGTGTGTGAAGTCCAGGCTAACATTTTATTTTGAGCTCCTTGGATCTGAGGTGTCCTGTGAACATGGTGGTGGTTCCCACAGAGAGAGAAAACATATTCTATATACCTCTGTAGGGGAAGGACCACTGGATCTTGCTTCTGCACAACTGTTGGGAACCATATTTTAGCTGTGATGTGTACTCATTTTAATGTTCTTGTTGTATTCTATACTTCTCTTGCAATAAACTTGAAATGCTCAAGCATTGTTATTTTGGCTCCTATGAACCTTTTTCCACAATTGAAGTCTGATTTACCACCACAGTTTGCATACCTGGTAAAAAAAATTTTTTTTTTTTATCAAATGTCAGACATTAAAACTTTACCTTGCTGGGTGTGTTCCTATAAATATTCATGAGCTTTGATCAGAAAAGCATTCATGTTACCTAAAACAATTTGATCCTTTTGGTTCTTGATGTAAGATTTTAAGTCAGGACCAGAACAGTATTTAGTTTGGGTCAAGTTTGCCCCACTACTCTAACAAAGCTATTCAGAATGCTCTACCTGATGGACTAGAAATTATGAGTATTTTATTTACCTCTGCTGTTCCAAAGACACATTCTACCTTGCCCTGTATGAGACCTGAGCATTGTTCTCTCTAATCTTTTCATGTGACTCCCCAGCCTCAGGTATTTTCCTCCTGTCTATGTCCTGATCAGTAGTTATCCGAAGGCCTGAAGGTTTGAGAGAGTCCGTCCTCTGATCTTTGGATCTCTCTCTATCTCTCTCTCTCTCCCCCTCCCTCTAGCACTCTCCTCTCCAGAATTTAGTTCCGACTACTCTAGCCACCTTGACCTCCCTAGATTCCCAGATCTATCCCTTCAATTCTGGCATATCCTACCTGAATTCCCTCTTCCCATACCTCAGGCTGAAACTGCTCAGGCAGTAAGATGGGACAATCATACGACTCTCTTCATCTGTTTCACATCTTTCAAATATCACTATCCTTTGTTGCCTGTTGCCCAGTGAAATCTTTTATTTTGTGTGATTTTTTTTTCCTTTTTTAAATTTTTTACAAGGAGGAGAGTAAATCTGGTCTGTTACTCCATCTTGGCTAGAAGTAGAAGTCTCTGAAGAATATTTCCTCTCATTTTAAGAATGCATTAAGAATTAAGAATGCATTATTCTCATTAGGAATGTATTGAGTATTTTTATCTTTTAAAGTTCTTTACTAAAAAGCTATGTGATAAATATCTTTTAGAATTCCATAATAGAAAACTATTATTTATGATAAACTATTTTGCTTTTCTTAATTCCATGGCAATAATTTGTCAAGTCATTCCTTTTCTCCCTTTTCTGGCTGGGCTGCAAAGAATGGAGATGTGAATTTTATGATGAAGTGCCAAGACTATAACTTAGAGCCCTATTTCAGTTATATCTCTTTCTGATTGCTCCCTATTTGTTATTTGTGCCTTACATACATTAACTTTGCTTCGATAGTTCTGCTGTATCTGTCCTCTTTGTTAAGACACTTAAGGGACTTAGGAAGTATAGATAATAATTTTTTTAAGTATTACTTGCATAGAATTCAACCAATATTTTAGTTCTGTTTCTTTCAGTCTGTACGCCAGGTCCTGTGTGTCATCTGAGTTACCTGTGTATCTGAATAGCTCTATGCACTACTATGTACTACCCTCCTGGAGCAAACCTCCCATCACAGCTTCGAATTTGGGGGCAAATACTGACATACAATAGTTGCTGTATAAATATCTGTTGGATTAATGAATTAGTGAAGTAATTCAATTAGAGATTATAGCCCCATATTGGAATCACAGAATGGCACATTCTATTATATACAAGCATAGCAAATTATATTTTTGTTGTAGGTTTTAACACCCAAGAAATCCTCACAAAGAACAATTTGTTGCTGGTTTTCTTCACAAACACAGAGTGACTGTAGAGTGTTGACCTGTAGATTTACATACCACAAACACCCCCAGTGGTATTTATACAACAAAGAATTTAAGTTTTGTCAATAATACCAGGGTTCTCACAATCCTCTCGTGTGTGTGTGTGTGTGTGTGTGTGTGTGTGTGTAAATAGAGAAAGGCAGAGCAGAGAGACAGAGGTAGAAAGGGATAATAGAAGTAGATATTATACCTGGTCAGGAGGTTGGTTAATTCCTTAGAGCTCTTTATTAGGAAAACAAACAAACAAACAAACAAACAAAAAACAACTACCAGTGGGCTTCTCAGCATGTCAGACCATTGGGTTACATCCAAAGCAATTAATTCTCAGTGGGGTGCAAGTGAATTCATTAAAATAGAAAATTGTATTGCCTCTGAGGATTTGCAGGAAGGTTCAGATCTTTTAGAAGAGTAACAGCTGAATGAGCAAGGAAAGCCAGTTGTAACTTTTCCAGTTTCTCATTTATAATTTAGGTTGATTCAGGGTGAAATAAAATTACGGTAAAGGGTAACAATTGTTTTATCTTAAGAGCTGAGTAGAATCACTAGCCTCTATGTATATTTGTACAAATCTTTCATTTGATTGATGTCATAGATTAAATCAGAGAAACAAATGGAATAGATCAATTTCTTAATAAGGAAAGTCTGAAGCAGGAAATTAGTTTATTTTAAGTTGCCTCTGAATCCTAGTATTTTGTGATTGCTCTAAATAGGAGTGAGTCTGTTTGTGGGAGTGAGTGATGAGTGTACACACTAAGCAAGTGTGTGCGTGTGTACTGGGGGTGCGTGTGTCAAACTGGCACAAGTAGCTTCCAAGAAAACTAGAACATGTTTCTGTCACTGTCCTTTCCAGCACCAGTCCTAAACTTCAGTGACAAAGATGAACATGAAAAGATAGGTGTCATTGGAGGGTTTGATTCTAATGACAAACTGATCTCCTCTTTAAAAATCCTTCAAAGGTTACCACAAAGTATCCACATTTATTTTACATGTTATTTGTCTTAATATTAATTGCTGATTTAAATATAACTCATTTCATTTTTTAAGTGAAATCTCAATTGTTATGTGATGGCAAACTAATTTAGTCCAGAAACTATTTATATTTTAACATTCTATTAATATCACAATACTATGATATATTTAATAGTTTTATCTTACATATTTACTTATATATGTCTGCATAGATTCATTAAAATTATAAAGAGAAAGGCATCTTATTTAGGATTCTAAAGAGTTAAAAAAGCTACATGATAAAAATGAATGAATCCTTTCTGTAATAATATAGGACTCAGGTACTGTGTGTGTGTGTGTGTGTGTGTGTGTGTGTGTGTGTGTATGTGTATTCCAAGAGACAAATGTGGTTTTAGATAAAGTTACTATAGACCTACCAATAATATTGTTCCTATTAAAAAAGAAAATGCTCAGATAAACATGTACTGGTTAAGTCTTGCCTCAGTATCCTAGGTGAAGATTGGTTAACCTTGCTGTCACTTTCACTGCAATAATCATTTGGTCCTAAAGGGCCTTCTACTCTACCTAGCTGGCTCAAGGCAAAATTGCTACATATGTGCAGAATCTATTTTCTGTCTTTACTTATCCCTTCTTCCCATTCAGTTATCTCCCACAGGCACCCAGTGGTCTTATGCTGCTGTTCTCACCTGTCACCCTGGAGGAAAGTAACAACTCACTTTCCTTAAGGAAATGTCCAGGGATTTAGTACACTTAAGTGTTTGACTCCTCCCAGATATATTTGTCTTCTAAAGAAGGATGGCCAGGGTGATTTTGTTTCATTCATTCAAAGATTTCAGTAGAAATCTCCCCACTCTTCCTCAAATAATGGCATGCCTTTTTAGAAATCCAACTTGATGTCTAACTGCAAACTAGTGAGTTCCACTAGGCCTTGGAAACAGACCAACATATTACTTAAAACACAGCTCTTTTATTTTGAAACTCACAGTTGAATTGGCTCCCACTCCACGTAATTTTTTCATGGATACATGTCTTGTTTCCATTAGTTTGTGGATAGTAATTTTCTTTTCTGTTTAACTGGTAATCTTCCCAGTGTCCAGCACAGTAGGGGTGTGATAAACACTTGTTGATGAAGCTACCCTGCACCACAGTATTTGACCTAAGCTGTCACTTATGGTTCCCCGGATATTGCTGTTTAATTGCTTTCAATTATCTTAGCCCGTGTCTACCCAAGCAAAATGAAGCGGTGAGTCAAGCAATTGTCTCATGAATGTGATCAATATAGAAATTCAATATGGATAATTAAGGCACCCCCCCAACTCACTTTTTCCTTAGTAACAAGCTTTCTTTTCACCAGACTTGTTCAGATAATTGTCTCAGCTGTCCATTTGACTTTGCATCATAGACACAGGTCTGTAACTAGCTTAAGGGACCATGGAGAAACTGAATGGTCAGTGCAGTTCGCTGTGCAGATCACCACCTAGTTTATTCATCAGTGGTGCTTCTGAGTAAATCAAGCTGATAGCCTTGGAAAACTGCATTGATTATTTCTGTCTCTTCATGGCTGAGGTCCGTAGGACACAGAGATATGGTCCTGGCTTCTGTGTTCCTGAAAAGTTTCACATCCACTATTGTTCCCATGTTCAGCAATTGGCAGCATACAGCAAAGGAAAGGTATGACAAGTAACTGATTAATTCGCATCACACAAGTAGCCAACAGAAACATTTTGGGTCTCAAATGGGTACTATTCAGAGAATGACAAAAAAGTAAAAGACAAACTTATTTAATGTCATCAGACTGCTAAAGAAACAAATTCAGTTTCATTAAGGAAAAATATATCCTTTTTCACAAAACATTTCATCTTAATTATTGAAGTAACATTTTAGACATAGCATAACTTTACACAAATATTCATTCAGTACTTTAACTTCAAATAGTGTTGTCTCTGTATTTCCTTTTTAAAATTATGACCTAAATATATAATGAGCTCTGTGGGCAATGTGATTGTAGTATTATTTTTCCTATAGTTTTCTGCTTCTCCTGACCAAGTTGGTTACATAGCATTTGTTTTACAAAAGACTGAAAGAGGCAACTGCTTTTTTTAAAAGAGGTTTAAGAAGAAGTATTTAAAGAATAAATACAGAGAAAGTCAAAAATAGCTGGAAAGGACAAAGTAAGATGTATAATATAAAGTCTGAACAGATTGAATGAAGTTTTTTTTCTTTTTGTAACTATCCAAATATTTTGGAATCACATTTCTTTACTCTTGGCCCCAAAACCTTTCTGTTTCTAAGGAAAAAGAGTTTACACACTTTTTGGCTATCTACTGGACTTTGCAATAGTATACTTTAATAGCATGTTTATAAAAGAATTAGAAACACATGCAAGGATTTTCCTCTTAAAATACAGACAGGCTTAGAATTTTAGGAAAAACATCCTTAGAAAAGCAGATTCATTTTAAATGAATTCAGACACATTAAACTTAGTTTCAGATTATCATTGAACTTTCTCAAAACCTGGCAGCATTTCTCCTTACATACCCAAGGTAAAGATTTGTAAAGGAAAGGAGGAGTAAGATGATCATAGTAAACGCCAAGCTTTGGACTTCTAAAATATTGATTCCCCATCTCAAATTTTTGAGCTTTTCAATCATTTCCCTCTTTATTTACCTCACCCCAGAAGTCCTAAGTTTACATTTTATTTCCATACAGACAAATGAACATACCCAGTATTAAGATATACGCATTAAATGGAAAAAAAAAAGACAAAACTTCTCCTAATTTAACCCTAAAGTAATTTGTTTTCCATTTTACCAGTTAATTTTCCCAAAAATTCTTAAAGAGTTGCTTCAACATGCTTATTTCCTATGTATGCCCAACCAGATTGGGTTTCCTGTGAAGCTGATGATTATCATAGTGCATGAAATTCACAGCAAGTACCAGCCAAGCAAAAGCCAGATCATTCCTGTCATAAATAGAAAAGCCTTCCTTATTGACTGCTTTAAACAGAAGTCACTTTGTGTGTAAACAATTCTTTGCCTAAATGAATCATTAAACAAAAGAGCATTTTATTGTTGCATTATTCTGGCAGCTATTGTCAGACAGTATATCAAACCATTACTGAAAGATATGTAGGATAGTAAATGTTATATAGTATGCTGCAATATTTAAAAAGAAATTCTAGTGATTATTTATATTTAATCAAGTTTCATTTATTGTAAACCTATAAATCCACTGATTTTCATTGGCCTCACTCTGGTTTGCTGCGTTTAGTAGCCAACTATGTTTTTGAAGAGAAAAGCCCATTAAAAACAATTATGGGCCTAAACAACCTACACACCCTGAATATCAACGCATGCTTATTATACCGTTCTAGGAAACCCACTGAGACCAGCTGGATAGCATTACCACCTTTAGCAAATCTCAATGAGTGGTATGTTAAAGATTGAAAAATGCAGGGGAATAAGCTAATTAGAATTTTCATCAGTGGACTAAGATAAAATTTCAAATGTTGCTGAGTCTGTGAAAAAAGTCTGAAATAGTCAAGTAGAATTTTAAAGATGGAATTTTGATGATCTAATAGATAGCATAATGTGTGTATTCTATGTGTAAGGTGGAAAGTTTTGTTCAGTGATGTCAAATCAGTATCTTGAAATTGGCCACACTTAGTGGATTTTATAATGGGAATAAGAAATGCTACAGATCAAGGTTTCATTTATCACTTTTTTGAATATCCAGGCTTAAGAAAGAGATGGAGAAAATGTTAATAATGCAGATTAAACACAAGTTTGCCTTGTATATAGCTA
Organism: Balaenoptera physalus; assembly: GCF_965194825.1. Classification (NCBI taxonomy): domain Eukaryota; kingdom Metazoa; phylum Chordata; class Mammalia; order Artiodactyla; family Balaenopteridae; genus Balaenoptera; species Balaenoptera physalus. The sequence goes on along the minus strand of NC_138890.1, from coordinate 91,890,283 downwards.
TTACATTGTAAAAGGTACAATAAAATTCAGGAAATATTCTTCCAGTACTCAAAATTGATTCTCTGACTCAGCAAAAATGTCTCATGTCATCGAAGAACAAGTGAAGTTCCAACATACAGTTGGTCATTTTCTTAGATATTAATGTAAACAAAATATCAACCATTATTCATGTTAGAACTGCACTCATTAACCAATGTAATCATGTTTCATATGTTTATAAAAATTGGAAAAAATCAGTGAGAGCTTTTGTGAGAATCAATTGACTATACAGAATTTACAAGAAGAATACATATTATAATTATTTCTTAACTATGTGCTACACATTCATTATAAAAGTCCCAATAAACTTGGTTACACAGTTACATACATATACTTTTTGAAGAAGCCATTGTTAAACATTTGCTAGCATACCACCGAGTAAACAATCAAACAAACCAAAAGTATAAACCTTGAGTTTGATACTCAAAAGTATGAGACTTTGCCCTGGAATCATCAGAATGGTAGAGAAAGCTACTGCCAACACTAGTCCCCCATTCAAATAATGGGCCTTATTTTGAAAAAGGATGATAGAAAGAATGGAATTTGGAGAATTGGACCATGTATATGTTTGCATGTTGTAAAATATTCAGAGCTTTCAAATATAGCTGACTGCATTATTTTTTAAGCTACAGCACAGTATCATTAATTGGTATAATTCAGATAAGAATTTTTTCTGTGGAATCTAAATTGATTGCTGGTACAAATGTAGGGGCTGCAAGTAATTACTCCTGGGGTTACTCAAAGGAAATGATTGCGATAGCATGCAGGGGAGCCAACACTTGCCCACGTATGGGGCAGGGAGTAGGAAGTTAAATGGGTAAACCACTGCTCAAAAGCCCATTATTGCAAAGTGCAAACATAATTGCAAGGCCAAATCTTTAACATTTAATCTGACTTTATTGTGTAAAAAGTCTGTCTATATACAAATTTCAGGTGTTCAAGTGGATTTGTGGAACTATTTAGATGAAATAATTCAAAAAATACAAAACAGAATCAAATGAGTATTCTGTATACAGTTTTGTGTATAGAGATGGACACACTGAAAACATTCAACAAATACTTATTAATTGATTTTTTTGCTTGATATATAGGCATATATTTGTTGCTGTTGTTTTTTAACAGCAATCTTAAAATGGCCACCAAATCCAAGGTAGAATTATTATTGCACTTACATCAATTGGTAGAACAATGAGTTTTCTTATAGAATGTCTTAAATGTTAAATCATGAAGGATAATTTATATATTATTTTTGAATCATAAAAAGTCTATATTTCTAAAGCAATTGGAGAGCCCTAAATGGAAAATTATTACTGTTGTTTCTAATGATTAATTCTCTGTTTTAACTTTAAATGTCCATGATATTCATATTCAAACTTCAAACACATGATGAAAATTTGTGCCTGGCGTTGTTACCAAATACTGATGACACATCTAATTGGAATGAATTGAAGAATAAAATTTCAGATGATAGTCATATACTATTTCTACTAGTAATGTTAAATCCCCCACAAACAAAGAATAGTTGTCTCTAAAATAATTTATAACTCTCAGAACAATTAATAAGAGCAAAAAAGAAAAAAAGAGAAAGCGTTGTAAAAGTTAACTCTCTTTTAGATTACTGTTCTCATTCTTGCAGATACACTAATAAAAAGCAAGCAATTGAACAATAAAAGCAAAGTCTAACTCAAATAATTGTCAACTACTTGGTGTGAATATGAGGGCCTGGAAGAAAACTGAAATAACTATGGTCTATCAAAATTATCTAGAAAAAGAGAGCAAATACATTTTTTAAGGATTATTGAGATTAGAAAGCCCCATAGATCAAATATTAATATTGGTTTGGGGTAGCAAAATGGCATTTATATATTCAACATTCAACAAATATTTATTAAGCACCTTCTATGAGTCTTACACTGTCCATTGCACTTGTAATATAACAACAAGCTAAACAGCAAGGTTTTTTCCCTAGGGAACTTACATTCTAGCAGGTGCAGGCAGTGAGTAATAAACAAACATACTAAGCAAATTCCATAATATTTTAGAAAATATTAGGTACTACACAAAATGTATAGTAGGTTAATGGTGAGTAGAAGTCTGTATGTTATGACATTTCACGGTGTGATTGAGGTAACTCTGAGTAGATAGGATTTGCCTAAGATTACAAGGTGGAGAGAAAATTAGTCATAGCTAGAGCAAAGAGCATAGGGTGTTAGTTTTATAGAAAGGCCAGTATAGCTGGAACAAAGTAAGCGAGGGAAAGACAGTAGGTGAGATAATCACAGAGGTTACTGGGAGCAGATAGATAATGCATGGCCATGTAGGCCAAGGTATACATTTTGATATGTTTCTCTAAGTGAAATTGGGAATCTTCAGAAAAGAATGCAGTAGAGTGACATGATGTTACTTATAAATGTTACCATTTTAAGCATATTTAAGTGTACAGTTCAGTAGCACTGAGTACATTCACATTGTTGTGCCACCATCAACACCATCGTTCTCCAGAATGCTTTTCATCTTCCCAAACTGAAACTGCCCATTAATCAATAACTCCCCACTCTCTGTATGCCCCCAGTCCCTGGAAATCACCATTCCACTTTCTGTCTTTACAAATTTGACTATTCTCTGTACCTTAAGTAAGTGAAATCATACAGTATTTGTACTTTTGCAACTGGCTAATTCCACTTAGCATAATGTTTTCAAGATTCGTCCATGTTGTAGCATGTGTCAGAATTTTCTTCTTTTTAAGGCTACATAATAGTGTTGCTTAACATTTTATTGCATAAGAGAATCTCTTAGGCTACTGTGCTGAAAATAAACTGTTGTGGTGCAAGTAAGAAGCAAGAGGACTTTTTTGTTATGAACACATTACCATAATTCAAGAAAGAAATTATGTTGGCTTGGATGTTAGCAATAAAGACAGAGAGAAGTGACCAGATGTTGGTATATTTGTAGATAAGAAAAATGTTGTTGACAGATTGGATAATGGTTGTGAGAGAAGGGTGGGTGGGGCCATGGGAGGCCTGGGCAGTGAGCTGTGGCATGTGTCATTTCTTGACTTAAGCATTTAGTAGCTCTTTTTCCAAATAGTGGTTGCTCCATCAGTGTTCGTTCCCAAGTGAAGGCCCAGGAGAGAGGAGACTCCAAGCCACCTGGGATAAATGTATCGAATGAAGGAAAGACATGGATGATTTTTAACACAGTGAGCCTTGGGGTTTGGTTTTTTTTTTTTTTTTACTGTTCCATAGCCCAGCTTATTCTGACTGGTATATCTATTAAGGAGAGAGAAGTAATCAACTGGATAAAAAGCTGCTGATGGTTTCTGAAAGATTAAAATTGTATAATGGCCAAAGGATTTACCACTGAGGAGATGGTTGGTCATGTTGACATGAGAGTCATGTTTTGGACAGAAGACTCTTTGGAATGGAAATAAATTTGTTGTTAAGAGAAAATGGGGAGAAAATAACTGAAAATACTGGCATAACAAAAGTCTGAGGAAATATGTTGCAAAGGATAGCAAAGAAATAGGGCAGTAACTGGCAGGGGAAGTGGGATCAATGAAATGTTTTGTTTTCAGACAGAAAAAAAAAGTGGCATAATGCACTAGATAAAAATGATTAGGTAGAGAAGAAAAATGATATGTGAAGGAGAGGATAGAATTGAGTAGTGATGGCTTTGAGTTGTCAAAATGTGGTAAGGAACCGACACAACTGTAAGTGCGTCTCTGGGCATCATTATGTGCAGGAGTATGTGGTTACAGGTGCCAGGAGATGGATAGCTGTGGACGGAGTTCTCCTCTATTGCTTAATTTCCTCAGGAAAGTAGAAAGCAAGGTCACCAGCTGAGAGTGAGGAGAGTAGGCTGATGTTAGGGGATTGAGGAAGTAAGAAAATAGATGAAACAGTCTTCAAGCCCTTAAGACACCATGAGTTCGAAATTTTGAGCTTACAGAAATCCTGAAACTTCTATTTTTCCAAGCACTATTGCTTAAGAGGTCAAGGAACTGCTGAAGACTAACTTGAAAGAAATGCAGCAAGCTTCAAGTTAATTTTTGATTGGGGCACAAACTACCATTTGCTCACATGTGCTAACAAATAAGAGAAAATATTTAGAGTGTGTTGTAAAAGAGGCATGACCTAGGAGCCAGAGAACCTATAGTCAAGAATAGTCTAAGTTCCTGATAGGTCTGTGACATTGGCCAACTCAACTCTTGGGACCCTTTTTCTTCATCTTGAAAATTTAGATGATTAAACTAGTTTGGTAGTTGTTATTTGTATAATTTCTGGAAATAAAACCCCTGGAATTAGTTGATAATAAAGATACATTCCATTGTTAGTATTAATAACTATAAAAACATGAGAATGAGTCTCTTTTCTTATTAAGTGCTACTTATAGTTATTTTAAGTCTACGAAGATTCTAAGTATATAATGATTACTTTTTAAAATTCCAATGCTCTCTCTGTCTCATTTCTCTAATTATAGTAATTTTTAGATGATCTGATTTGTGCTCTGGATTTTCTAAATAAATGAGGTACTGTTATTAAGTTGTGGTAATTCCTTTAAATTTCAGCCAGTAACTTCTCAGAAGTTGCAGTTGAGCAGTTCAGTCCACAGTTCAAGTCAATAACATCATAAAAGACCACTGGAAACATTCCTGGTTAGACACAGAAAGCTATATTACAGCTATGGGTTTGCTAGTAACTCATTTTGAAATTTAAGAATGCCTCATATCTTTTGCTTAATAACTCTGTTTTCTGCAGAGTAAACAAAACCTCCTCTATCTGATACTCAAAAGTTACTGGAGCAAAATCTATTTGTCCCTAATTTCCTCTGAGGAAGTTTGTGTAGCAAAAAATACCATTATCTGGTTAATTTTACAACAGCCCAAAATTAAGCGTGCTCTTTTACTTTGGGTTAAAGCATTATTTTAATTGCAATTAAAAGGAAATTTTAAGACCCCAAAAAGAGAAGTCTATCATAGGGTTCACTTTCAGTTTAAACTCCTACTAAAATATTAATAAATATTCACAACATACTTGGCTAGTATCTGCCTACCGGTTAAAAATATTGAGTGTCCAATTGGTTCTGAACACCAGCCCAACTGTCACTGCTCATTCACGGAGGTGGCTTATGGAAAGATGAGTGTCTTCAATTTCCAGGCAAACTGTCTAGTCCAGTAAGGGGAGGATTTCCTGATTTGGATGAATAAAATTTCTGGGATCTGAGAGGGCAGGGTTATGACATATGAGAAAATCTAATCACAGCTCCTCCATTCACCCTGCCTCAATCCCACTAAACTTTTTTGAGTGATGTCTTCAACCAGGTTATCTTTTTAGTGCCTAGGAAGGGACAGCCCCTCCCTAAAGATATTAAGGAGATAACCTTCGGTTGTGTGAGACAACAGCAACCTACTATTACCCTTTCACATTGAAATTGATATTATGTTATGAATAAACAGAAATATATCTGGAATGTGCATTGTTTTGTAACCATTAACTTGAAAATGTTTGTTTCTTCCATTTTTCTCAGGTTTTTAGTACCTTTCCACAAAAAGCTTGCCGAGTTCTCAAAACATAATCACTAATCTTTCAACAACTTAATATTTCCAAGTATGAAGTCCATTTTGTTTTCTTTGTATTGCTTTTTGTAATAGATTTATCAAAGTATAAAGGATATTTAATGAAATATACAGTGTAAAGCATATAAAATTTCAAGTTTTGACTTACGTATTCAACTGTGAAACCATCACTCCTATCAAGACAATAAACATAAACATCTCTCCCCAAAGTTTCCTAGATTCCCTTTATAATGTCTTCAACTAAACCACATCCGGCCACAACCCCAGGTAAGCAAGGATCTATTTTCTGTTATGATATATTAGTTTTCATTTTCTAGAAATATAAATATATGAGATCATATAAGCACCATTTTCTCTGATTTCTTCACTCAGCATCATTTTTTTGAGATTTATATATGTTGTATGTATCAATAGTTCATTCCTTCTATTGCTGAGTAGTATTATTTTGTACAGATATACCATGATTTGTTTATCCATTCATCTATTTCTGAACAATTAATGTTTCTAATTAAGGTTTTGCTGATTTCAAATAAAGCTTCTATAACATGCATGTACAATTTTGTACTAACATATGCTTTCACTTCTCTTCAGTAAATGCCTAAGAGTCAAATGGCTGGCTCATATAGTATGTGTACATTTAACATCATTAAAAAACTAGGCAAACTGATATCCAAAATGACTGTATAATTTTACACTCCATTTGCAGTGCTTTAAGAGTTTCTGTTGCTCTACTTTACATAATCTGAAATAAGGCATGACCCTGATCACTTTCTCCAACAGTTACAATTTACCAATTCTGGAAACTTGGGGTTAGAGGCAGCATGTTAGCCCATTAAAAGAGAGAAATATACTATACTTCTAACACCGGAAGTTGCAAAATCCAACAAGATCAGGGAGATCTCAAAGATAAGACCAGGGAGGCCTCGGGAAAATGGCGGAAGAGTAAGACGCGGAGATCACCTTCCTTCTCACAGATACAGTAGAAATACATCTACACGTGGAACTGCTCCTACAGAACACCCACTGAACGCTGGCAGAAAACGTCCGACCTCCAAAAAGGCAAGAAACTCCCCCCGTACTTGGGTAGGGCAAAAGAAAAAAGAAATAACAGAGACAAAAGAATAGGGACCGGCACCTGCACCAGTGGGAGGGAGCCATGAAGGAGGAAAGATTTCCACGCACTAGGAAGCCCCTTCGCGGGCAGAGACTGCGGGTGGCAGAGGGGGGAAGCTTCGGAGCCACGGAGGAGAGCGCAGCCACAAGGGTGCGGAGGGCAAAGCGGAGAGGTTCCCGCACGGAGGAGCGGTGCCGACCAGCACTCTCCAGCCCGAGAGGCTTGTCTGCTCACCCGCCGGGGCGGGCGGGGCTGGGAGCTGAGGCTCGGGCTTCGGTCGGATCGCAGGGAGAGGACTGGGGTTGGCCGCATGAACACAGCCTGAAGGGGTTAGTGCACCACAGCTAGCTGAGAGGGAGTCCGGGAAAAAGTCTGCAGCTGCCGAAGAGGCAAGAGACTTTTTCTTCCCTCTTTGTTTCCTGGTGCACGAGGAGAGGGGATTCAGGGCGCCGCCTAAACGAACTTCAGAGACGGGCGCGAGCCGCAGCTACCAGCGCAGACCCCACAGCAACAGGGGCACAGAGGAAAAAAACGGAGAGACTCCCGCACAGAGGATCGGCGCAGAGCAGCACTCACCAGCCCGAGAGGCTTGTCTGCTCGGCGGGCGGGGCTGGGAGCTGAGGCTCGGGCTTCCGTCGGATCGCAGGGAGAGGACTGAGGCTGGCGGCGTGAACACAGCCTGAAGGGATTAGCGCACAACAGCTAGCCGGGAGGGAGTCCGGGAAAAAGTCTGCAGCTGCCAAAGAGGCAAGAGACTTTTTCTTCCCTCTTTGTTTCGCGGCGCGCAAGGAGAGGGGATTCAGAGCGCCGCCTAAACGAACTTCAGAGACGGGCGCGAGCCGCAGCTACCAGCGCGGATCCCACAGCAACAGGGGCGCAGAGGGAAAAACGGAGAGATTCCCGCACAGAGGATCGGCGCAGAGCAGCACTCACCAACCCAAGAGGCTTGGCTGCTCGGCGGGCGGGGCTGGGAGCTGAGGCTCGGCTTCGGTCGGATCGCAGGGAGAGGACTGAGGCTGGCGGCGTGAACACAGCCTGAAGGGATTAGCGCACAACAGCTAGCCGGGAGGGAGTCCGGGAAAAAGTCTGCAGCTGCCGAAGAGGCAAGAGACTTTTTCTTGCCTCTTTGTTTCGCGGCGCGCAAGGAGAGGGGATTCAGAGCGCCGCCTAAACGAACTCCAGAGAAGGGCGCGAGCCGCGGCGATCAGCGCAGACCCCACAGCAACAGGGGCGCAGAGGAAAAAACGGAGAGACTCCCGCACAGAGGCTCGGCGCCGAGCAGCACTCACCAGCCCGAGAGGCTTGTCTGCTCGGCGGGCGGGGCTGGGAGCTGAGGCTCGGCTTCGGTCGGATCGCAGGGAGAGGACTGGGGCTGGCGGCGTGAACACAGCCTGAAGGGGTTAGCGCACCACAGCTGGCTGGGAGGGAGACCGGGAAAAGGTCTGCAGCTGCCGAAGAGGCAAGAGACTTTTTCTTGCCTCTTTGTTTCGCTGAGCGCAAGGAGAGGGGATTCAGAGTGCCACCTAAACGAACTCCAGAGAAAGGCGTGAGCCGCGGCGATCAGCACGGACCCCAGAGACGGGCGTGAGACGCTGGGGCTGCTGCTGCCGCCTCCAAAAAGCCTGTGTGTGAGCACAGGTCACTCTCCACATCGCCCCTCCCGGGAGCCTGTGCAGCCCGCCACTGCCAGGGTCCCGTGATCCGGGGACAAGTTCCCCGGGAGAACGCACTGCCCGCCTCAGGCTGGTGCAACGTCACGCTGGCCTCGGCCGCCGCAGGCTCACCCCGCCTCCTCTGTACACCTCCCTCCCCGCGGCCTGAGTGAGCCAGAGCCCCCGAAGCAGCTGCTCCTTTAACCCTGTCCTGTCTGGGCGGGGAATAGATGCCCTCAGGCGACCTACACGCAGAGGCGGGTCCAAATCCAAAGCTGAACCCCAGGAGCTGTGCGAACAGGGAAGATAAGGGGAAATCTCTCCCAGCAGCCTTAGAAGCAGCGGATTAAAACTCCACAAACAACTTGACGTGCCTGCATCTGGTGAATACCTGAATAGACAACGAATCATCCCAAATTCAGGAGGTGGACTTTGGGAGCAGGATATATTAATTTTTCCCCTTTTCCTTTTATTTGTGAGTGTATATGTATATGCTTCTGGGTGCGATTTTGTCTGTATAGCTTTGCTTTACAATAGCTTTATTTTACTTCACTATATTATGGCCTCTTTCTTTCTTTCTTTCTTTCTTTCTATTTTTTCTCCCTTTTACTCTGAGCTGTGTGGACGAAAGGTTCTTGGTGCTCCAGCCAGGCATCAGGGCCGTGCCTCTGAGGTGGGAGAGCCAACTTCAGGACACTGGTCCACAAGAGACCTCCCAGCTCCACGTAATACCAAACGGCAAAAATCTCTCAGAGATCTCCATCTCAACATCAAGACCCAGCTTCACTCAACGACCAGCAAGCTACAGTGCTGGACACCCTATGCCAAACAACTAGCAAGACAGGAACACAGCCCCATCCATCAGCAGAGAGGCTGCCTAAAATCATAATAAGGCCACAGACACCCCAAAATACACCACCAGACGTGGACGTGCCCACCAGAAACACAAGATCCAACCTCATCCACCAGAGCTCAGGCACTAGTTCCCTCCACCAGGAAGCCTACACAACCCACTGAACCAACCTTAGCCACTGGGGACAGATACCAAAAACAACAGGAACTACGAACCTGCAGCCTGTGAAAAGAAGACCCCAAACACAGTAAGATAAGCAAAATGAGACGACAGAAAAACACACAGCAGATGAAGGAGCAGGGTCAGAACATACCAGACTTAACAAATGAAGAGGAAATAGGTAGTCTACCTGAAAAAGAATTCAGAGTAATGATAGTAAGGATGATCCAAAATCTTGGAAATAGAATAGACAAAATGCAAGAAACATTTAACAAGGACGTAGAAGAACTAAAGAGGAACCAAGCAATGATGAAAACCACAATAAATGAAATTAAAAATACTCTAGATGGGATCAATAGCAGAATAACTGAGGCAGAAGAAAGGATAAGTGACCTGGAAGATAAAATGGTGGAAATAACTACTGCAGTGCAGGATAAAGAAAAAAGAATGAAAAGAACTGAGGACAGTCTCAGAGACCTCTGGGACAACATTAAACGCACCAACATTCGAATTATAGGGGTCCCAGAAGAAGAAGAGAAAAAGAAAGGGACTGAGAAGATATTTGAAGAGATTATAGTTGAAAACTTCCCTAATATGGGGAAGGAAACAGTTAATCAAGTCCTGGAAGCACAGAGAGTCCCATACAGGATAAACCCAAGGAGAAACACACCAAGACACATATTAATCAAACTGTCAAAAATTAAATATAAGGAAAACATATTAAAGGCAGCAAGGGAAAAAAAACAAATAACACACAAGGGAATCCCCATAAGGTTAACAGCTGATCTTTCAGCAAAAACTCTGCAAGCCAGAAGGGAGTGGCAGAATATACTTAAAGTGATGAAGGAGAAAAACCTACAACCAAGATTACACTACCCAGCAAGGATCTCATTCAGATTCGATGGAGAAATTAAAACCTTTACAGACAAGCAAAAGCTGAGAGAGTTCAGCACCACCAAACCAGCTTCACAACAAATGCTAAAGGAACTTCTCTAGGCAAGAAACACAAGAGAAGGAAAACACATACAATAACAAACCCAAAACATTTAAGAAAATGGGAATAGGAACATACATATCGATAATTACCTTGAATGTAAATGGATTAAATGCTCCCACCAAAAGACACAGGCTGGCTGAATGGATACAAAAACAAGACCCATATATATGCTGTCTACAAGAGACTCACTTCAGACCTAGAGACACATATAGACTGAAAGTGAGGGGATAGAAAAAGATATTCCATGCAAATGGAAATCAAAAGAAAGCTGAAGTAGCAATTCTCATATCAGACAAAATAGACTTTAAAATAAAGACTATTACAAGAGACAAAAAAGGACACTATATAATGATCAAGGGATCGATCCAAGAGGAAGCTATAACAATTGTAAATATTTATGCACCCAACATAGGAGCACCTCAATACATAAGGCAAATACTAACAGCCATAAAAGGGGAAATCGACAGCAACACAATCATAGTAGGGGACTTTAACACCCCACTCTCACCAATGGACAGATCATCCAAAATGAAAATAAATAAGGAAACACAAGCTTTAAATGATACATTAAACAAGATGGACTTAATTGATATTTATAGGACATTCCACCCAAAAACAACAGAATACACATTTTTCTCAAGTGCTCATGGAACATTCTCCAGGATAGATCATATCTTGGGTCACAAATCAAGCCTTGGTAAATTTAAGAAAATTGAAATCGTATCAAGTATCTTTTCCGACCACAACGCTATGAGACTAGATATCAATTACAGGAAAAGATCTGTAAAAAATACAAACACATGGAGGCTACACAATACATTACTTAATAACGAAGTGATCACTGAAGAAATCAAAGGGGAAATCAAAAAATACCTAGAAACAAATGACAATGGAGATACGACGACCCAAAACCTATGGGACGCAGCAAAAGCAGTGCTAAGAGGGAAGTTTATAGCAATACAAGCCTACCTCAAGAAACAGGAAACATCTCGAATAAACAACCTAACCTTGCACCTAAAGCAATTAGAGAAAGAAGAACAAAAAAACCCCAAAGCCAGCAGAAGGAAAGAAATTATAAAGATCAGGTCAGAAATAAATGAAAAAGAAATGAAGGAAACAATAGCAAAAATCAATGAAACTAAAAGCTGGTTCTTTGAGAAGATAAACAAAATTGATAAACCATTAGCCAGACTCATCAAGAGAAAAAGGGAGAAGACTCAAATCAATAGAATTAGAAATGAAAAAGGAGAAGTAACCACTGACACTGCAGAAATACAAAAGATCATGAGAGATTACTACAAGCAACTCTATGCCAATAAAATGGACAACCTGGAAGAAATGGACAGATTCTTAGAAATGCACAACCTGCCAAGACTGAACCAGGAAGAAATAGAAAATATGAACAGACCAATCACAAGCACTGAAATTGAAACTGTGATTAAAAACCTTCCAACAAACAAAAGCCCAGGACCAGATGGCTTCACAGGTGAATTCTATCAAACATTTAGAGAAGAGCTAACACCTATCCTTCTCAAACTCTTCCAAAATATTGCAGAGGGAGGAACACTCCCAAACTCATTCTACGAGGCCACCATCACCCTGATACCAAAACCAGACAAAGATGTCACAAAGAAAGAAAACTACAGGCCAATATCACTGATGAACATAGATGTAAAAATCCTCAACAAAATACTAGCAAACAGAATCCAACAGCACATTAAAAGGATCATACACCATGATCAAGTGGGGTTTATTCCAGGAATGCAAGGATTCTTCAATATACGCAAATCAATCAATGTGATACATCATATTAACAAATTGAAGGAGAAAAACCATATGATCATCTCAATAGATGCAGAGAAAGCTTTCGACAAAATTCAACACCCATTTATGATAAAAGCCCTGCAGAAAGTAGGCATAGAGGGAACTTTCCTCAATATAATAAAGGCCATATATGACAAACCCACAGCCAACATTGTCCTCAATGGTGAAAAACTGAAACCATTTCCACTAAGATCAGGAACAAGACAAGGTTGCCCACTCTCACCACTATTATTCAACATAGTTTTGGAAGTGTTAGCCACAGCAATCAGAGAAGACAAAGAAATAAAAGGAATCCAAATCGGAAAAGAAGAAGTAAAGCTGTCACTATTTGCAGATGACATGATACTATACATAGAGAATCCTAAAGATGCTACCAGAAAACTCCTAGAGCTAATCAATGAATTTGGTAAAGTAGCAGGATACAAAATTAATGCACAGAAATCTCTTGCATTTCTATACACTAATGACGAAAAATCTGAAAGTGAAATTAAGAAAACACTCCCATTTACCATTGCAACAAAAAGAATAAAATATCTAGGAATAAACCTACCTAAGGAGACAAAAGACCTGTATGCAGAAAATTATAAGACACTGATGAAAGAAATTAAAGATGATACAAATAGATGGAGAGGTATACCATGTTCCTGGATTGGAAGAATCAACATTGTGAAAATGACTCTACTACCCAAAGCAATCTACAGATTCAATGCAATCCCTATCAAACTACCACTGGCATTTTTCACAGAACTAGAACAAAAAATTTCACAATTTGTATGGAAACACAAAAGACCCCGAATAGCCAAAGCAATCTTGAGAACGAAAAATGGAGCTGGGGGAATCAGGCTCCCTGACTTCAGACTATATTACAAAGCTTCAGTAATCAAGACAGTTTGGTACTGGCACAAAAACAGAAATATAGATCAATGGAACAGGATAGAAAGCCCAGAGATAAACCCACACACATATGGACACCTTATTTTTGATAAAGGAGGCAAGCATATACAGTGGAGAAAAGACAGCCTCTTCAATAAGTGGTGCTGGGAAAATTGGACAGGTACATGTAAAAGCATGAAAATAGAACACTCCCTGACACCATGCACAAAAATAAACTCAAAATGGATTAAAGACCTAAGTGTAAGGGCAGACACTATCAAACTCTTAGAGGAAAACATAGGCAGAACACTCTATGACATACATCACAGCAAGATTCTTTTTGACCCAGCTCCCAGAGAAATGGAAATAAGAACACAAATAAACAAATGGGACCTAATGAAACTTAAAAGCTTTTGCACAGCAAAGGAAACCATAAACAAGACCAAAAGACAACCATCAGAATGGGAGAAAATATTTGCAAATGAAGCAACTGACAAAGGATTAATCTCCAAGATTTACAAGCAGCTCATGCAGCTCAATAACAAAAAAACGAACAACCCAATCCAAAAATGGGCCAAAGACCTAAATAGACATTTCTCCAAAGAAGATATACAGACGGCCTACAGACACATGAAAGAATGCTCAACATCATTAATCATTAGAGAAATGCAAATCAAAACTACAATGAGATATCATCTCACACCAGTCAGAATGGCCATCATCAAAAAATCTAGAAACAATAAATGCTGGAGAGGGTGTGGAGGAAAGGGAACACTCTTGCACTGTTGGTGGGAATGTAAATTGATACAGCCACTATGGAGAACAGTATGGAGGTTCCTTAAAAAACTACAAATAGAACTACCATACGACCCAGCAATCCCACTACTGGGCATATACCCTGAGAAAACCATAGGTCAAAAAGAGTCATGTACCAAAATGTTCATTGCAGCTCTATTTACAATAGCCAGGACATGGAAGCAATCTAAATGTCCATCGACAGATGAGTGGATAAAGAAGATGTGGCACATATATACAATGGAATATTACTCAGCCATAAAAAGAAATGAAATGGAGGTATTTGTAATGAGGTGGATGGAGTTAGAGTCTGTCATACAGAGTGAAGTAAGTCAGAAAGAGAAAAACAAATACAGTATGCTAACACATATATACGGAATCTAAGGGAAAAAAAAAAAAAAAAAAAAAAAGGCCATGAAGAACCTAGTGGCAAGACGGGAATAAAGACACAGACCTACTAGAGAATGGACTTGAGGATATGGGGAGGGGGTGGGGTGAGATGTGACAGGGTAAGAGAGTGTCATGGACATATATACACTACCAAATGTAAAATAGATAACTAGTGGGAAGCAGCCGCATAGCACAGGGAGATCAGCTCGGTGCTTTGTGACCACCTAGAGGGATGGGATGGGGAGGGTGGGAGGGAGGGAGATGCAAGAGGGAAGAGAAATGGGAACATATTGTATATGTATAACTGATTCACTTTGTTATAAAGCAGAAGCTAACACACCATTGTAAGGCAATTATACTTCAATAAAGATGTTAAAAAAAAAAAAAGAAGATAAATCACAAATAAAAACACTAATTGATTTCCTGCTTACTACAAAAAAAAAAAAAAGATAAGACCAGAACGTAGGAAAATAATAATAATTTTTAAAAGCATACTAGTCAAATGGACATAAACTTGAGATTCTTCCATTAATATAATACTTGCATTACTATGGTAAATGATAAGATATGTTTATAGCTGGAATAAGGAATTTTATCTAAATGAGAAATAAGAGAAAATGTTGGGTAAATAGATTTTACAAAACATTTTCTTAGAAAGAAGACTTAGCACATGGTAACCAGAAAATTCACAGCTGGAGGACAGCTCGGAGGAGTGGAGGACCCTGGGGAGCCCGGAGACAGTCTACACACCCTGGATGACTGGACAGCATGATACAAAGAACCAAAGACAGCCTTTTTTCTCTGGAGGAATACAGAGCTAAATCTTTTGGTTTCTTAGTGGAAGAAAAATGCTATCTAAAAAGGCGGATTGTTTTTGAAGGTTACAATAATGAGCCTAGCAGTTCAAATTCAACAGATTTAGAATGGTAACTGTGTCACTAAAATTGAGTCAGGATGAGCAGGAATCTCTAAACACTATGCTTCTTTTAACACTAGAAGAAAGTTTCTCTCCTTTGCCTTTTTATAAACTTTAAAAAAATCCAAATCAGTCAAGCAAAAAAATTGTTTTGAATACCTAAGTGGCAAAAAGAACACCTAGAAGGTAATCAGTGTTGAGAAAAAAATGGGCTCAGTGGGATTTAGACTGCTCGTTATGGTCTTATTCATTCATTTTTCCAGCTACCAGATACAAAGTGGAAACTCAGTGACACTGCAACAAGAGCTCATTTTCTGCCCAGAGAACCTCCTCATTAAGTTTCAATTATTTTGCCAGTTTGTAAAACTGCACAGTTTTTCTGTTTCTTACATTCCTAACACATGTAGGTGGTTAATGTCTCTTCACATATGTTTCACAGCAGGATCTGAACTATTAGAACACTTTCAGCTAAAGTTCTTTTTCAACAGAGCATGTAAATGTGACCCCTGATGGGTGGTGTTTCTTCAGACATGATAAGAATCACTGACTCAACCACTGTACCAAGCAAGAGCAGTAGCGCAAGACTTGCTTTTTAAGGTTTCATTGGCAGTAGATGATAACTAATAGACCACACATAATGCTCCATGATACGTGCTATGTTTACTTGAATAACCTGGAGAAATCGATAGATAAATAGGTGAGTGATAGACAAATAATCAAAGTGCCTTCCAGGTATTTAGTTCCATGAAACAATCAGTGAGCAGCTTTAAATAATATCTAGATGACTTCTACATATTTACTCATGGAAGTGACCTGGATTTACCAAAATATGATGTTTCAGACATTAGATGCCTTTAGTGAAATTAGTCTTAGAAAACTTTCTGCTTAATTGAATTTCTCCTCTAACTGAGATTTCTTTATTGGTTATCTCATTTGATTCTCTCAATAATCCTGCTGAAGGTGAACAGAGAGAGTAGTCAAATACTTATCTCAAAATGGAGAAACTGAGACTTAGGTTACCATCGAGATTATACAGTAATCTCTGTATCTCTTACTGTTCTTATACAGTAAGAACATAGTTCGGCCTTGCATTTTATCTACTATAACTTCAATACCATAGCATATTGGGCAGTAAAGTTTGTTTTCTCTACTGTGAGTCACAGGATGGTGATATAGACACTATTTCTATTTTCTTCTTGCACCATGCCCTTCCGAGAGCCAAGCAAGTTCTAATCTACCCAAGATATCAGACACACATTCACACCTCTGGGAAAAAGTTAACTGCTTCATGAAAAAAGAAAATTTTGAGGAATGTGATTAAAGAGTTTACCTGTTAGTGTCCCCACAGGAAACAGATGGAAATATAGGATACTTACAATTCCAGAAGACTTTATTTATAATAATTTGCAAAGATGTGGGGTAAGGAGAAACAAGGAATGGTTCAGTGGCCAGGAGTTCACCGCCCTGATGCCCTAACGGATATAGGTAAGGCATGTGTTACCAGAAACCAGGATCAGAAAAAGTAGGATAGGGTCTTCTAGCTTGAGAGAAAAGTGACCTTTGGCAACCCAAGGAAATCTTGCAGAGAGGGTGTGGGGTATAAATACCATTCTTTATGATCTCCTGCCAGAGCTACCCTGTTGGCTGAATACCTGAAGGCACTAGATACACTGATGTAGTCAGGACAGGATGGCCTCTGGTAGAGAGAAACATGAAGAAGGGTGGAGAGTAGATTTAGAAGATAGGAAAAAGTAACAGAAAAGGCTTCAATGAAAGCTTTACTAGGATGAACAGACCACTTAGAATATTTCTACCTAATGGTAGGAAATTCTATCCCTTCTCTACCTCCTTCCTCTTGGTGGAAGTTTAGTTTGTACTAATTTGTAAAACTGAGTATAACTTGTACCTGTACACACACACGGCATCTGATTCCAAGATTATAAAAAGTGGAAAAATCTAGGCAATTGTCCTACTACTTCACCACCATGAAAATGTAAGTGATTTTATATGTGATTACATGTGGTGGACATTCCATGATAGTTCCCAGGAATATACTTTAAAAGTTCACATGCCTTTAGGATCCTGCCAAATATCATGAATGAGTGAATTATGCCAGGCTTAAGGAAACAAAACATTTTATTCCAGTATTTAAAATCGTGAGTTCTACTATTTCTTCAAATTAAAGAGGGAGGTGGCAGTAATTTTATTTCCTCCTTTCATTTCAATTTGAAAAGAAAGAAATGACAACAACAACAAAAGCAAACAGACGGTCAGACCTCAGCAATCCAGTAGTAATCAGTTCCTGCTCAAGAAAATTTGCCGTATCTTTTGGCTGCCTGCTAATTTCAGGAGGAATCCTGCTACTTTCAGGAAAATCCCCGGACAATTTCCCCTGGTCAGGTGGGAAAAATGCTTCTGTTAGTGGGTCACAGGGGAGCAGCAGCTTTGGGCAAGCAGAAAGATCTAGTTTTTGCTTAATCAAGCTATCCTGAGGAAATGACTAAAAGGCATTTCCTTTCGTGAATGTAGAAAGGCTGTACCTTTGGTCATGAGCTGAGTATATCAGTTATCTCTTGACACAGTAGCATTGCCTGACATACCACCCACAACTCAGAGGCACATAACAATAAACACTGAAGTCCGGCAGATCTTGTGGTTGCCACTGCTTTACGTGGGGCTTGGCTGTTACTGCCCAAGCCTCTCTGAAGTAGGTTGCTCTTTGAAGAGTCTTCCCAGTTAGCACTGCTAATATTGACAGGGCTCACTTACCTATAGCTGGGGCTTGACTGGTGATCTGCTCATCTAAGATGGTCTCAGCTGGGTTGATTGGGGCAAGTCAGCTCTTTGGCATCTCTTATCTTCCAACAGATTACATTGAGCAGGTTCTCCTGAAAAAGGGAGGAGTAAGATAAGAACCAGCCTCTCTGCAAGCATTTCTCAAGCTTCTGCTTGTGTCACATTCGCTATCATGTTATGGGCCAGAGCAGGACTGAGTTTTCCCTTTTAAAAATCTTTTTGGATTTGGTAGCAATCTTTTTTTCTCAAAGCACTCCAGTTAATGAAATATTTTCTGGAGCACTTAGAGACCTGGGAGTCGGGGGCAGGGAATGGGATAAGTATTTATAAAGCACCTGGAAAAACTCATCCAGCCAGCTGTGGAAGGCAGAATACATTTGAGAGAAGAGGAAAGGATTCTTCTTTTCTTTTTGATCAAGAAAAGACTTTTATGTTGGGCAATTTACCATCCATTTCAGAGAGATGATAGAATGCCAGTCCACAAAGCCTTATAGCCAGCCTGAAGCAGCGGTTACACATTCTCAACATTTACTTTAGAAAGAAACATTGGGTCTGTCAGGCTTGATAGTCTGGGATTTATTTGACTGACTTCATGATCTGACTCTGGGGCATGATTACTCTTCTGAATTCCCTCTGTTTTCTTAAATCCTACTTTTTCTTTAATGCTCAGTTCATTTCCTTCTCTCACTCACTCATGTTGTTTTTCCAGACTGCTCCAGCTCTTTTTGATTCCCCCATTTCTGAAATCTCAATGTGTATTTTAAAATTCAAACCATAAAATGTATTTCTTAAAAACTACCATTTGTTTCTTCATCTCTAGTACCTAAATAGGCATTTAATATGTAGTAGGTGCTTGAGACATATCTGCTTAAAAAAGAGAAATGTTACACGGTGTTTGTTGTATAATGTATCTTATTTCCAAAGATTATTTGAAAGATGAAGATACAATAAAACCAAAATCATTTTTTTTTTTTTACTTATAAATGAAGGAAGAGTTTGTGCTACTATTGAAATTACTTAATGATGGCAGAGAACTGAATGCAGAGAATATAAGTACACTGGCCACTAAAACTGACTTGGGCTTGGGGATTCTGAGAATATTTTCCTGTCAAAAGAGAACATACATCAATTTTGGCAACAATAAATAGAAAACTTCCTTTGAATTTTTTTGGAACTCTGATTTACCTCCTTTTAAAGTCAATCTTATAAGAAGTAAATAACCCTGAGGAAGAACATACAAATGATTTTTAAAATTTAAAATTTTCCCAAGAAAATCCATCCCTGACTGGGACGTAAGAAATGGAGACGAGTTGCTGAAAATGAAGTGGGATAAAATCTGGGGAAAACCAAAAATTTCTTGCCACAAAGTCATATCAGGTACTAATTCTTTGAGGTCCAAGGTATGGAGAGGAGTGAAGTTGCCGAAAGAGACATGTGTAAGCCTGGTGCTTCATGGAAGACAGATCAGACCCATAGAAGTTTTCTCTCCACCAGGGATCTCTTGGGCAGTGAAGTGTCATAAAGAGGAATAAGTGAGAGTCATGAAGGTTTCACAAAGGAATAAAGGAGTTCTGAAAAAGAAGGTGTGAGAGGAAAAGCATTTTCCCTTTGGGTGTTGTTGAAAACGAACAGGGGGAGTTATTTCATTTTGGAGTTACTTGAGGCACTGGATGGCAGTTGAAGCAAAAAAACAGGCTGAATAAAATCTTCAAATGAAAACCTGGGGACTGAGATAGGATGCTTTGGAAAAATCTGACATATCCCTGGGAGCCTGGAAGGCCACTCACATGCATATGGGGCTGCACACACCCAGGGTGGTGTGTATACTCAAGAAAGACCTGAAGATGCCCTAAACTCTCACCTCTGGCTAATCTTGAGGCTCTCACGTGCAGGAAGTGAGGGCTAAGACACAGATGTTAACAGACTTTGTGAGGTTGAAGGTGTGCTCCCAACATGAACAAAGAGCTTCTCAGCAAATACTGTCCTTCAGATTGAAATGAAAGAATACTAAACAGTGAATCCTAAATTCACTACAGTTTAGTGAATACTAAACTTGAAACTATATGAAGAAATAAAAAGAACCAGTAAAGGTAACTACATTGATAAAAATAAAAGATATAAATGTATTTTTGTTTGTAACACTCTTTTCCTCCTATATCATTTAAAAGACAATTGCCTAAAGCAATACTTATAATTCTATATTTTAGGGTATGCAATGTATAATGATGTAATTTTTATGATAATAGTAGTACAAAGGAGAAGGTGCAAACAGAGCTATGCAGGGAAAATATTTTGTATATTATTGGAATTAAGTTGGAATTAACCTGATTGTTATATATTAAGATGTTAATTGTAATCTACAGGGCAGCCATTAACAAAATAAATCTCAATACATTTTAAATGATGAAATAATACAAGATATCTCCTCTGATGAAAATAGTATTAAATCAGAAGTCAGTAACAGAAGGTAACTTGAAAAATTTACAAATATGTGGAATTTAAACAGCAAACACATAAATTTAGCAATGACACAAAAAAATCAGAATGGAATTTAAAAATACTTTGAGATTAATAAAACATTCCAAAATTTACATAATGAAACTAAAGCAATGTAGCGTTTAGAGGGAACTGTATATAAGTGCCTTATTAAAAAGAGAAAAATGAGCAAATCAATAACCTAACTTTTCAACCAAGAAACTAGAAAATAAGAGCAAGCTAAACGAAAATCAAGCATAAGCAATTTTAAAAGATTAGAGCAGAAATAAATGATAAAAATACAAAAGCAATAAAGAAAATCAACAAAATTTTTATTCTTTGAAAAGTTAAAAAAATTTGACAAACTGTTAGCTTGATCGCACAAGAGAACAAGACAAACTCAGGTACTCAGGTACTAAACTCAGGAATGCAAGAAGGAATACAGACCCTACAAAAATAAAATAGATTATAAGGGAACACTAAGAACAATCGCAAGGCAAACAATTAGATAACCTAGATGAAATGGACAAATTACTCTAAAAATGCATACTACCAAACCCAACTCAAGAAGAAATGACATGAACAGAATAATAACAAGTATAATGTACCTATAGCAAGTAAATAGATTGAATTTTAAACATAGTTATCATATGCAGAAATTCCTTTCCTTCCCACAAGAATTGAAAATATATGTTCATAACAAAATTTGTACACAAATATGCAAAGCAATATTCATATAATAGCCCAAAGTGAAAGCAACTCAAACATCCATCAGCTGATAACTGGATAAACAAAATTGTAGTATGTCCATATAATGGAGTATTATTTAGCTATGAAGGGAATAAAATACATGCTAAAACATAGATGATATTACTCAGCCATAAAAAGGAACGAAATTGGGTCATTTGTAGAGACATGGATGGACCTAGAGACTGTCATACAGAGTGAAGTAAGTCAGAAAGAGAAAAACAAATATCGTATATTAACGTATATATGTGGAACCTAGAAAAATGGTACAGATGAACTGGTTTGCAGGGCAGAAATAGAGACACAGATGTAGAGAACAAACGTATGGACACCAAGGGGAGAAAGTGGTGGGGGTGGGGGGGGATTTAAAAAAAAGGATAAACTTGTTATTTAATATGGTAATAAAGTGTTTTCATGTGGGAAAAAAAAAAAAAGAAGTATAAGAGGTGGACGTGAGAGGAGGATGGTAACCATTTGCCTTGGAAGAGAATCCCACCACTACCCTATCTCCGTCTGGTCTGGCTAGAGAACTCGCCCCTCGCTCCCTGAGAAAGCAGTGTCATAGAAGAACAGACACTCACTGGTGTTTCCTCACTCATTCACTTATTCATTTATTCAGCACATGTTTTTAGAGGTCTTGCTTTATTCCAGGTACCATACTTGGCACTGAATTTAGAGAGATCAGTAAGGTTTTATTGATACTTAAAATTTTAGAAGGGTGATGCTTCTGTAGTTACAAAATGATGTGATAATTCATTGTCATGCTATTTAAAATAATGACAATTTAGAACCATCTCAACTATAAATACTAGGAGATTTTAAATAAAGTATGGTATATCATTTCAAAGGAATATTATTTAATCACTTAAAGAATCTATAAATAATTTCAAATAATGTGGTAAAATGTTAACAGTACAATGTTAAATTATATAAACCTGTACATATAATATGTTCTTAACTATATATACAGATATGCAAAAAAAATTTGTCAGGAAGAAAATGTTCAACTTATTAACAGTATTATCTTTGGGGATGGTGTTAAGGGTGATATTTTTCTCTGATATAATATTATTCTGTACTTGCAAAATTTTCTACAATGAACATATAGCAAAAACTATCCAAAAGTATAAAACAATTATTATTATAAGTATGCATAAAATACCCCTGGCAAAGAAAGGGTGACTTTCTAACTTTTCCATTTTACAGATGAATGAATTGAGGTTCTGAGAGATTATGTAGCTTTTCCAAGGCTTTCCAGCCCATAGCTGACTGAAGCACATCTCAAACAAGTCATCTGATTATAAATCTGGAACTTTTCCACTGAGTCACTGGGACTTTCTAAGAGACACCTGCCTGAAATTGGGGTGTTGATCTGCCTCTAAGGTCTTCAAGGATCTGGCAGAGCTACTGTTCTGACTGTTCCAGAAGAACTCAGAAGTCAAAAGGAGAGTCTGGGAATGATTCAGTGATTGATTACTAGTTGTGAATCTGGAGGAAGTGCATAGCACTGTAAAAATAAACTTTACTGTTTACATTTCAATTCTTCAAGATTTATGGTATTTGAACTAGAAGAATAATATAGGTCTGGGCATGTATTTAATGTTTTCATTTAGATTTAGAACATACAGCCCCAGCATTGAGCTGATTTGAAAGTTGAATATTTTAATATCACTGTATTATGTGCTCAGCATCCCTGATTAAATATACAATTTCAAGTCCAAAAAAAAAAAAATAGATGAACATTGTAATTATGCCAAGTAAAAGTAGCCAGACATGAAAGGCCACATATTATATGATTCCATGTATTAATATATGAAATGTCCAGAATAGGCAGCTCTCTGGAGACAGGAAGTTTATTATTAATTTTCAGGGACTGGATGGAGGGGAGAATGAGAGAATGGCTAATAGGTTGTGATTTCTTTTAAGGGTGATGAAAATGTTTTTGAATTAGAAAATGGTGATGGTTTTACAACCTCTAAATATAGCAAAAAAATCACTGAGTTGCACTTGAAAAGGGTTATGTTAAAGTATCTAAATTATATCTCAATAAAAATAAACTTTATTGAGGTATAATTAATCACATTTACTCAGATTTTGTTTTTTTATTTTTTATTTTTTTAATAAATTTATTTATTTTAGGATGCATTGGGCCTTCGCTGCTGCTTACGGGCTTTCTCTAATTGCAGTGAGTGGTGGCTTCAGTAGTTGTGGCTAGGCACACAGGCTTCAGTAGTTGTGGTTTGCAGGCTCTAGAGCACAGGCTCAGTAGTTGTGGCTCACGGGCTTAGTTGTTCTGCGGCATGTGGTATCTTCCTGGACCAGGGGTCAAACCTGTGTCCCCTGAATTGGCAGGTGGAGTCTTAACCACTGCGCCACCAGGGAAGCCCTACTCAGATTTTAATTCTTGCATAACATGTTGATACAGTATCTCTCTCCATTTTAGTTCTTCAATCTTTCTTAGGAATATTTTGTGATTTTCACTGTGTAGATCTCGTACATCTATTATTCAATTTATCCCTTATTTTATATTTTGATGGTATTTTAAATAATATTGTACTTATGATTTTACTTTTTGATTGTTTGATGCTAATATATGAAAAATTGGGGGTTTTTTTGTATATTGATATAGTGTCTTCAATTATTAGTTCTGGTAGCGTTTTTTTTTTTTTGCTGGAGTAGATTCTGTAGGATTTTCTACATAGATGATCATGAACTCTATAAGTAAAGAGAGTTTTTTTCTTCCTTCCCAATCTGTATGCATTTTATTTCATTTAAACCTATTGAGCCATGGTAGTTTTTTGTTTTGTTTTTGTCAAAGAATAATGTTTATCGTTGGTATGCATTCCATATGCACTTGAAGAGAACTACTGTTGTGTTGGGTTTTCTATAAATGTCAATTAGGTTAGGGTGGTTTATGCTTAGTTTTTTTTTTTTTTTTTTTAGTTACTTTCTGTTAATTATCATTTTTTGAGAGAAGAGTTTTGAAATCTTTAACTATAATTGTGTCTTTTTCTATTTCTCCTTTTAGCTTTATTTATTGTTTGCTTCATATATCCTGAAGTTCTCTTATTAGGTTTATTGTGATTATAATACCGCTCTTCACAGGATTATTATGGCAACTTGACAAATTGCTTTATCATTATAAAATTTTCTTCCCTGATAATATTTCTTACTTTAAATTCTACCTTGTCTCTTATTAATATAAGCTGTTTTTATTGGTGTTAGCATTGTTTTTATTGGTGTTAGCATTGTATGTATTTCTACTCACTTCAGCTGTTTTTTATTGGTGTTAGCATTGTATGTATTTTTCTATATTCTTATTATTTTTTAACCATTTTTAAATTGAAGTTATAGTTAATTTACAATGTTGTGTTAGTTTCAAATGTACAGCAAAGTGATTCAGTTATATAAATAGATGGTCCAGGTGTGACAGCTCTATATTTAGTAAGTCAAAGTTTTCTGATATTCCCCAAATTAAGCCATGATTTGTGGAAATGATGCAGTCTCCGTTCTCTCTGGGGAAACACTGACCAATCCCACCATGAATATATAGCATACATGGTACTAAAAATAGATTTGCAAGTATATTTAGTTTTTTTTCTCTAGACACATACATGTTATTTATTTTATTGCCAAAAAGATGAAAAATGTATGTGGTTTCTGCTCACAGACCTAATCCTTGCTGTTCTAAAAAACCATTTGGAGGCATTTTCATGTTTCTAAGAATCAACAGGACAGGGACTTTCTAAAAAAGGAGATTTCTCCTCTATAATTGAGATTATAGAGTTATTTTTTCTAGACAACATTTATTCTTTCTAGAGAGACAATGAGATTTGATTTCTTATAAATTGGAGAATTTTTTTTGCGATAAGAGCAATATTTCAGTGCATCCAGGAGTAAGTAGGGGTTTGGGGGAAGATGTTTCTCTGTTGGTCTACCACGTATATAAAATACATTGCATTTAAAAAGTTTGTCCTGTATGACTAATCTAAGTCAAATAATATGTTCTTCTTGTTTAAAAGATATGGGGTCCATGATGTTAATTACTGTGAACTTTGGCATAGTTTGAGTAGCTTGGGTTTTATTCTACAAGCAATAAATATTTAAATTCCCATATACATGAATATCTAAAATAACAAGGGCTCATATTAACCAGAAACAGAATATCATCTTCCATTTATTTTCTGTCACCCATCATGTTTCATATGTTGCCAACTATAAAGAAAAGTTCAGGATTTATGCAGAGAGTAGTAGAGTATAATTAGATCAAAGGTGGATCTGATTGTCCAATTCCATCATTTCTTTTGCCCCCTTTTTAAATTTGGAGAGGTGTTTTCTCTCTCTCTTCTTTTAAACTCTGCATTTAAAGCAAGAACAATTCAGAGATATAGATCAAATCTACACATATTTAAGCAATTAATTTTTTTCATTAATTAAAATATAACAGACTTTTGTTTAGTGCTTTCAGTGTACCAAGATACATCCCTATATTAGGGATACAGGATAAATTATCTCTGCCTACAGGGACCACATGGTCCTTTAAATTAATGAATCACAGCAATGAGGATTATAGAAAAATTTAAGTATTTTTTATAAGTTTCTAAATTTGTACAAAAAGCTGAGATTCAGAACCACTATTCTAGACATAAAATTTGACTAAAACCAGAAAATCTCTACTATTGTTCAAATCAATAACAGGAAAAATACTCGATCTTTTATTATGAGACAATAGTTGCTTAAAAGTTTAGTGATCATTAAAATTCAATTCCTTGGAGTTATAAAGTAAAATTATTGCTTTTTCACTATGTGCAATGGTGCATATATTATTTAAACTACTGCTAATTTGTGTGCCACATTTAAATAATTGCTCTGGAGTCCATAATATCACTTGTTGAGGAATCAAGATACCATTGCTTGATTAGTCTTAAATTTAATCTTAAAAATTAACCTGAAAAAGCTTTCATTTGATTAAACAAATCTCTAAATTATAACTAGGAAATGCAAATAATATTTTCATTTATTTACTGATAGACTAGGATTTTAAATTATTACAACATTGAAATAAGCTTCTTTAGAGTATATATTTTCACCTACTTCTAATCAATATATCTGTTATAAACATAAAACTGAGCAAATAGTTAAAATATAAGAGGATGGAAGAGTGAAGTAGTGAATTTAAAAATCACTTCAAATAAATATCATTCATAATTCATTAAAATTATAGAAGTGTAGAATTTTCTTTCAAGATAACTATAATATATATTTTATTGGAAAATAGCTGGCTATTGAAATATATATATATATTACTATAACATTTTACTATGTTAGCTCATTTAATACTCACAGCAATCTTATGAGGTACCTACTATCATTATACACACTTTATAGTTAGAAAAACAGAAGCCCAGATACTGGTGAAGTTTCTCTTGACCACATACTCCAATCACATTTCTCTTATCCTTATCTCAGAAGCAACCACTAGCATGAGTTTGGTGTATATTCATCTATTTAAT
This sequence comes from Balaenoptera physalus, assembly GCF_965194825.1. Classification (NCBI taxonomy): domain Eukaryota; kingdom Metazoa; phylum Chordata; class Mammalia; order Artiodactyla; family Balaenopteridae; genus Balaenoptera; species Balaenoptera physalus. The sequence goes on along the minus strand of NC_138890.1, from coordinate 91,863,565 downwards.
TTTTAATTTTTACATTCATATGTCTATCCATAAACATATATAATAGTGTGTTGAGGGTTTTAAATGTAAATAAATACTATTAGACTGTGTGTGCTGTTCTGAAAAATTTTTTCTCAAGATTTGACATGTTGATACATGTTTTGTTTATTCCTTTTAATTGTTACCTTTTAGTCCAACCATTTTAATTTCACAACTACAGAAATGAAAGGTGAGAAAAGTATTTTATTTAATAAGGCTAATTTAGTGAATTAATATTCAGTTCCCTTTACTGTGGGGCCAGTACCTCTTCCACAACATAGCAGCCACTTCCATTTGCATCTGTGTTATCTTGCATAATGCACCATTCTGGATCTCAGCATTCTCATTAGCAGACATAGTAGATGATACAGCTGAATTTGACAATCTCTACTTTCAAAAACCTAAAAGCAACAATTTTGAAAATCTGTTTCATAGGGACGATTTTATTTCCTCATGAATATACTGACTTCCTGATATGACATTTTGTGTGTTCTCTTGAAATCTCTTATAGCTCTGGGCACATAAATAGGGAGGACTCAAGATTTGTTAAACATATCTGACTACTTTGTACACTCATCTATTCTTAACGTCCTTGACTGGCTTTCCCAGGAGAGCATCGCTTCTGTGTACTATGCTTATTCTCTTTATTTTGCCTCAGGGACTAACTTAGTGATATCAAAAAGAAATAATGACTAAAACCTTTTAGATCATCTTTTCTTTTGTCATAGCTATTAAAGCTGTTCTTTGCACTTATCTTGTGTGTGTGTGTGCAGTTTCTTGAGCTTTAAAAAACATTTAAAGAGAAATCCACTAAATGATATTTTTCTGTAATCTATTCATTATAAATGACTGAAGGCTCACACTTCCATTTTAATTCCAAATATGTACTTTCTAAACGACTTTGTGTAATGTGAAAAAATCCTTAAGGTCAAGAAGTACTAGGATTTTCTTTATTCTCTGAGTATAACATTTCTAGTCTCCAATGTCCTTACAGTCTCTCATTTCTGATAAATAGCCAGAGGATTAATGTTTTAGTGAAAGCTAACTTGTCACCTTCAAAAGGAAACCTCTTCAAATCAAAGTCTCTTATGTGGCTTGACTACAAAGTGAATTTTAAATAAACACTCTAAAAAGAAAGATAAATTATCTTTCCAACCATTTGTCTCTTTGTACCAATTTGTACCTATGTTATACACACACAGATATATATAGACATACATATACATATATATGTATGTCTATATATGGACAGATATACATGTGTACAATTGTTGCAGAGGTTTTTATATAGATATTCTTATAAGACAAGCCTCTCTTAAGTAACAACAATACCAATTAAACTAAATGACTGACATTACTTTAAGTAATTTAGCAATCTATTATAGTTCATACACCTTAAGGTAATATGAATCCAAAAATATACTGTGAACAGATTTTAAAAATTGCTCTTCAGTCTATTTAAGGTTGATGAGTCTTAATGTTAAAATTTGATTTTTCTAGCACAGTAAGTTGGTATATCCAAAAATTTTTATTACATCTCCCAAATGCTGAAAAAATAGAGCAATCTACATAGGAGAAAAAAATTTTTTTCATGTCAGTAAAGTCTTGGAATAATGTGGAAAGATGTCACCCAAACTATTAATTCTATTTTTTTCCCCCCAGTTTCTGACTCATTACCTTCCTACCAAGATCTAATGTGAAAAGTAAAATGATACAGTAAACACCTGCTGAAAGGAGTAATTCTAAAAAGAATGGAAAAATTTTCAAAAATCTATCCTGATTCTACTCACCTGACGATTGATTAGAGAAAAATGTGGTGATTTTATAATATTATAGTTACAATTATTTACCATTTATCCTATTATTCTGAGATCCTCTTCGTTTCCTCTTTTTCTAAGCTTTTAGGGTAGTTAATGATGATTCAGTTTCCTTTATCTAAAAAAGCTTATTGATCTAGAAATCATCAGTTCTCCCTACAGCTTCAATAGCTTAGAGACTGTTGCATTTGTCATCACAAAATCATGCTACATAATGTAAGTGTTATTTAATAACATATCTGACAAATTGTTTTTAATACGCTTTAATCTGACTACTTCATAATAGCATCCAGGGAGGCACCTTGAATGTTTCCAAATCCATTTTAGGCACGCTTCTTCTGGAAAGTTTCATGCTGTTAGCTAATCTCATCCCTAGTGATTTAATAATTATTTAACCAAAAAAAGTATTATTTTTCTGAAATTTGCCTTTTTCACCTTTTTCTTTAATTCTCAGTGCCAATCCATCAATGAACCTACTGGGAGATAAAAAGTCTTCTGTAGAGTGAACTCAAGTACAACATGGGGCACTTCTGCATGTTTGACATAAAAATAATCATGACCAAATAATTTACAGAACAGATAGTGTTCAATATTTTAATATTTTAGCACTTCTCATATATATGTGTGATTTAAATCCTTCACACTGTAGAGTGCTAGATTAAGGCTTTCTTCAAATAAAATGAAAATATTATTTCAGTATGTATTTAGAGTCTCATTACATTTTCAAGAATCATTATCATATTAATGACATGTTATAATTTTAGCTTCATGGCTTAATAAAAGTGTTATGTGTAATGAATAAGGATACACTAAGAAGGACGTTTGACCTAAAACATGAAGTGGGAAGTCTCAATAATGACTTCCACAGAAATGTCTAAGAAAAGAATAGTGCATGGTAGGACAATTTGTGAAGTACTAACAGATGCCAATTATATTAATTTCCTTCCCAATTTCCATATTAACTCTGTTATTTCCTTATTTTGGCTTATGAGATATGAGCATGGCATTGCCTGCAGGAAGGGAGTGGTCTTAGGGTAAATATTGGATCAAAATGCCAAAGTCACAGCTTTATGTTTGAAAAATAGACTTTCGCCACAAAAGATATAGCTTAAATAAAATAAAATAAAAATAAAATATGCAGGGAAGACAAGATTAGGCATAAGCAGTTACCTCACAACCCCCCTGCCACTACCACTACTCTTTAAAGGAGAGATTTGAAGGGAATGCCCCAAGAATGTTGGACACCTACCCACCCATGGACCTGCATGCTTCTCTGTTCTCTGTTCCAAATTTGAAGTTGAGGCGGTAGGATCTCCAAATAAATTTAAGACTCTAGGAGAAAAGACTTGCGCCCACACTTTGTGCGGGATTCTGAGAGTTGACAAATTTAAGATAATCCATCTCACTACAAATAGTGTGGGAACAGTAGAGTAAAATGGCTATGTGCGGTGTTAGAAAGAGATTGGGCCTGGTGATGGATTCAGGTAAGCAAAGAAAGCCGTTGAACCTTCCCAGAGCCAAGAAGGCTGTGAAACAGCTACAACTGCATGTCAGCTTGTGACGTGGATGGCTTTTCCTGGTATAATGAGAGAATGAGGCCATACTTCCAGAAGTCTGAGTGAAAAATAAGGCATATCCATACATACACATCTGGAAGTGAATATATTAATTTCTCATACACCAGATGAAATACTGCTTGGTACAGCATTGCTGAAATGTTACTCATAGTGAAGAGAAAAAACAATCTATAATTAAAGTAAAAATATCAATACTCTTTTATAAACAAAAAGGATTTCTCCTAATAAACGTATTATGAAATATCTAATTTAGAAGCACATTAAATATCTAGATATATGAAGTTTCCATATATCTAATGCATAAAATTATTTAAAATAGTCCATATTTTGGAGTCAAATACCTATTATTTCATTATGTTTAGAAAATAATTGTTTTGGCAAAATACTGTGGTCAAGTTCAAACTGTTTAAGATAAATGAAAGTTTAGATGATTAATTACAATTGTTAGACATGAACAAAATCTCTATACATATAGAAAAATCACTTCCTCAATATTAAAAGACCTTTTGAAAATGTTTTGGTTTTCATTAGCATTTCAATGTGTGGGCCAGTGATATTTTTCCAGACATACCAGATTAAAATTTACCTTTAGTTCAATTTTATTCAAATATTTCAGATTTCTTAATAGTTGTTTGTTCCCCCAAATATCTTGAAGTCTAATTAACTATGGTTAACTCTTGAGGGCTATTATTTTAATATACAAGTAATGTCAGGTTTCTGGATTACATGCAATAAATTAAGCTCAAATACGCAGGGTCAATAGTCTACTTGATTTGAAGGAGGTAGGTACAGAAGAGTGACCAATGGGCATGGAAGAAGTGTTTAACATCTGGAGAGCCTAAAAGCCCATATGAACTCTAAGTGGTCAGAGAGATGGATGCCTAACTTTGTCAAGCCACTCTTTATCCCTCCAGGTTTGACAGGTGTAGGTGCATTTAACAAGGATACAAACTTAATCTGAACACAGTATATTTAACATAGTTGACTTTACAGGGTACACCTAACATATTCAACTTAATTTATACCTGTAGAGAGCAGACATGGAGTTAGATGTCCAAAATTGCTGTTTACATGTCTCCACAACAAATACCTTTAAGAAGCAGTGGCAGAAGGACTATAGTAAAGGGATATTGGGGTGTATTTCATTTTTAATTTACATTATTTTGTTTAATTTTTAACTAACATTAATTTTGTCATTAAAACAAAGTAAATAGCAAAAAGAAAATATGTTTCTTTGAGCTAGCTATGCTACATTTCTTGAATCTAGGAAGAGAAAATTATTTTCTACTTCTTTATATATAAATTAATTATTCTAATTTAAGTAAGTGTAATATTTATGCTCAAGGTCAAAATTAAAAGACCTCTTAGTCATGTTAATTATAGAAGAAGTAGATTGCTGATGAAGAGAATGCAACTTCTGTCACAGACTCTCTCTCTAATACTTCCAACTTTCCATAGGATTATTCAGCAATATGTATGACTTTTACATCTCTAAGGAGACTCCATTTACTTTTTCTAAGGTTTCATGAGGTTTAACTTACATACAATAAAACTCACCATCTATTGGTGTACACTACAATTTGTTTCAATAAATTTATACAGTGGTGTAACCACCACCCCAATTGAGACATACATTTTCATCATTCCAAACACCACTTTGCAATCAACTCCTCATCATTGCCTCAGCCAGGACCTGGCAATCACTGACCGATTTCTGTCCCTACAATTTGCCTTCTCTAGAAAGTCATGTAACTGCAATGTGTAGACTTTTCTGTCTAGCTTATTTAACTTAGCATGTTTTTGATATTCAGCCCTGTTGTTGCTTATGCCAGTAAAGCATTATTATTTTTTTAATTTCTCACTTGTAATGAGCAGGCAGTGACTGCAATGTTTTTAAACCAATACGAAATTAATGAATACCTGAGTTTTTTTCAGTCTAGGATTATTGTCAATAAAGCTGTTATAAACATTCAGATACAAGCCTTTGTGTGAACATGTTTTCCTTTCTATTAGGTAAATAACTAGAAGTAGGATTTTAGGATCTTCTGATATGCGTAAGTTGATAGATACTGCCATGCTCTCTTCCATAATGGTTGCCCCATTTTGCATTTCCATTAGCAATGTACAATATTTCTAGCTGATCTGAATCCTTGCCAACTTTTACACTTTCTGTTTTTTGAATATTAGCCATTCTAATAGGTATAGCATAATATCTCACAATAGTTTTAGTTTGCATTTTCCAAATAACTAATGATGAACAACTTTTACATTCTTATTTGCCAATCATCTCTTCTTTGTCTATTCAAATATCTTCATTTTTATTTGGATTACTTTTTAATTAAGTTGTAAATGTTCTGCATATATTCAGGATAAAATTTCTTTTTCAAAAATATATTTAGCAATTATTTTCTCCTAGTCTATGACTTGCCTTTTCATTTTCTTGATGTTTTTAGAGGAGAAGTATTAAATTTTGACACAGTCCATGTGATTACTTTTTTAAAAATTTGTATGCTTTTTGTCTCATATGGAAGAAATCAATTCCTAATCAAATGTCACAAAGATTTTCTTCCATATTTTCTTAAAGAAACTTTATAGTTTTAAGTTTCACAGTTAGGTCTATTATCCATCTGAAATTGTATTTTATATATGAGGTAACATATGAGTTGAGGTTTATTTTCATATGAATATTTAATTGATCCAGCATCATTTGCTTGTTGAAAAGACTTTTCCTAGCATCCTTCTCTTTGTAAAAAAAACTATATGTATATAGATTTATTCCTGGACACTGTATTCTGTTATATTGATCTAGATGTCTATTTATTTGCCAAGTCTCTGCTAACATAATTATTGCAGTTTATAGTAAGTTTTTAAAAAATTGTTTGGTTAATGTAGCTCCTCTACACTTCCATATAAAATTTCAAATTGGCTTATCAATGTCTACAACAGCCCTGCTGATATTTTAAGTGTAATTGCATTGAATTTTCAACTCCATAAACTCAGTAAATAACTATTTGTTTGGATCCACTATAATTTCATCAATGTTTTATATTTTAAGCATACAATTCTTTTGCATATTTTCTTTAGATTTATATCTAAGTCTATTTTATTAATACCATTATCAATATTGTTTTTTCTACTGTTTTTAATTATTATTGCTAATAACTAGAACACATTTGACTTTTTATTGATCTTTCATTCTGAAACCTGCATGAGCCCATTTATTAGTATATGTGAGTTGCATTTTTCCCCCAGATTATTTAGGGTTTTCTATGTAGTTGTTCATGTTGTGTTTCTCCCTCTTTCTCTCTCTCTCTCTCTCTCACACACACACACACACACACAATCACAGTGTTAGCTCTTGTTTTCAACCTTTATTATTTTACTTGTTTTTCTTACATTATTTCACCGGCTAGGACCTCCAGTGCATTGTTAAATAGAAGCAGTGAAAGTGAACATCATTGCCTTGAGATTTTAGGGGAGAAGTATTCAGTCTCTCACCATTAGGTACGATGTATCAATAAGTATTTTTCCCATAAATTACCTTTATTAGGTTGAGAAAGTTTTCTTCCATTACTAGATGCTGAAAGTTTGTATAATGTACAAATGTTGAATTTCATCAAATATCTGTCTTCATCTATGCAGATAATCATTAACTTTTAGCCTAATAGGCTGATTTATAATGACTGGTTTTTAAATGTCGAATTAATTTTGCATTCCTGGAATAACTTCCATATTGTCAAGGTTCATTATTGGGTTGGCCAAAAACTTTTTCAGGTTTTTCCATAAGATGTAACAGAAAAACCCAAATGAACTTTTTGGCCAACGCAGTATCTTTTTAATACACTGCTGAATTGTACTTACTAATATTGATAAAAGATTTTTGTGTTCATACTTATGAGGAATATTGGTCCATAGTTTTCTTTTCCTGTAATCTCTGTCTGGCATTGATATCAATCTAATGCTGGCCTCATAAAATGAGCCAGGAATTGGTTTGGTAAATTCATAATATGTAAATGGTGAGTTGATCCAAAATGCTATGCAAGGTCTCTGGCCAGATCTAAGGGTCTATGAGTTGGGTGTTTGACATAGCAAGTAACAGAATGTAATTTCTGTACTCCCTGAGTTAGTATTCAAACTTTTTTCTAATGACTGCTATGCCTGTTCTGTGATAAGTTATACGGCAATTATCCACTGTATGGGACAAAAGTAGGAAACGATGAGAAATCAAGAGATAACATTTTACACTATGGACTCTATATAGAGAAATATGGATGTTTATAAATTAGACAGTGAACTTGTTTTATTAACTAAAAATATTTTTACTTTTTCAGACTTTAGGATAAAACTGATAAAATGAGGCTATTTTAATACTGTAAAATGTAGATAAGAAAGGATTTAGCATTTTTAACAACTACACAAAAAGCTGTGGAAATGTGGACACCACTAGCTTTGCAGGAGTTAAGATATGTTGCAATCTTATTTGAAAAATCGTACTGAAAATAAACATTTTCATTCATGAATATCAAAATCATACTGAAGTTATAATCCTTATTCTAATAGGAGTAAGAAGAAATATAATTTAAGCATGGTACAAGTTCATCATATAGAAGACATATGGCTAGAAAATTTTTTATCCAGAAAGACAGCATAGTTCAGTTTCTTTGAACTGCAGATGGCCATTCTCAATGATCACCCACTGTGCCAGAGGAAAATTAAATTGAATTTAGTTTTGCTTCAATTTATTTGCAACTGAGGGGACAAACCCTGTGCACACCCATAACATTTTATCTTTGAACCAATAACAAAAAGTCTAAAGTTGTTAAGGCATCTTGTAAAAGTTGAGAGGTCAGTGAAGGGTTTGAACCTGAATAACACAGCACTCTTTCAATCTTTTAGTTCAAAACAAACATAGAAGACACAGTAAGCTCACTGATAGAAAAGCTGCTCTATTTCTCTAGTGTAGATAATTCACATGACCTGTTTGGTTCACTCTTTTTATATAAATAGTGTACTCCCTTCGCCTTCAGATCCTTCTGTGCAGATGGCCTATGAGACCATCTTTTCTGTTGTTGCCCTACCACAGTGCTTATGGTTCTGGGTGCAGTTTTTCTACTACAGTTCTAAACAATTTCTTTAATATTGCTATTTTACATGTATGCTTGCATGGGAGATGAAACCACATTTGTGAAAAATGTTCCAGGAAGAACCCATCAACATAATTTAATTATTAAACAAATATTTCTTGAGAACATATCATGTATCAGTCAATATTGTAGGCACTAGGTATACAGTGGGTCGCAACCACCCTCCCACCCCACCCACATACACACACACACACACACACACACACACACACACACACTACCCACAGGGGTCTATCAATATCAGAGGCCAAGACGTTGGTGGCTTCCAGCAAAATTTTCTCATTACAAACTTAGTTTAATGTTTAGATTTAGCATGAGTATGTGTGTGTGTGTTTGTGTATATGTGTGCTTATAGTCACTTAGCTTTTGGAAATTTGAATAACATTATAAATATTACATTTTTCTTCCTTAATATGAGAAATTGTAGCATACATTCATTTTTTCTACTTCAAATATATTCAAATGGAACTACAGGAGAGTTTCCATACTCCATTATGCTACATTACCACTCTTCATTTGCCCTATAGAACTACTTTAAAAACATATCTACCTCACCAACGTTATACTTAATTTTCTGTTCCCTTAGGATTCAAAGATGATATGGTTTCTGATCATGCTAAAAGCTGATGCATGTGAAAGTCTTTGGAATAAAATGCAGTTATAAATGCAAGAATCTGGTAATGGGCCTCAATCACATATTACCTTAATTTAAGGCAAGACAAATCATTAAATACGTTTTAAAGAATAATTTCTTTTAATTTTAATATTGAAAGGAAATATTATAAGAAAGTAATGTAAACATTAAAATCAATGTGTTAATCTATGTGGTGACTGCCATTTTTGATGAAAAATGCTCTCTGTAGCTCAACAAAGCCCACTAACTGTTACTGTTTCACATTCTTCCTACTCAACTCATTTATAGTATGTTTCTGCTCACTTAGCCCTTGTAATTTTTTAGAGAATTCTTTAACCTACTGTCATCTTCACTAAAATAGAACTAATATTACATAATCATTTGTTTTACTTTTGTAATTTAGTTGCTTGTATTTGTAAGTTGAAGGATAACAAGATTTCTAAGAGATAACTTAAAAAGGTAAAAATAATTCATTCTTTAGAATTTCACAATGTGAGCTTCATGAGAACCTGTAGCTCAGAGAAATTACTGACTCACCAACAGTTGCATAACTTACTGGCTGAGACTAAATTTAAGATTTCTTACAACCAACACAGCTTAGGAAATGTATCTGATGCTCAAGTAATAACTTGTACCTCCCGTGTAAATATTTGTATGAATATTATATTACCTACAGTACAAAATAATCCACATGCATTGTTTGAATTCTCCAATAATCTAAGATAGTTTTATAATGCAGTATCATTTTTGATTTTAAAATCTGGCTTAAAATGTATTCTACCACTTTATATTATCATTACTAAAACCGTTAATCAAAACTAAACTATACCTACCTTTCAAAAGTACATTAAATATGCTGACTATAGCATACTGACATATTATACCATTAATAATGTTAAAATAATACGTGGTTAATTTTAATTGCTTAGAATATAGGGTTCTCATTTGTTTTCACTGGTTTAAAAATATCATTCCTTATACTAAATATTCCCAATGAGTGACTAATAAAGATTTATAAGATTATAATTATTAGAGTACATAAAACTATTTTCCCAATATGTCTAACATTTTTATCAACTTTAAATATAGGCATAGTCTACAACTAGATTTGAAATAATGTTAAGTTGTCTTTAAATTCTGAAAGACTTTTCTAACAGAATGCAGAGTGGAATTTAATTCAACAATATAGTCAAACATCCACTAAGTTTGCACTTAAGCTGTTTGCTCCCAATAACCATGGTACTCTGTGAACTATTTGACTTAATTTGAAATATTACTAAAGACTATCAATTCCACAATAAAGTTTATGCCAAGGCCCAGGCTATTTTTGCAGCAATATATTAGCTGGATGTAGTTTGAAATGGTCATATATTTATACTTTTAATTAGTTTTAGTGAAATTTCATGACAGATTAGATACTATCTTAGTAAGAACTTCAAGTCACAGCTAGTGATTATATAGTTATTATTTTAATGGAGAACTCACAACCAAATCTAAAATTATTAACATATAGATATGATTTACAAAATAAAAGGATATAAAGGAAAACTATTTTGCCCATTCCCCAGCATATTCTTATTAGCAACTATTTTAAAGTGTTTTTTCTTTTGTTGGTGGTCAATTTTTATTTCTAACAATATACTATGTTTTTCTTTACTAATTTATGAAGTTTAAACATTAGCTGTTGAATGCATACTGTAGCACAAGAGAATTTGTCTTAATTACACACTTGAACTGTCCTTTTCATTTATATATTTTTATCGTTCTATTTAGTTCCATAGATCAAATATCTGACATGGAATAATAATCTAAACTTTTATTTCCTTTCCTATCAACTATAGACAGCACTTCTTGACTTCTCTCTTTGTAAAATGAGAATATTTGTCTTTTACCCTAGATCAAATATCTTTCACTTTATTTCCTGCCTACTCTCCCTGAAAAAAAGAGTTGAAAAAAGTATAATTTTATTTAGAGTGACAACAGTGGGGTTTTTTTTGTTGTTAGTTGGATAAAAACTTTTGGATTTTCTACTTTCTTGATTTTTTTGGTAAGCTGATTTGACATTAAGAATTTTGACCTAAGTGTCCATCAACAGATGAATGGATAAAGAAGATGTGGCACATATATACAATGGAATATTACTCAGCCATAAAAATAAATGAAATTGAGTTATTTGTAGTGAGGTGGATGGACCTAGAGACTGTCATACAGAGTGCATTCAGTCAGAAAGAGAAAAACAAATACCGCATGCTAACACATATATTGGAATCTAAAAAAAAAAAAAAAAAAGGTTCTGAAGTACCTAGGGGCAGGACAGGAATAAAGACGCAGATGTAGAGAATGGACTTGAGGACACGGGGAGGGGGAAGGGCAACCTGGGACGAAGTGAGAGAGTGGCATGGACACATATACACTACAAAATGTAAAATAGATAGCTAGTGGGAAGCAGCCACATAGCACAGGGAGATCAGCTCGGTGCTCTGTGTCCAACTAGAGGGGTGGGATATGGCGGGTGGAAGGGAGATGCAAGAGGGAGGGGTCATGGGGATATATGTATATGTATAGCTGATTCGCTTTGTTATGTAGCAGAAACTAACACAACATTGTAAAACAATTATACTCCAATAAAGCTGTTAAAAAAAAAAGAATTTCGAATCAACTTTGCTTTCATTGAGCTGCAAATACAATATGGCATGTTTCTAAATTATATTATTAAGTTTATCTACTTAGAATATTTAGAGGTTGTTTTGGTTTTCTATATTTGTTTTTCATCAGAGATGATTCATGCAGCTTACAGTTTTGAAATTAACTCCTCAAAGTTCCTTGCTGTGTAAACAAGGATAAGGTAAACATCTTTCATAAAATGAACCTTTTAAGCTGTGTCATATTTGACTTGTCAAATCAATGTACCCTTGTGATCAAGTGATTAAGCTATTTACTGCTCTTGCACAGAAAGCTATTAAATAGATCATAAACACAACGTTATGGAGTGTGTGTCAGGATCTCTAAATTCTACTCACCCATTAGTTGTGTGACCTTGAACAAGTCACTTAACCTTTTTGACCTCAACTTCTTTCCATACATAGCAAGGACAGCAATTATCTCTACAGGCCTCTTTGCTCATAAAGCTCTATGATTTTATTCTACAATTATCTCTGGAATGGATTTAGCATGAGGAATGAAAGCTTCATTGCAATGGTTATGCAAATAATCTCATATGAATTATGGAGTTAATTTAATAAGCCTCAGCTTTTGGGGGGTAATTTTCAGAAAAAGTAAATATTCATTTAAGAAGATATGTACTAAAGATTACTTTTAGTGGAAAAGTTGTAAAATATTTCCTCTATAACTGAGTATTTCTGGCAGCTGCTTATCAATCACAGTTTGTAACTGTGAGTCAGAAAGTTCTACTTTACTGGTACTAATAGCTAAAAAATTTAGTAACAGAATCTATAGCATTATAAACTTGTTTTACTTTCTCAAATTTTCTTCATATAATTTCTTAATAATACTAGCTTATCCATATATATATGAAATATATTTCTAAGGAAAACGTACATTTTTGATATGTAAATATTTTTATACAATGTAGGAAAAAAGAGAGTCACAATTCCTGGGGTCTTGCCCTTATTTGACTGCTCTTGACTTGCTGGGTGGCCTTAAGGCAAGCTGATCATGTTACCATTTTGTAAAGCTTGCCAAACATTGCCAGGGATTTGGAGAATGTAATGAAATCATAAGTGTAAAATCCTCTACAAATAGAAAGGTCAAAGACCAGCATATGTGAAACACATTTTCATTCTTAATGAGCAGTTGGACACTTAGTAGGGAATGTGAAAACATCTAATTTTCAAGAGCCACTTCATTTTGGAGCAATATTGCAAAGCACCATTATTTATTAAGGTTGTCACATCATTGTTTGAGACATCAGTATTTACAAGCATGTCTTAGCAATAATAATGTTCATATTAATATTAATGCTAAGAGCTAATAATAAAGGTTATTAATGCTGTGTTAGAAAAAGCAGAGGCTGAGTAGTTTAACAGAGCTAGGTTCAAATTACAAAGTTACAACTTCTTGGCTCTGAGGGTCAAAATTTTCTGCCCTTCTTATCCATTTGACTGTGTGGTGAAGTTGTTTTAAAATAATTTTCTAAGAGGAAACATGGCCTTGCCAGCACTCAGCTCAGGGCAAACTGAGAAGGAGTTCTCTGCAGGCACAAGTCATCATTAGCCTCTGAGCCTCCTCCAAAAAGATCTTCACTCTTCTCCCACAGTGACTGTAGTACATCTACACCCAAGAGTCTCTTCTCAACTGGCAAACTGCAACTTTGGAGAGTGAAGCATTTGACAGAGTTAAATCTCATGCTTAGCATAGCTCAAGAGTTACCTAGGGCTTCCCTGGTGGCGCAGTGGCTGAGAATCTGCCTGCCAATGCAGGGGACATGGGTTCGAGCCCTGGTCTGGGAAGATCCAACATGCTGCAGAGCAACTAGGCCCGTGAGCCACAACTACTGAGCCTGCGTGTCTGGAGCCTGTGCTCCGTAACAAGAGAGGCCACGACAGTGAGAGGCCCGCGCATCGCGATGAAGAGTGGCCCCTGCTTGCCGCAACTAGAGAAAGCCCTCACACAGAAACGAAGACCCAACACAGCCAAAAATAAATAATAAATAAATAATAAATAAATGTAAAAGAGCTAGAAAAATATTCTCCCGAAGTCAAAATAACTCTTTAAAAAAAAAAAGAGTTACCTAAAATCCAGTTAAATTCAGTTCGCCTATTCTAAAATATTCCCCTGGGTGACAACATTGCATTCTATTACACTTCCTTCTCTCACATTCAGTCTTTCTCTCAAAATGTTTGTACTTACAAAGGAATTGCACTTGTATATAAATTGTCCATCTTATATTGGTACTATTGTTATAAACAAACACAAAAAAGCACCTACCACAAAAGCAAAACAAAATAAAACCCTAATAAAACAAAAGCATTATTAAACTTGTACTTATATAAAATGATTTGTTAAATGTGTTATCTAACATTACAGATTTTGATGAAGGTTCTAGAGAAAATTTTTCTACTAATTTCTTGTCCTATGAGCAGTTGAATTTCTTCAAGGAATATTTAGACACAATGAATTGCAATGGATACAATTTTCCTCTTCAAGATTTTTTTTACACAAATTTGTGACTCCCCAAAATTGTATAGGTGAAGATCATCATGATATGTACTTTATCTTTATCCCAAAACTCACATCACTTTCCCTCACTCTAATGTTTATCTTTTCTTTCATACACCTCTTTTATATTGTATCATTTTGTAATTTTTAAATGTTTCTTAAGTACAAAATCTGATATCTTTCTGGAAAAGAATAGGGTATAAATCAATCAGTTAATTATATGACATTAAAGGAGTTAAGATCTTTTCTAAATCATCTTATATAATGGCAGTTCTGTGCTGAACTAACTCAAATACACATAAGAATAATATCGTGACCTACTGCCACTGGTAGTGCAAAGGGTTTCTTTCTTGGCTCCTTCCAGCATTTGATGAGAGCAAACTAAATCCAGAGGGCAAGTGAACTGGTTGAAGAATTCTATAAAGGTCAGCCTTCAGGGACAAAGGCTAGAATGAAGTGTGAGGAGTAGATCTAGAAAGTAAAATCAAAGCTATGTAGGACAGAGGTAGTTTGAGACAAAAATACAGGTCATTATTCATTCTTCCTTTTTAAAGAACTGATCTAACATATCACATCTCAGAGCATCTTTGGAGATGCTATCAGAATTTATTGGTGTTACAATCCTCTTTTAGCTATATACAGTATGTTGAGGAACATGTCATTAAACCACCAAATATTTCAATTGAAGATTGACTTATTAAGCATCTACCATCTACACCACACTGAACGATACGTTTAACTGGCTGGCTTTGATCAGTCGCTTCCTAAATGCAAAAACAACTGAATGCTGTCACTGTCCTCAAACATCCTGTCTAATGAAAGAAGTACATAAACTAGTAATGCCAGAAGAACACAATATTATAATTATTTAGTTGTAAGTCTCCCCAACAAACTATAATCTCTTTAATTTCAGATATGTCAAAGTATTATTTTCAAAAAAGTTTAGAATGTGATTTTCATACAAACATAGAATGAACTTGTGTCAATGTGTTATTTATCACACTGATAAGAGAAAAGGCAGGATGGTAAAGCTGGTTCAAAGGAGAACTTGAGAGAGTGAGTATATATGCACCTGAAAGAAAGAATGCAGTTATAAGATGTCTAGGTCAAATACAAAACAAGTTATTCTCCTACAGGACAGTAATAACACAGAGTTTAAGATTATCTTTCCTATAAGACAGAAATTATTTTCATTTCTACAGGAAAACATCTACAAGTTAACATGAAACTCCATTGGGTCTGGGTTCTATTCAAGTATAAGTAGGAAGTCAAACATACTTTCATGTAGAGAGTTAGATAAACCCTTGGTGTATCTATGAAATAATATTCCAGGAGGGGACCTTCAAGATGGTGGAGGAGTAAGATGTGGAGATCACCTTCCTCCCCACAAATACATCAGAAATATATCTACATGTGGAACAACTCCTACAGAACAAATACTGAATGCTGGCAGAAGACCTCAGACCTCCCAAAAGGCAAGAAACTCCCCACATACCTGGGTAGGGCAAAAGAAAAAAGGAAAAACAGAGACAAAAGAATAGGGATGGGACCTGCACCAGTGGGAAGGAGCTGTGAAGGAGGAAAGGTTTCCACACACTAGGAAGCCCCTTCGCTGGTGGAGAAGGGGGTTGGCAGTGGGGGAAGCTTCAGAGCCATGGAGGAGAGTGCAGCAACAGGGGTGCAGAGGGCAAAGCGGAGAGATTCCCGCACAGAGGATCGGTGCCGACCAGCACTCACCAGCCCGAGAGGCTTGTCTGCTCACCCGCCAGGGCAGATGGGGGCTGGGATCTGAGGCTCCGGCTTCAGAGGTCAGATCCCAGGGAGAGGACTGCAGTTGGCTGCGTGAACACATCCTGAAGGGGGCTGGTGCACCACAGCTAGCCGGGAGGGAGTCCGGAAAAAAGTCTGGACCTACCTAAGAGGCAAGAGACCATTGTTTCAGGGTGCACGAGGAGAGGGGATTCAGAGCACTGCCTAAACGAGCACTAGAGATGGGCGTGAGCCGCGGCAATCAGCGCTGACACCAGAGACGGGCATGAGACACTAAGGCTGCTGCTGCAGCCACCAAGAAGCCTGTGTGCAAGCACAGGTCACTCTCCACACCTCCCCTCCCCGGGGCCTGTGCAGCCTGCCACTGCCAGGGTCCCATGATCCAGGGACAACTTTCCTGGGAGAACACACAGCATGCCTCAGGCTGTTGCAACGTCATGCCAGCTTCTGCCGCCACAGGCTTGCCCCGAACTCTGTACCCCTCCCTCTCCCCGGCCTGAGTGAGCCAGAGCCCCCGAATCAGCTGCTCTTTAACCCCGTCCTGTGTGAGCGAAGAACAGACGCCCTCAGGTGATCTACACGCAGAGGCGGGGCCAAATCCAAAGCTGAAGCCCAGGAGCTGTGCGAACAAAGAAGACAAAGGGAAATCTCTCCCAGCAGCCTCAGGAATGACGGATTAAAACTTCACAATCAACTTGATGTACCCTGCATCAATGGAATATCTGAACAGACAACGAATCAGCCCAGAATTGAGGTGGTGGACTTTGGGAGCAACGATATGTATATTTTTTTCCTTTTTCTCTTTTTGTGAGTGTGTATGACTATGCTTCTTTGTGTGATTTTGTCTGTATAGCTTCTCTTTTACCATTTGTCCTAGGGTTCTGTCTATCCATTTTTTTTTTTTTAGTATAGTTTTTAGCACTTGTTATCATTGGTGGATTTGTTTTTTGGTTTGGCTGCTCTCTTCTTTCTTTCCTTTTTTTCTTTTTTTAATTAATTTTTTAAAAGTTTTAATAATTATTTTATATTTTAGTAACTTTTTTATTGTATTTTTTTCTTTCTTTCTTTCTTTTCCCGTTTTTTCTGAGGCGTGTGGCTGACAGGGTCTTGGTGCTCTAATCAGGTGTCAGGCCTGTGCCTCTGAGGTGGGAAAGCCGAGTTCAGGACACTGGTCCACCAGAGACCTCCCAGCTCCCCGTAGTATCAAACAGTGAAAGCTATCCCAGAGACCTCCATCTCAATGATAACATCCAGCTTCACTCAACAACCAGCAAGCTGCAGTGCTGGATACCCTATGCCAAACAACTAGCAAGATGGGAACACAACCCCACTCATTAGCAGAGAGGCTGCCTAAAATCATAATAAGGCCACAGACACCCCAAAACACACCACCAGACGTGGACGTGCCCACCAGAAAGACAAGATCCAGCCTCATCCACCAGAACACAGGCACTAGTCCCCTCCACCAGGAAGCCTACACAACCCACTGAACCAACCTTAGCCACTGGGGGCAGACACCAGAAAAAACAGGAACTACGAACCTGCAGCCTACAAAAAGGAGACCCCAAACACAGTAAGTGAAGCAAAATGAGAAGACAGAGAAACACACAGCAGATGAAGGAGCAAGGTAAAAACCCACCAGACCAAACTAATGAAGTGGAAATAGGCAGTCTACCTGAAAAATAATTCAGAATAATGATAGTAAAGATGATCCAAAATCTTGGAAATAGAATGGAGAAAAAACAAGAGAAGTTTAACAAGGACCTTCATTTATTGAAGGTCCTTGTTAAATAAATAAATGAAGTTAGAAATGAAATAAATGAAGTTAGAAATGAAGTTAGAAATTCTCTAGAAGGAATCAATAACAGAATAACTAAGGCAGAAGAACGGATAAGTGACCTGAAAGATAAAATAGGGGAAATGACTACCGCAGAGCAGAATAAAGAATGAAAAGAATTGAGGACAGTCTCAGAGACCTCTGGGACAATATTAAACACACCAACATTCGAATGATAGGGGTCCCAGAAGAAGAGGAGAGAAAGAAAGGGACTGAGAAAATATTTGAAGAGATTATAGTTGAAAACTTTCCTAATATGAGAAAGGAAATAGGTAATCAAGTCCAGGAAGCACAGAGTCCTGTACAGGAAATATCCAAGGAGAAACATGCCAAGACACATATTAATTAAACTAACAAAAATTCAATACAAAGAAAAAATTTTAAAAGCAGCAGGGAAAAACAACAAATAACATACAAGAGAATCCCCATTTGGTTAACAGCTGAACTTTCAGCAGAAACTCTGCAAGCCAGAAGGGAGTGGAAGGACATATTTAAAGTGATGAAAGGGAAAAACGTACAACCAAGATTACTCTACCCAGCAAGGATCTCATTTAGATTTGATGGAGAAATTAAAACCTTTACAGACAAGCAAAAGCTAAGCGAATTCAGCACCACCAAACCAGCTTTACAACAAATGCTAAAGGAACTTCTCTAGGCAGGAAACACAAGACAAGGAAAAGACTTACAATAACAAACCCAAAACAATTAACAAAATGGGAATAGGAACATACATATCGATAATTACCTTAAATGTAAATGGATTAAATGCTCCAACCAAAAGACACAGACTGGCTGAAAGGATATAAAAACAAGACCCGTATATATGCTGTCTACAACAGACCCACTTCAGACCTAGGGACACATACACACTGAAAGTGAGGGGATGGAAAAAGATATTCCATGCAAATGGAAATCAAAAGAAAGTTGGAGTTGCAATTCTCATATCAGACAAAATATACATTAAAATAAAGACTATTACAAGAGACAAAGAGGGACACTACATAATGATCAAGGGATCAATCCAAAAAGAAGATATAACAATTGTAAATATTTATGCACCCAACATAGGAGCACCTCAATACATAAGGCAAATATTAACAGCCATAAAAGGGGAAATCGACAGTAACACAATCATAGTGGGGGACTTTAACACCCCACTTTCACCAATGGACAGACCATCGAAAATGAAAATAAATAAGGAAACACAAGCTTTAAATGATACATTAAACAAGATGGACTTAATTGATATTTATAGGACATTCCATCCAAAAACAACAGAATACACATTCTTCTCAAGTGCTCATGGAACATTCTCCAGGATAGATCATATCTTGGGGTCACAAATCAAGCCTTGGTAAATCTAAGAAAACTGAAATTGTATCAAGTATCTTTACCGAGCACAGTGCTAGATATCAAATACAGGAAAAAAACTGTAAAACTGTAAAAAATACAAACACATGGAGGCTAAACAATACACTACTTAATAACCAAGAGATCACTGAAGAAATCAAAGAGGAAACCAAAAAATACCTAGAAACAAATGATAATGAAAACACAATGACCCAAAACCTATGGGATGCAGCAAAAGCAGTTCTAAGAGGAAAGTTTAGAGCAATACAATCTTACCTCAAGAAACAAGAAACATCTCAAATAAACAACCTAACCTTACACCTAAAGCAATTAGAGAAAGAAGAAAAAAACCCCAAAGTTAGCAGAAGGGAAGAAATCGAAATCATAAAGATCAGATCAGAAATAAGTGAAAAAGAAATGAAGGAAACAATAGCAAAGATCAATAAAACTAAAAGCTTGCTCTTTGAGAAGATAAACAAAATTGATAAACCATTAGCCAGACTCATCAAAAAAAAAAAGGGAGAAGACTCAACTCAATAGAATTAGAAATGCAAGAGGCAAAGTAACAACTGACACTGCAGAAATACAAAGGACCATGAGAAATTACTACAAGCAGCTATATGCCAATAAAATGGACAACCTGGAAGAAATGGAGAAATTCTTAGAAATGCACAACCTTCCAAGACTGAACCAGGAAGAAAGAGAAAATGTAAACAGACCAATCACAAGCACTGAAATTGAGACTGTGATTAAAAATCTTCCACAAACAAAAGCCCAGGACCAGATGGCTTCACAGGCAAATTCTATCAAACATTTAGAGAAGAGCTAACACCTATCCTTCTCAAACTCTTCCAAAATATAGCAGAGGGAAGAACACTCCCAAACTCATTTTACGAGGCCACCATCACCCTGACACCAAAACCAGACAAAGATGTCACAAAGAAAGAAAATTATAGGCCAATATCACTGATGAACATAGATGTAAAAATCCTCAACAGAATACTAGCAAACAGAATCCAACAGCACATTTAAAGGATCATACACCAAGATCAAGTGGGGTTTATTCCAGGAATGCAAGGATTCTTCAATATACGGAAATCAATCAATGTGATATATCATATCAACAAATTGAAGGATAAAAACCATATGATCATCTCAATAGATGCAGAAAAAGATTCTGACAAAATTCAACAACGATTTATGATAAAAACCCTCCAGAAAGTAGGCATAGAGGGAACTTACCTCAACATAATAAAGGCCATATATGACAAACCCATGGCCAACATCGTTCTCAATGGTGAAAAACTGAAACCATTTCCACTAAGATCAGGAACAAGACAAGGTTGCCCACTCTCTCCACTATTATTTAACATAGTGTTAGCCACAGCAATCAGAGAAGAAAAAGAAATAAAGAATCCAAATCGGAAAAGAAGAAGTAAAACTGTCACTGTTTTCGATGACATGATACTATACATAGAGAATCCTAAAGACTCTACCAGAGAACTACTAGAGCTAATCAATGAATTTGGTAAAGTAGCAGGATACAAAATTAATGCACAGAAATCTCTTGCATTCCTATACACTAATGATGAAAAATCTGAAAGAGAAATGAAGGAAACACTCCCATTTACCACTGCACCAAAAAAGAATCAAATACCTAGGAATAAACCTACCTAAGGAGACAAAAGATCTGTATGCAGAAAAGTATAAGACACTTTTGAAAGAAATTAAAGATGATACCAATAGATGGAGAGATATACCATGTTCTTGGATTGGAAGAATCAATATTGTCAAAATGACTATACTACCCAAAGCAATCTACAGATTCAATGCAATCCCTGTCAAATTACCAATGGCATTTTTTACAGAACTAGAACAAAAAATCTTAAAATTTGTATGGAGACACAAAAGACCCCGAATAGACAAAGCGGTCTTGAGGGAAAAAAATGGAGCTGGAGGAATCAGACTCCCTGACTTCAGACTATACTACACAGCTACAGTAATCAAGACAATATGGTACTGGCACAAAAACAGAAATATAGATCAATGGAACAGGATAGAAAACCCAGAGATAAACCCACACACCTATGGTCAACTAATCTATATACCAAAGGAGGCAAGGATATACAATGGAGAAAAGACAGCCTCTTCAATAAGTGGTGCTGGGAAAACTGGACAGCTACATGTAAAAGAATGAAATTAGAAAAATCCCTAACACCATACACAAAAATAAACTCAAAATGGATTAGAAACCTAAATGTAAGACCAGACACTATAAAACTCTTAGGGGAAAACATAGGAAGAACACTCTTTGACATAAATCACAACAAGATCTTTTTTGATCCACTTCCTAGGGTAATGGAAATAAAAACAAAAATAAATAAATGGGACCTAAGGAAACTTAAAAGCTTTTGCAAAGCAAAGGAAACTCCAAACAAGACAAAAAGACAACCCTCAGAATGGAAGAAAATATTTGCAAACGAATCAACGGGCAAAGGATTAATCTCCAAAATATATAAACAGCTCATGCAGCTCAATATTAAAAAAACAAACAACCCAATCCAAGAATGGGCAGAAGACCTAAATAGACATTTCTCCAAAGAAGACATACAGATGTCCAAGAAGCACACAAAAAGCTGCTCAACATCACTAATTATTAGAGAAATGCAAATCAAAACTACAATGAGGTGTCACTTCACACCAGTTAGAATGGGCATCATCAAAAAATCTACAAACAACAAATGCTGGAGAGCATGTGGAGAAAAGGCAACCATCTTGCACTCTTGGTGGGAATGTAAATTGGTACAGCCACTATGGGGAACATTATGGAGGTTCCTTAAAAAACTTAAAGTAGAATTACCATATGACCCAGCAATCCCACTACTGGGCATATACCCAGAGAAAACCATAATTCAAAAAGACACATGTACCCCAATGTTCATTGCAGCACTACTTACAATAGCCAGGTCATGAAAGCAACCTAAATGCCCATCGACAGATGAATGGATAAAGAATGTGTGGTACATATATACAATGGAATATTACTCAGCCATAAAAAGGAATGAAATTGAGTCATTTGTAGAGACATGGATGGATCTAGAGACTGTCATACAGAGTGAAGTAAGTCAGAAAGAGAAAAACAAATACCATATGCTAACACATATATATGGAATCTAAGAAAAAAAATTGATTATGAAGAACCTCGGGGCAGGATAGGAATAAAGATGCAGACGTAGACAATGGACTTGAGGACACGGGGAGGGGGGAATGATAAGCTGGGACGAAGTGAGAGAGTGGCATGGACTTATATACACTACCAAATGTAAAATAGATAGCTAGTGGGAAGCAGCCACATAGCACAGGGAGATCAGCTCGGTGCTTTGTGACCACTTAGAGGGGTGGGATAGGGAGGGTGGGAGGGAGACGCAAGAGGGAGGAGATATGGGGATATATGTATATGCATAGCTGATTCACTTTATTATAAAGCAGAAACTAACACACCATTGTTAAGTAATTATACTCCAATAAAGGTGTTAAAAAATAATAATAATATTCCAGTGTGACAGTGAAGAAATAGGCATTCATATTTTTCTCTAAGTGTTAGATAATTTTTTTCTATGTGGACATATTTTTTTTCCGTAAGTGAAAATAATGTGTGAGTCGATATGGATGCAAGTTTTGTAAATCTGTGTAGCAGGAACATAAGCACAAGTATGGCTCCTGGTTGATAGGTAAGCAGAGTAATGTGTTAGTGGTTCATGAACAATTACGTCAGCAAATTTAAAATAATAGTGATGCACTGAGTAAAACTGATTTATATGTATCTGTATATATATTCTGCTGTGCTTATACACAGGATCAAATTGTCAAATAAGACATGAATCAGAGAGGTCACCCAGAATCAAACTTACTAATGATTTCAAAAATGTGTAGGTAATTCAGGAACAAAGACAAAGAAGAAGATAAACATTAAATGCCTGAGACATCCCAACTGTTTCTCCAGAATGGGGTTACGAGTTAAATTAAACTGTGCATCCCATGTTTTAAGTTGCAGAGACATAAACACATTTTTTAGTATAAATAACTCCCAAATACTGCATGGGACATACTTTCAAACACACAGATTTCACTGTTTTTCTCCAATTCAAATTTAACTGGGCATCTCTATTTGTATTTGCTAAATCTAGCAACCCAACTAGATCCTTTCTTCCAGTATTAGACACACTCTTTCACCCAGAATAATAGATGAGGTTTCCAAAGGAGTTTCCGTGGCTTTACCTAACATAGCAGGAGGCATTTAAGTTAAATAACATCTCTATTTTATTCCCACAGAGTTGTATGGCTTAGATGATATTCTCCAGCAACGATTCCTCATAAATCTGGTGATTGCAATTTTATTTACTATAAGTAATCCTTCAGCCAGGGACATTCTGCTAAGGGGTTCTATAGATAAGGCCTCTTCCTCTTAGTAAATATCATTAGTCTATTTACCCAGAGGTCCAGTTGACAAGGAGATTAGGCCAGGTCATCTGCCGTTTTTTTTTTTTTTCTTTTCCCCTGGGGTTGTATGCTGGTAAAGTGAATAAACGGATCTCAGGTCAGACACTTTAACTCCTTCCTTGCCAAGTACATTCATGAATTTAAAGAAAAACATACTTCCATTTATACCAGAACTAAAATTAATGGCAGATTAAAGATGTAAACCTTCCATGTTTATGTTGGACACAATATCCTTCAATTGGGAAAAGTCGGGGGTTTTTTTGTTTTTTTTTTATAATCACAAACTTGACCCTTAATAAATTCTGTTGTATTCCATGTATAAAATTTTGAGTACTAAGTAAAGAAGTTAGAGTAGCTATTTGAGAGGAAACATTTAACAGCAGTCTCTTAGTTCCATCAAATAGATATTCTATTTCTCCAAAACTGTATTTAATCAAATATATAATATCTAGTATCTCAGATGAAGTGTGACAAAAATAAGAAAAGAACAATTTGATGACTAGCAGGCCATAGAGACCAATGTATTATCCTCAAACCAGTGAATATAGATGTAATAGATTCTGAAAATTCTGACAGAGTAAAAACCTGAGGTTTAACTTGGGCTACCTAATTTTTGTGTAGAAGAATGAAACAAAATATTCTGTCATATACATGGTTAGAACTATAACAATTCAATCAATGATTTCAAAGTATTTTTTAAAAAAAATACACAACTGCATGACTTACATTAGAGGCCTAAAATCTCTTCTTGTAATAGGTCCTTTACTTTTCCCTTTTTCTTGTTCAATGAGCAGTGGGGAAGGGTGTTGAATATAGAGTCTCTGAAGGGAAAACTTTGCAGCTATTATCGCTACTATGGAGGAATCTTAGAAATCTTAGAAAGAGTAAAGTGGGGTGGCAGACTGATAGCAAGAGAGAGAAAAGCAATGCCAAAGACGAGTTGACATATTGTCCTTAACAGATATGCAAAATGTATGGCTTAACCTCACATCTTTAAAAACTGTAAAATAATAAGATTTTATAAATTAGTAAGAAAAGAGTGGTGACATTTGAATAAATTCATGGAGGAAGAACATTTGTACCCTTTTTCTGTATGGATACGAAACAAAATATGTCCAAAGAGTTTGGAAATATGAAAAATCTCCTTTCCCACTCATCCCAAACCAGTGCTCTATGTCCAGAATTAAAGGGGAAAGGACAATAATCTGAAATTGGAAAAAAAAAGAAAAATATTTTCTCTTTACTTTTTGTTTGGGAACTTCTCATTAACATATGTGATTGAATTTAATATGCTCAAGAACCAATAACCCCACAATGAAATTTGAGAAGCTCTTGGTTGCTACAATTTTCTAGATGATGCCTACATCTAGAAAATACTAAACAATATTGAAAGACATAGTTAAATATTTAGACATTTCCAAATCTATGGATTGCTGTCATTTATTTTTGTTAGAGTCAGCTTTACCAAAAGTACTTCGTATCATTTTCTCTAAAATGTTTTGCAATTTATTCACTTTAAAGGGATGGCAAGCCATTTAAAAACTTAGGCAAAATATAACATCAGGTTTTCATAAAGCACACTTTTAGCCTAGAAAAGTTGTTTGCTTGAATATCAAAATAATAGTACCCTTTCTATCCTAGTATAAAAATCTAATAACACAATTCATTACACTTTTCTCAACTATTTTAACTACTATGAATCTCTGATGTTTCATACCTAAGAGAGATTATAGTTGCTAAATCAGTATTTTGTCCAATTTCTTGGACAAACATGGAGATATACCAACATGAAGATACAATGAAAATGGGCTAAGAGCTGATAGATAGCATTGCCCCTTATTCTATATAATTTTTGCATTTTTCTATACTAAAATAAAATAATGAATTCTATTTTAAAAACTTCAATAAGTACATTCTATTGCATATTATGGTTTTATTTGATGCATTATTAATTATATCAAGTAGTTTTATTTTTTCTTTTGTTTTTGGATAAACTGATAAAATAAATCTTTATATTTATATAGGTTCTACTGGTTTTGAGAATGTGTTCTCATCATTAAACACATTTTAATCTTACAACAAGTATCTATGGAGGTACCAAATAT
The DNA here is from genome assembly GCF_965194825.1 of Balaenoptera physalus. Taxonomy (NCBI): domain Eukaryota; kingdom Metazoa; phylum Chordata; class Mammalia; order Artiodactyla; family Balaenopteridae; genus Balaenoptera; species Balaenoptera physalus. The sequence goes on along the minus strand of NC_138890.1, from coordinate 91,837,635 downwards.
TTTCTGATGTCACAGATGAAGAAATTGAGTATTAGATGGGTCATAATTAGTCCAAGGTAACACTGCTAATGAGTAGAAGATCCAGAACTAACTTTTAGGACTCTGGACATACTGTTCAGTGTTTTTTCCATCGTATAGAATTACATCTCCTTTAACAGCCAAAAGATTTTTAACGGTCAAAGATTACCACCCAATGACTGCCCCTTCTCCTCGTTAACAACCCTAACTTGAAAAAAAGTAATATGTGAAGGAATTCACTTGAACTTATATATCACTCAACTTCTCTCTTTGCACCTTTTCACAGGAAAAAAAAAAAAAAAAACTTCCAAGGAATTGAACCCACTCAGTATTTCTGTATTCTTACCTCCTTTAAATATGTCCATCCTCACCCAAATAGCCATATAGTTCCTTTATCTTACCCTATATCATTTCTATCTAGTACATATGATCATTAAATCAGCAACCGTAAAGGAACTGAGTTCTTAACCTACTTGCTAACTAGTTAGCCAGCCAGAATGTTACAGATACAGATATACACACACAAACACACACAGGCATATATACATATATTCTGGAGGGAGAGGAAAAGCACACTAGATTTACTATTCAGGAATATAAGCAAATGTCTCGGGGAAGAAGACAGAGAGAGCTTTATTTTTACTACCATGGACGTCTCCATGCAAGTATATCTCTAAATCTCTCCAGAGGGAAACATTCTCTCTAGCTTCCAAGGCTGATTGCTCTTCCAAGTTATCTTCTGCTCAGACTTGACCTGTACACAAAGCCAAGAAATCCATGGAGAATTTTCTTCCAGTAGTGATCATTTATAAATATACTGTTCATTTATTTGGTTTTCTTCCTAGAAATGTTTGCAACATGTGTGCCCAGATTCTATGTTCTATGGTTCTTGATCATCGTGGTACCCCTACTACTTAAAATATTCCCTGGCATGTAGTATTAGGTAGTAGTTTATATATAAATGAATTGGTAAATGAATGAATAGATGGAAAATAAATAGTTGATTAATAAACTTTTTAAATGCTGGATAAGTTTGTTTGTGTTTGTTGCTGTTTTTAAGCATGTCTTTCCTCTGTGGACATGTTCTGAAATGTTTTATTAACCTGTTCCTGTTAAAAAATTCATTCTCAGCAACTTAGGGATGTATGACTGTATAACAAACTCAATATATTGTTTGAACTTACTTTCAGAATTCACACTGAAAAAAAGTATTTAAGTTAGACATATATGAGAAAGTGCTAAGTATAGGCTTTCCTCTTCAGACATTTAAAAAAATATCAACAGATATAAGACAGTCTTACTTGTGTGAGAGATAGTGGTCAGAGCTGTCCAGTGAAGGAGGAAATAGGTGTCATTGTAAGAAAGATGAAATAAATTTTTGTTCATTTGCAAATTGGGGCAAATAACAAATAGAATTATTTGGCAACAAAATCTGAACTTTGTAGCACCAAGATGGTGATAATCATACTACTTTACATAAACAAGAAAAATATTCAAAATCTATCACCAACTACTTCCTAGAAATCTGAGAAGACAAAGTGAAAATTTCAAATTTCAGTTATTTTAAGCGTTAACATGTATTTAAAATTCCAATCAAAATTCTATCCATAAGAATCAGTTAATCTAATTGAAGGGAAGAAAGTTAAAAAAAATTAGAAAACAGGTATGGTATATTAATGGTATAAGCTCTATAATCTGAATATGTAAGTCCAAAATTCTGTCTCTGCTTCTAATAGGCAATGTCATATGGGACAAGTTATCAAACCCCTCTTTGCTTCAGATTTCTTATTGAGCAAAGGAGGAAATTTTTTAAAATATGAGATAATATTGGTAAGTATCTCATAAGTAGGACTTTTGTCAGCACTAAATCGGTAGGAACAATGTGCTTAGAATAGTATCTAGAATTTATGGGTTCTAAAATTCTAACTATAATTTCAAAATTGGAAATGCAAAATTGCATGCTGGGCTGGTACAGATGAGTCCCTTTCCAATACAATTATTTAGAAATACTGAGGCTATCTACTGATAGATGGATGGATGGATAGATGGATGGATAGATAGATAGATAGATAGATAGATAGATAGATAGATAGATAGATAGATAGATAGAAAGAAAGAAGAAAACAGATCTCAATAGACAAAAGGAGAAATTCCCATGTTCCAGAAACAAAAAAAGATTCTGAAACCAGAGAAGTACCAACCAATTCAAAACTGTTACCTAGCAACATCTTCAGAGTCCAGAGCACACTGGACTTCAACAGAGAGGAAATACAACAGTAGACATCCAACAAAAGCATTACTTTGAGGGAGAATCAACAAATTTAACAAAAAGTTAATTGACACACTAAATACTGAAAAAATAGAACATTTGGAAAATAATATATATTTTAATTATTTAAGGCATAAAATCAGAAAGACAAACAATACTGAAGGAACAGAGCTGTATAAATAAAACAAGCATGTTGGCTAAAATCCAATTCGAATTTCTATAAAAAATGGCCATGAGCATAGATTTTACATGTAATTTTGTGCTTCTTGAAAACTCTTTCTGAGTTTTTTATATATATACAATATATATAAAATATATATATTACATACATATAATATATATAAAACTTGATTTGATAATATACTTATGTACAAAATTTTAACTTTTCTTTTTTTTTAAATTTATTACTATTTAAGTTTACCGGCATTCTTGATCTTTTTTTGTAAGGTCTTTTATAGTATAGAATAAAGGTTATTCTGGCCTCAAAAAGCAAATTGGAAAATGCCCCATTCTTTTATATTTGAAAGAGTTTAAGTTGAGTTATTTTCATTACATTTTAAGAAGCTTTCACCAAGAATGCTATTTGTATCTAGAGTTTTCTTTATAGAAAATTTTTTACAATAAATGCATATTCTTTAATAGATTGGGAACTATCCAGCTTTCCAATTTCTTCTTCTCACAGCTTCAGTTTGTTGTATATTTCAAGAAATTTGTTAATTTTATGTAAGATCTATTTTAAACAGAATGATAGATAAATGAATAAATATAGATGTATATATGTGTATATTTTTATTTGTGTGTGCATGTATTTACTAGCTCTGTAGACTGAGAGGTAATAGAAGCACTGTCCCAATAAAAGAAATAGGGATACCTAGCATTCAGATCATAGTTCTAAATATATTTTTTCACTAAAAGGAACTAAGGTTTCTTTCATAAATGGTTTCTTCTGGCTTAGGCAAGGAAAGTGCAAGACTGGAATGTACTTTTGTGACAGTAAAGAAATGTTAAAAAATGGTTGGACATACTAATAGGACAAATAACCTCTTTGATAGGGTCTTCCATTACACATTGATAATTAAGACAAATAATGACAAAAAGTAATTATAACCTTTAGACTAAAATGAGAACCCATGAGTCTATGCAGATATAAATATATCAATACATAAATATGGGAAGAGAGAAAGCTCTTTCTTTTGGTAGGCTTATAACTGTTAAATGTAAAATAAATGACAGAATTAGAAAATTACTGTTTGGCAATCACCACAGTAAGTTGTTGACAGTCACAGACAAGGATCATCAATGGATGCTAAAACTAGTGGGTGGAAGTTTGAAGAGAAACAGGAATCCATTATCTCCACAACATAGTTAGTTAATAAATACAAAGGAAAAACCCTTAACTTTACATTAGACACATCTGGTAGACACCACCTTAACCAAGTAACCCAAGTTAATATCACCAGTAACAGAACCAACAGACATTATTTACCTCCTGATGGTATGCACTGAGAGCACAATATCACTTCTGTTATGTTCCTGCAAAAATGCATACTTGATTGTAATCATGAGATAATATTAGACAAACCCATTTTGAGGAACAGTCTACAAAATAATTGGCCTGGATTCCTCAAAAATGTCAGGTTGAGGAAAAACAAAGACAGACTGCAAAACACCTTATCTTAAAGGAAATGAAAGAGACAACTCAATGCACCGTGTAATACTGGGCCAGAAAAAACAAAACAAAGCAAACTTCTCTTTGCTTGATTTGGTATAAAGAACATTTTGGATTCAAGTGAAAACTTTTGGTTAAATCTGTAGATGTCTAGATAATAGTATTGTGGGAATGTTAATATCCTTATTTTGATAATTGTACTAAAGTTATTAATAATGACTGCTTTTAGGAAATACATATTTAATTATTTAAGGGTAAATTGTATTATTTCAGCAACTTATTTGCAAAGGGGTTCAGAAAAAATATATAGAGAAAGAGAATAATATAACAAATGTCACTTGGTGAAATGTTTATCTTTGGGGAATCTGGGTGAAGGGTTAATGAGAATTATTTTTATTATTTTTGTAACATTCCTGTAAATCTGAAATTATTTCAAAACAAGGTTAAAAAGAATCTTTACCACACAATGCCATATTTTCTCCTTTTAAGGCAGCAGAATTATTTTCACTTTCTCTATGCCTTTAAGAGTATTTGAGGTATGGGGAGGTTTGAAACCAGCTTTCTGAAATTGGCATTTAAATCAGCAAGTACTTCAAAATATTATGGACATTAATGTTTGCTATGTTTATCGTAAATTGCCTACAAGATTTGGGAGTATAAAATTTCTAGACTGCCAAAGACCTTATTCAGGCAGAAGCATCAGTGAAGCCTAGAGGCAATAGAAAGAAAAAAAAATCATATATCTTTCCCCATCTTCAAATTTAGCATTTGGAGTATTTTGGTTTCAAAAGCAAAATGAGGAAAGGGGGGTTGAACTAACAAAAGTAAGAGGCTTAAGGAGTCAGGGAAGTGATTGGAATCCTTCCATGAAGATTAGAAGTTAAAAAATGATCAACTGAGATAATGAAATACAGTGTGTGTTCTTTGATGTGTGTAGAGAAAGAATTGTGTTCAGGCAAATTTAAAGAACCCAAGTATTGTAAAAATCAATCAAAATGCCTATAGGACATGGAAAACAGCTATCAGTTGAAGCCAACTTAGTATAGCTATTACTCAAAATAGAGCTATATCTAGTAAATACACACACATCAATTCAATTCAGTAAAAAAAAAAAAAAAAAAAATCAGTCCAGTAAAAAAAAAGAAAGGCAATTTTTTGTTATATTGTCATCTAGATAAAGCAAATATGAGTGATGAACAATGTAAAGTAATGTGGTCAAAGTCTCTTACTGAGTGATTACTAATGCATGCTACCTGGTGCTAAATTAAAACCAAAACCAACAGGTAGTCAAAAGGTACAAACTTCTAGTTATAAGATAAATATAAGTTATTTATCTTATATATAACTAGGGATGTAATGTACAGCATGATAAATATAATTAACACTGCTGAATGTTATACATGAAAGTTGTTGAGAGTAAATCCTAAGAGTTTTTCTCATCGCAAGGAAACAAATTTTTCTATTATTTTGTATCTATATGAGATCATGGATGTTCACTAAACTTACCGTGAGAATCATTTCATGATGTAAGTCAAATCATTATGCTGTACACCTTAAACTTATACAGCACTGTATGCCAATTATATCTCAATAAAACTGAAAGAAAACAATACAAACGTGCTGCTGACTTTACACGCCTGCTTTTTAAATTGGGAAAGTAGGCATATTAACAAATATATACTATTTAGTGTCAAGACTGAAAACTAGGTATATTCAAGGTATAGTGTAGTGTGTAAGAGGGAATGGCCAACAGTGCCTTGGAAGTGATAGGAAAGACCTCCGTGAGATAACACTTCAGAGCTGGTTCCCCAGTTTCACTCAGTCACAGAACTAATTAGCAATCAAGACAGTCTAGTATTCTGTTCTCCAGCATCAGTATATATATATTTTTTAGTTTCAAATTTTATTTAATTAACTTATCAGGTGCACAAAACATATATTTCAAAACTTATTAAATTCAGTTATTTGAAACATATGTTTACACAGAAGACAAACAGATAGACGATTTCAAATAACTTCTGCTACAGTCCATTATCCTGTACAATGGATTAAGCTAGACTTTGAAGGCTATTCATCATGCCAGCTGCCAAAACTGTGGGTATTTCCTGGAAACTGCTTCAGAGGACACAAAAAATACCAAAGCCAAAGAAATGAAGCCCTCACTGCCTAGGGTTGAAGGAAGAGGATCTCAAAAAGATCTAAATTTTAAATATATCAAGTAATGCTACTTTAATTCATTTAGTTCTACAATTAGTAATAACATGCTCACCTTTCTTGGCTGATCAAAATATAACTAAATCGGATCTCTACTAACTTGTAAGCCCTCCTAAAATCCTTTAATCAATGGTTATCTCTGATTTTCAAGACTCCTGTGTTAATTATGGTCTGTGTTGTCTATTTGTCAATTAATCATACATGTCTTGTGAAATCTAATGCAGCAATACATTGAAGATTATTTTTAAAATGGTATTATTTGCAACTTCAAACGTTTGTATCAAGTTTCTCCAACTTTATGTTAAGCTCCAAGAGAGTAGAAATGGTAGCTTCAATTTCTTCCTTTCCCATATAATCCTAGAGATTAAGTTTTTTAGTTGATGTTAAATAAATGTTTATTGATTGGTTAATTTAAATAAATTGTCCAGTTAAAAGTGGCAAGGATCTATATTAAGTCAATGGCCATGAGAAAATAAAGTAGAGATTCTATTTAAGAGAAATATAGAAAGTAGGATCGGCCAGACTTGATGACTGACTGCTTAAAGGACGGACTGAGAGAGAAAAGTTGGCTGATGCTCGCTTCGGCAGCACATATACTAAAATTGGAACGATACAGAGAAGATTAGCATGGCCCCTGCACAAGGATGACACGCAAATTCGTGATGCATTCCATATTTAAAAAAACAAAACAAAACAAAAAACATTGGCTGAAAACGTTCAATGTAGCTTGAGTAACTGGATAAAGAAGGCCATATTTAATATATTAGGGAATATAGAAGGAGAATGTCTGTTTTGGGGATGAGGTACAGGTTTTCCCAATGTGTAGGAAAAGCCAGGCATAGTCAAGCAATTTTCAGCCTCATAAAACCTACTATCATTATTCACTCTTGAAACATGGCAAAAAGGAGATTCAGAATCCAAAATCACTGAAAGAATGACTGAGATTCCAACCCAGAAGGTTTGACTACAGAGCCTCTGCTCTTCACTCTTACTTTCCCTCAGTTGCTTCATGAGTACTATGCAAATTAAATATGAGTATAAAACTACTATATGGGACTTCCCTGGTGGCGCAGTGGCTAAGAATCCGCCTGCCAATGCAGGGGACACAGGTTCGATTCCTGGTCCGGGAAGATCCCACATGCCATGGAGCAACTAAACCCGTGTGCTACAGCTACTGAGCCTGAGCTTTACAGGCCACAAACCACAACTACTGAGCCCATACACCACAACTACTGAAGCCCAGGCACCTAGACCCCTTGCTCCGCAACAAGAGAAGCCACCGCAATGAGAAGCCCATGCACCACAACAAAGAGTAGTCCCCCACTCACCGCAACTAGAGAAAGCCTGCATGCAACAACGAAGACCCAACACAGCCAGAAATAAATAAATAAATTTATTAAATCAAATAAAATAAAACTACTATATAATCTAATCTAAGCATTTTCTATACATTAATTTTCATAATACTTGTGAATAATTGAGAATTAAAAGTACTAGTTAGAAAATCTTTGAAGAACTACTTAATGCACTATAATACTGAGGATCTTTTTCATTTTATCAAGCACATTCACCTCCTTTTTATTTCAGAAAGAACACCTACATGATTCAGACGTAAATGCCAAACACTTAGCATAATGGTTGGCAGATACTAAATACTTCAGCAATTTTTGTTGAAAAAATCATGAATGCATGAATTTAAAAATGTCATAGAAGGAGGAGGGCATAGAAGGGGCCATTAATTAACTACCTTATGTTTCAGTTCTCCCCTTAAAAATGGAAATAACAACACTTATGTTTATTGTAAGAATTAAATAAAACGGTTACGTATGATTAATGGTCTGCTAATAATAATTCTTACACATATAGATTACTATTATTACAATAATGGGAGTGAAGCTAGTGAGACGCTTTTTGTAGGTATATTAGACTACAAACTAGAAGATATAAAAACACACTGGATTAAGGATGATTGATTTCTCCATAAAATGTTTCTTTTTAGCCTTACAATTTCATCATTAACTACAGGAAAGCTATGAATCATAAGACATGATATAATCATTATATGCTCATTTTAACCAGAGCACTTGTGATTGTATGAATACGTGTTTGTATTAACAGAAGATTTTGCAATAAATTGCTCTTGCATACTCTACACTCCCCAAAGAAAATTCTCAATATCATTTAATATAATTAAAAATAAGATTCTGTATTTCACTTTTGAGAGAAGAATGTAAAACAAAAATAAAATTAATTTCCTATCTAATAGTATGTGTAAATAGTATTTCTTAACAAAAGGTAGAGAATTGTTATGGTCTTCAAAGGTTAAAAAAATTGAACAAATGCATGGGCAAATAATCAAAAAAAATTTTTTTAATAAAATTCAGAGTAATTTTGAAGTAAAATGGGTACACAATGGTAAATTTAATGTCTCACTAATTAAAAGAGGCATCAAGGAGACAAAACAGGGGTGTTTTGAACCTGTTGCCTTAATTAACTCCTATTTTCTTTTTTAAAATGGAACATCAGCAAAGTCCATTTAATGGCAATGAGGTTGAGCGAGAGGCCTAATATGTAATCAATTTTAACAAGTGTATACTCCTTACTGTGTGTCAGGAGATTACCATCGTAACAAAAGAAGAGTAAAAGGATGGATGTTTATTTTACATTCAGACTTGCATTTGCTTTAAGATACTGGAATTCTTGAAGGGTCATCATTTGAGCCTCTTTTTTTTGTTTTTTTCCCTTCTCGTGGCACTATTAATGTTTTTAAAAACATACTGATTTTTTAAATTCATGTAAATTTCCACATTCAACTCTTTTGTATTCTTCTTTAAAGTTGGAAGTGGAAGTTAAAAATCCCAACTGTTTTGCCACTCCAGAGAGTAGTTTATTTTTATGCTCATGCCAGTAGAAGTCTCATGAGTCATTTTCTGCACTTTTTTAAGGTATAGCCTCTATAACTGTATGATGAATGGTGACATCTGAGCTCTGACCTAAGAGAAATATATTTACATCACTTACCAGAGATGTAGATGACAGGTCATGTCTGTTACATTTGTCCCTTTCTTCCAATTTTTACCCTATGCTAGAATTTCATGAGAAGAAGGCATAATGGAGAGTCTTGAACAAGGACTGTTGTTTGATTTGCAATGTACCATATAAAATCCATTCTCAAATTGGAAAAAATTTAGGCCAAAGTTCATATACCTTTTTAATAAACTTAGTTCAGGTTACAATAGAACCTGACATTTTCAAAACTCTTTTGTGGTTAGGTGCAAAAATCAACAGAAACTTTGTGGTTTGGTTGGGATCACAGTAAGACCAAATTTTGCCATAAGATAGATGTTTGGATTTCATTTGGCTCCAAACTTGAAGAAAATGTTGTTATGCAAATCAACAGGAATATGAACAAAAATTGTCTTTTATAATAATGTATAATATTGTAGCTAAGAAGCTTAACTTCATGTTAAATATTACTTCTTTATATAATTAAAATTTACACATCTATTTTCATTACCTCCAAATACATCGCTAAGTATTTTCTTAAATTCTTACCTGTAATTTACCATAACACTTCATCAATACTTCATCAAATATAGGTGCTAAATTATCTATCTATACTTATTTCATTAATTTAAGCTGTAATGCCTTCATATTCACATTTAAGGATGGTATCCTCACTTTAAATTAAACAGATATAATATTTTATGATAATGCAGACTGACTGCATTATTTTCATCTCATCAGCATTTTAGTATGACTATATATATTTGATACTAAATGTGAACTTTAGATTTTAAGTTGTAAGCACTCTATACAAACTGCGTGAAATTAACCATTCACTTTACCTCTGCCTGACTCCAAGCAGTTAGTTTCCAAACACCTGAAACAGGAATTCTTTTCACATTTTTTCCTAAACTATATCCCTTGGTCTCCTCCAGAGCTGTATTCAGTTTTCTACTCCAAAAGATTCAAATTATTCTCACTCATTGATTAAGTACACCACAATCATTCATAATTTGCCTTCTGTTTTTCTGATTACTTCTGCATCTCAGTGTGCAAGTAATAACAATTACAAAATATAGGAAGACCATTTATTGGTGTTCTGAATTGAGCCATGACAATGTGGTTATCAGTAAACAATTTTGAATTTGAAATATTGCAGTATTATATATTATGTTCAGTATCTTGTGTATTGAAATATAAAATAGTATGGTTTTAGCTTAATGAACAGTTTTTAATTAGTATTATGAATAAGTAATTAAAGTTTTTTACTATTTGAACAAAAATCAGGAATTAGATTAAACCATACATTGCTGACTATCCACAAAAAAATGTAAACATTTCACATTCATTGGTTTATAAGTTTGATGGAGGTGCCATCACAAAGTACCACAAACTGGGTAAATTAAACGATAGAAATTTATTGTCTCACAGTTCTGGAGGCTTGACATCCAAGATCAAGGTGTTGGCAGGGTCAGATTTTTTTAGGCCATTGAAATACATGTCTAAATACCATTAGCCTATCTAGGCCCATTATATTTATACCTCTCTATCATACTTTGCAGAAATGGAAATATTTTTATCAATTTAATATATATAAATACTATATATATATATTGCACTGATTTGTGCATCTTTAATTTTAGTTAAAAAGGTAGTTTATTCTCATATTTAATTTCATTTTTGGCAAGTTGTGCTTTCATGATCTTTGCTTCTTTATCTGTTGTATTAATAGATAAATACGTATAAAGTATTTTTATATTTAAGTTTTTAATGTTCCCTATAACTTGAACAAATGTAAAAATGTCTTGTTTATTAGTCATATTTATAAGTATTAAAATATGATAATAAAAAACACATTACATGTTTTTAAAATAATGGTAACTTCTTAATTGGAAAATAATTCTTAATGAGATAAAAGTGGCTATTTTTTTTTCAGTGAATTTCTATAACCATGGGTAAAATCACTTCTTTTTCAAAGGAGACAGGATGTGTTAGTTAGTGTTCAACCAGAGAAACAAGCACAACAGACAACATATATTGAGATTAAATGCAAGGAATTGGTTTCATGATCGTGGGGACAGATTAGGCAAGTGGGAATTCCATTCTGAAAGGCCGGCTCTCAGGAAAGACAGCCTGGGACTCAGACAGGAGCTGAAGCTGCTATCCCTGGGCAAATTTTCTTCTTCAGAGAGGCCCTCAGCTCTGTTCTTAAAGCATTTTAGTTGATTGAATCAGGTCCACCCAGACTATCTAGATAATTTCCAATACTTAAAGTTAACTGATTATAGACCTTAAACACATCTATAAAACACTTTCACAGCAAAACCCAAATTAGCCTTTGAATAACAGGAGACTAGCCTAAACAAGTGGACACATAAAACTGACGATCAAGCAGAGTTTGGCACCACCATTTGAGAGTCCATTTTTTGATCCTTAATTTTTCATGTGACAAGTATAAGTTCTAAAAATTCTTGCACAGTAATAACTGGATGGAAATTGCGGTTTTGTGGATTAAAAAAAAAAAACTTTGTCATAAAATTCTTTAAAGCCATAATAAGTTAGAGCCCAAAATTCACATAGTGACCTATCTGACCAAAAAACAGTCTCAAATATATCTGCTGCAAACTCAATTAGATTCTCTTTCAATTCTGTTAAAATTAAACCATTGGAAGACAACTGACTTTCAGAACAATTTATTACCAGTCATTGGATTCATTAATTTTCTCAGTTTACGGAAACAAACAAAAAGAGTTTTTAACAAGTATATATTGATTCTATTACTCTTTCACTTAAAGGCAACTTTTTTACCCTGATATATCTAGAAAATGTTGTAAACATGTGTGTGTGTATACCTATATTAAAATTAACTTCAGTTCTGCAGATTTAGTTCACTCAATTTAAAGAAAATATCTGCCATAAAAATTAACTGGCAAAGTCAGTAAATACTGTCATACAAATCAGCAATATTACACTGAAATTCTATGAGAAAAAAAGGTATGATTTTATTTCCAATTCATATAAAAATATTAACTACATGTTTTTGCTTTGAAATTAAGATTGATAGACGTATAGATGTATACATATATAGATATAGTTTTAGTTACTACATAGAAATTTGCTCTGAATTTTAGATCTGAATGAGAAAAAGCACCCTGCCATTTTCAATAATTTTTACTGATGTGCCAGTTAATAAGGTGTTCTTTTTTTCACAGCTCCAAAACTTCACTTATCTAGTCAGCATTGTGATGCTGGACCAGAACTCTGCAAAACATATTTCTAATTTGTCAGCTGGTTCCCTATCATAATCTACCAATGAGGGCATTAAAGAGAGACTGATTGGCTGAGAAAGAAGAGATTTTCTCTTTCCTCTCAGCATTACTTCAGATCTTTTAAAATTATTATTTTTATTATTTTTAATCTGAGAGTAGCCGTTTGTTCCTGTAGCAGTGGGTGAAGAGAGCAGACTTTGTCTTTACAAACAGAACCAACTTCCCTGTGCCCCCTTAGAGACAACAGAATCACCCAAGTAGGCTGAATTTCAGCTTTTCAAGGTTATTCCCTTTACTTCCTCACCCACAGGGATGGTAGCTACTTGCTTTAGGCTAATACCTCCATGAAAACATTTTGGCTTCTTTTGTTTTTTGATGACCAGTTGACAAAGACTTATATCTAGTTAATAAATTAATTTTACTTCTCTATATGTTTTAAAATATGTGCCGTAATTTTTGTTTCCTGATTAATTTCTCACCCTGATTGATGCAGATTCATTTTTCCTTGCACATCGAGAAGCAACAATAGACTTCTGCCATAACTCCACTGGTTAAGATTGAACCATATGGTCACATCTAGCTACAAAGAAAACAGATTAATCTAACTTATCCAGTTTTTATAGTAAGAGCACATAAAGCATAACGTGGGTGGAAATTTAAATTACTGTAACCAAACTACAGTGTCTTGCAACCTAAGAAAATTAATTACAATAGAAATAAACTGAATAAAATACAAAAAGTAAAGAACTTAAATTGCAATAATAAAGTTAAATAAAAGGCAATAAGGAGCAATATTGACATTGTAGAAGTTTTAATCATAATTTGGAGAACAAACCTGGAAATTTGACATGAATCACAGAGAAGAAAGTAAAAAGATTATAGGAGGAGTGTGAAGAGAGAGAGAAAAACTGATAGGCGAGTAAGTTAGGCAACAAGAATCTAAACAAATAATTCTAAGCATCTTGGAAGACTGCACAGGAACTTGGAAAGCTAAATAAGAATCAAAGATCAAATATGTTTTTGAAAAAAAAAAAAGCCTCATGTTGAAGAAATGTGAAAAAGTGTAAAGTAAAATGGCTTACCGTGTTCCAGGAAAAGGTGTCGAAAAAAATAGGAAATAGAAAATATAAAATGGAACTATTTCTTGAAGACCATAGGACTTGTAGAGACAAAAATTAAAATATGTTAAGGAAAAAAATGCACAAACTGGAATTAACAGCTGATTAGACAGTGCAGATCAGAAAAGATAAGTGTACTTGAAGACATGGCAGTATAAACTATCCAAAAAGAATCATATTCAATATATAGAGAAAAGACCTAAAAATATCAAAAAGTCTAACAAATCTGTGAATAAAGACCTAAAAACAAAGAATGGGCAGAAGAAGTTGCTGAATACAATATTTGAAGAAATAATAGTAAAAAAAATTCTGAATTTAATAAAAACTATTATTTCACAGATTCAAGATGCTAAACAAACACCAAGTAGTACAAACAAAAAGTTACCCCAAATTACAATGCAATCAAATTATTAAAAACCAATAAGAGATTACTTTAAAAGCAGCCATAGAAAAATGACAAAGGAACACAGGTTATAATAACAATAGCATTCTCATCAAATACAACATGATCTGGAAGATAAAATATCTTTCATAAACTGACAAGGCAAAATAAAAAGAAATTATCCTATTTTTCTATTTTATAATTACAAATATTTAATAGTTCAAAAAAGCAAATTAAAGGTTTTGATACATGTAAGAGCTGAAAGTCTTCATTACTGGCAGAAATGCACTACAAGAAATTTTTAAGAGAATGTCTTCAGGTAGAAGAGAAATAATATAAGATAAAAATAAGAATTATCAGGAACAAATAATCACTAAAACAGAGGAAATCAGAAAAGTTAGTCTGCAGAAAACTAGGCAAATACATTTGAAAACATTTAGGAACTGAACACTTTCCTAAAGAAACACAGATAACCATATTGACCCTGGTAAATTTAGACATCTTAAACAGAGAAACTGCTATACTATCAATGGAGAAAGTATGAAGAAACTGCCCTACAAAAAAGAACCAGGTTCAAATATTTTCAACAGGGATTCTACCAAGTCTTCAAATATGGTACTGTCCCAATGTACTATAAATTATTCCAGAGCACTGAAAATGAAAGAAACCATCCTAAATCCTTTTATAAAATAGGAATAGCATTATACCTAAATCTGCTAAAGAAAGGAGAAAAAAGAAAAGCACAGATATAAATCACTCAATAATACTGATTCAAAAATATTACATAAAATATCAGCAAACCGAATCTAACAATACATTAAAAAAGAATATGATATGACCAAGTGGATTTTATTCCAAGACTAATTTATCCATATCATTACAATGTTAATAAATGTAAAAAAACAAGTTTCATCTATATTATATGGTTACCTCCATAGATGCTAAGCCTTCAAAAAAAATTCAACAGCCATTTGGATATTAGGAGAGAAACTGAGTGATAATTTCTTAAATGAATATATAAATACAAATATAAAAATATAAATAAATATAATATGTAAATATACTTGTTAAATATATTAAATTTATACACATACATATTTAAACTTCCAAGGCACAATGGGAAACAAGAAATATATCCACTAAGATCAGGGAGACAAGGCAAGAATGCACACTTAACTGTGTTACTATCAAATATTGTACTAGAGTTATTAGCTAATCCAATTTGGTGAAAGAAATCAATCTAAGGCATACCAATTGGTAACAGAGAAGAAAAATTATCTTTATTTATACATGATATGATAGTATACCTAGAAATATATAGGACATCAATGAAAGAATTAGCTCAATCAATAAAATAATTCAGTAAAGTTCCAACATATAAAGTCAATAAATACCAATAGCTTTCTTATATTAAACAATAACCTATCAGAGAAGCTAAGTGTATGAAAAATACCATTTAAACGAATACTACATACAAAAAAATTCTTAACCTTTAATAAGAAATGTGTAAAACCTATGTAGGGAAACTTTAAAAGTTTAAAACTCTCGAAAGTCTTAGACAAATGGAAAGACATGTCCTGTTCTTGGATAGGATGGTTCAACATTATAAAGATGCCGGTTCTCCTTGAGTTAATTTGTAAATTTAATATCATTCTAGTAAAGAAACTACCACACTTTGTTATGGAGTTAGACATATTGATTGTAAAATTCATACAGTAGACAAACATATAAGAATGGCCAAGGAATTACTGGGAGTAGAGTGGAGGTAGGGGGAAACCACTATAAAGAAAGAAAGAAAAAAAAGAAAGACTATCCCTGGCAAACTTTAAAACATACTAAACTTCTATAATTAAAATAGTGTAGTATTGGCACATGAATAGTCACAAGACCAGTGGGAATAAAATATATAACCCAGAAATGGATCCAAGTACATAATGTCAGAAAATATTCAAACCAAAAGACGATAGAAAGGCATATTTAAAACAGACATTAAAATATCTGTTACCTGAAAAGTGCTTGAAAAATAAAAGAATAGAATAAAAATACATAATACAAATACTAGTCCAAAGAATGCTGAGGTGACTTTTAATAAAAGGCAATGTAAAAGTCAGAAAAAGAAATATTACCAGGATAAAGAAGGAATTTCATAGCAATAATCAATTCTATTCATTAAGAGGACATAACAATCTTAAATATTTTGGGAAATAAATAATTTCAATATGCAAAATCTGATAGAAATGAAAGAAGAGACAGACAAATTTACAGGTATACTTGGATTTTGCTGCACTGCAGTATGAATAATTATTATAACAAGTAGAAAATCAGTAAGAATATAGAAGACTTGAAGAACTTTATCAACTAATTTCAACTAATTGATTCTTACAAAACACTCATGAAAATAACAAAATATACATTCTTTTCAATGACACACAGATCACTCTCTAAGACAGACAATATTTTACATAAAAAACCTTCAGTAAGTTTCAAACTTGGAAAAATACGTTTATTCGTTGGCCACAATGGAATTAAACTGAAAATCAATTATGGAAAGATATCTGAATATTGTCCATATATTTGGAAATAAACTATACATTTTAATAAGCCATGAGTCAAATAACATTGCAAGAAAAATTGTTTTTAAAAAATTGAACTGAAAACTGAAAATATAACGTCAAAATTTGGGAAATGCCATTAAAGTCATGCTTAGAATGGCATTATAACATAAAATGCTTATGTTAGAAAAAAAGAAAGAATTCAAATAAATGCTCAAATTGTTATTTAAAGAAATTAGAAATTAAGAAAAATATTAAGCTTATATATATTTATAAAGTATATATTACATTATATATAATATATACAAATATATAGACAGAATAGAGAAAACTCAAGAAAATAAAAAACAATAAAAATAGAGAAAAACAATAAAACCAAAAATAGCTTCTTTCAAAGACAAATAAAATTAATAAATTCCATCATGAAAACTGATCATGAAACAAGAGATAACAAAACTTACCAATGTCAGAAAAGAATAAGAGAATTACAAAGCCTATAGACATTAGAATATTAAGTCAATATTATGAAAAATTATTGCCTATATATTTGAGATCTTTGAAGAAAAACACGAATTGCCAACACTCATTAAAAAACTAATAGACAATGAGAATGGGCCTGTATCTGTTAAAGGAATTGAAACTTTCCCATTAAAACAACAACAACAACACTCTTTATGTCCAGTTGCCTCATAGTACAAATTTATCCAACATTTAAGAAAGAAAAATTCCAGTTCTATACAAACTCCACCATAGAATAAAAGAGGATCACTAAAAAATACTTTGATGATGCCAGCATTATCCTGACAACAAAACCTTTCAAAGACATTACAAGAAAATATAACTATTGACTAATATCCCTCTGGGCAAATGTCCTTAACCCACAACACATTAGACAGATAATACCCCATCACCAATTAAGGTTCATCTTAGGTTGGAAAATTGTCATTGACATATGAAAAACAATTAAATTATTATATAGATGGATTAAATAAGAGAATTCATATGACAATTTTTAATAAATAAGAAAAAAAACCTTCAACAAAATTCAGTGACCATTCATGATTTTTCAAAATCTCCATAGTTTAGAAGAAAATGACTCAAATTGATAAAAGGCATCTTTGTAAAGCCTACATTTAACCTTAACCTTAAAAAATGAAAGACTGTACACTTTTCTACATGCTCAGGAATGAGAATAGGAAGCTTGCTCTCACTATTTCTACTCGTCTTGTAATGGAGGTACTAGTCAGTACAATAGATAAGAAATAAACAAATGCATACCGATTGTGCAGAAGAAATAAACATTGTCGACTTTCCAACAACATGATCACCTATTTAGAAAGTCCTAAAGAATCTAGAAAAACTACTGTAACTTAGAAGTGCATTTAGGAAAGTTGCAGGATTCACAGTCAATATGCAAAGATTAGTTGTATTTCCATTTCTAGAAATGAATACTTGGAAATTGAAATTTTAAAAGAAGGAGCGTTTATAAGAGCATCAAAAACACAAAGTATTTAGGGATGAATGTAATGAAATATGACTATAATATAATAAGAATATAATATGAAATATGAATATATTATATTCATATAATATGAAATATGAATATATTATATTCATATAAATATTCATATAATATAATATTATATATTCATGTGAAATATGAATATATAATATTTCTGAGCAATATTTTATAGTGCTCAGAAATATTATAGAGGACCCAAATAAATGGAGAGAAATATTATGCTCATAGATCAGACATGATGAAATCTCAATCAAAATCCCAGCAGGCTCTTTTCTATAAAATTGACAAACTGCTTCTAAAATTTTTATGAAAAGACAGAGGATCTCAGAGAGCCAAACAACTTTGAAAAGGAACAAAGATAGATGATTCATACTATCTGCTATCAAGACTTACAATAAAGCCACAAAAATTTAGAGAGTGTAGTATTGTATAAGGATGAACAAATAGATCACTGGAATAGATTAGGGAGTCCAGAAATAGATGAACACATATATGGTCAATTGATTTTTCAAAAAGGTCCCAAGGTAATTCATTGGGTAAAAGATGTTTTTTCAGTGAATTATACTAGAACAATTAGATATGCATATACAAACAAACAAAAATGTGAACTTCTAACTTCTAACATTTCTAACTGAAATCCAAAATTAACTTGAAGTGCATCATAAACCTAAATGTAAGCACCTGTATACAGAATGTACAGAACTTGTGTATAGGTTTATAGAACTTTTGAAAAAAAAATAAGAAATTCTTTATGATCTTGAATTAGGCATAAATTTCTTAAATAAGTTGCAATAAGAATAAAATGATAAATTTGCCTTTAGTACAATAAAAATGCTTTCTGAAATACACTCATAGGAAAATAAAAAGTCAAGCCACTGGAAGAAAATATTTGCACTATATATGCATATGTATATGATAAAGGACATGCATCTAGGATATATAAAGACCTTTTATAATTCCACAGTAATAAAAGCAACCAGATAAGACATATTTATTGAGCAAAAGATTTGAATAAATGTGTCACAAAATAAGATACAGATATAGGAATGGCATATAAGCATGAAAAAGGTGCTCAACATCACTTGGAAAGCAGAGATTTGAGCAAGTCCCAGACCTCCTCAGGCATAGCTGCAGACACTTTTCATGGAGTATTTCCAGTCTCCGTCTTAAGCAGGAAAAGAATGGCTAAAGGAAAGGAGTTATTTCGACTTTGTCCTCTAACAAAGAGCTAAGATATAAGAAAAAATTAAAAGAGAAATACAGTAAATTTTTAAAAATACAGTTTGTGATAAAATATCACGTTTAAATAATTTCAACCTTGTGCTTTCTCTAACATGTTGAAAAGATTTTAAAGGAAAACTAAATTTAAAATTTCTATAGCCTTGTAAATATCACTTTGAGATAGTTTGCTCAGTTTAAAGAAAACACTAGGGGAAGGCTTACCATATTTCTTATAAATAAAGTTTTGTTTTCATTAATTAAAATTATTTCACATTTTGATAAAGTTCATGTAAAAAAACTATATATGTCGTTTAGTTAATAAATGTTTATTCCCATAAACCAACAATGTCCAGATTCCAAATTATTGTTAATTACAGTTCAGGTTTTTCTACCCCTACACTGTTTCCCAGGTTAATTGGCTCCAGCAACCTGTGACTCCCTGTATTGGCTATCTGCCCCTCTGCCTGGGGGCAGAGGTTTGCCCGCTATTACAGATATAAGAAGAGTTTTTGATTTTTCAGTCTGTCAGCTCTTTACTTGTTATTAGGGTGGAGTGATGCACTCTGAGCTCCTTACATGCAGAACCATGAATGATTTTTCAGTAAAATTAAATGATTATTTCCAGATGATACAATTATCTGTACAACTCCATATGTGGGACTTCTCTGGTGGTGCAGTGGTTAAGAATCTGCCTGCCAATGCAGGGGACACGAGTTCCATCCCTGGTCCGGGAAGATTTCCACATGCCTTGGAGCAACTAAGCCCATGTGCCACAACTACTGAGCCCACGTGCTGCAACTACTGAAGTCCGTGCACCTAAAGCCCACGCTCTGTAACAAGAGAAGCCACCACAATAAGAAGCCCATGCACCTCAATGAAGACCCAATGCAGCCATAAATAAATTTATTTTTAAAAACTCCATATGTTTAATAAGAGATTACATCAGTTTTGAATAGAATGTAGAACACATTTCAGATTTTTATAAATGAGTATGTCTTAACTAAGAAGTGATATTCTTGAAATTTAAAAAAATATATAAACTTGACTACACTAAAATGAATAATTTTATCTAAAAGAACTATAAGTAAAGTCAAGAAAGTACAGTGCTGGAAGAATATAGCTGAAACATATAAAACCAACAAGGAATTTATATCTAGAATATAAAAAAGAAAATCTAAAAGTCATAAGGACATAAATATCTAAAGTAAGATATTTATGGGATGCAGGTAAAGCATAAGAAAATGCCATTAACACAAGAGAAAATGCAAATGACAGATAAACATATTAAAGATGCTTAAATTTGCTAATATTAGAGAAATCCAAATGAAAGACACAATTACTTACTACTTCAGACTGTAAAAAAATTAAAAAGTATGACTATAACAAGGATTAACAATACTCATTTTATGCTGTTGGAGTATAAAATTGGGATCACAGCTTTGGGGAAAAATTAGCATAATCATAGTAAATGTATAGACACAAGACTTTCTTGGTAATTACTCTCCTATTTTCACAAAGTTACAATAACTTGTGCACCTGTACAAAATTCATCATGAACATTACTATCCAAAGTAGCTTTGCTTGCAATATTAAACAAAAAAATAATAACGTGGAGACAAGGAAATGCCTATTAATAGAGCAAGGGACAAGTAGACTAATATACAGAAATAATGAAAGAATGCCATATGCATCAACATCATATTTTGTTTTTCAAAGAGAAAGGAAAGACAAAGATATTTGTTGTACAATTTACTATACGTTTTCAATACCAGAAAGCAAGGGTTGAGGAATGTTTAAGTGGGGTTAAAAGACATACTAGCATTAAACTGAAACTTTTTCACTGAAGGGCTGTAAGGAATTGAAATGGGAATAACTTTCTCAGTATGTGATTTACTCCTATCTAATGCTGTTGCCATGTGCAGCTAAAATCACACTGAGAACTGTAACTCATCCAATATCCCCATAATCTGGGAAACAATAGTGTGAACACAAGACCCAGAAGACCAAGGTCCTCTACTCAATTCTATCCTTTACTAGATGTGTGATTTTGAGGCAAATCCTGTCTCTGCTTTGTCTCATTTTTGCCATCTATAAAATGAACTCTTATAGGCCCTTCATACTCTACAATAATAAAACTTTCTGACATTGAATTTAAGTCACTCTTAGCCTTCAGAAATTTCCCTTTCAGAAAAGATTTTGGGGGAGAGGAAGGTACAGACATGGAGCTTATGTTCTCAACATTTTGTTCCCTCTGGTATAGTTTACTTTACTCCTCTTGTCTAGAATATGAGAAAGATAGACAAAGCAAGGTCTTAAGGGAAAAAGGCAGAGGAGAGCAACAGGCAGGGCAGGGATGGTCAGTATGGTGATATCAGTGGAGTACAGGTTCTAGAAATCAGCAAAGGTGGATTTGAATCCTGGATCTCTACACACATAACTGCATGGGCTTATGCAATCTACTTATTCTCAAAGCATCTGTTTTCTCATTCAATCCGTTGAGAGTTTAATACTTAGTATACAAGACTGTTGTGAAGATTAAGTGAATCACAATGTAAGATAGGTTAAAGAAGGCACCTTTGGCTCCAGTAGAGGGCATACATATTTGGATGCCTGAAATAAGGGACTGTGACCTCTTTCATCCTGTCAGCCTCGGTAACTTGATCATTCCATTTCATTTCTTGTGAGCACCAGACTTAGACTGGGTATTAAAGAAGACATTTCTCTTACTAATATTATTGTTTTTAACAACAGAGAAACATAGGAGTGATATCAATTATTAAGACTGAAGAAAAAAATAAAGCCTAGAATATGGTGATTTCTGTGGGGTAAAATAAGTGTTGAAAGAAAATAAGGTAAGCTTTTAAGATTATATTAAAAGAAGATAACAGAAAAGAAGGTGTAGATTAGACTGTTGCTTAAGACTAATGTTATAATGCTATTAAATGATATAAATTAGAATAAGGTGATTCAATTCATATCATGTGTTGGTTATTTATGAGAATGGTAATAGTTGCTTTACTTTAAATTATGGAATTAATATTAGAAACAGAGGAAAGATATTCAAGGTAGTTGAAAATTTAAATATTGCACTTCTCCATGTGTCCATATTTTATATATGCTGTACAAAACAATATAATAATACTATCTAAATCATGGGTTTCTTTTGGTGTTTAAATGAGATAAATTCTTAAAAGAGTTTTAACATTCATGTAGTTACAAAAAAAAAAAAATAAGAATCTAGAAATTCTCCATGAATCCCAGAAACCACAAGTGATTTATCTGTAAATATTAGGATAACTATAGTACCCTCTTCCTGAGATTCTGGTGAGAATGAATGATATAATACATGTCAAGCACTGGTAATAGCACTGACACAATAAGAACTTACTTGGTATTATTTAGTGAAACTTTTAAATATGACTTATAAATCATTATCTATAATTTCTGAGAAATCATGAAGAATAGGTGAGGTATTTCATGTCAGAATGTGGGTTAACATTGTGATTTTTAAGAGAGAAAGATAAAGTTGGTAAATATACACCAATGAATCTGATGCTGATATACACACCAAATTATGGAAAGGTTTATGGACTCTATATAATTGATATTATAAAAGTTATATAACTGTCAATTTTGACATCTCTAGGTTTTCATTAGCCTATAAAAGGCATGACACAGTTTTTTTTTTTTGAGTACAGGTCAGTGGTTCAAATGCAGCCTCTGAAGTTAGACCATGCGGATTCCAGACGTTGCTCCACTGCTTTCTAAAATCATTACCTCTAGTAATAAATCTATCAGTCCCTCAGTTTCATCATCTGTAATGTGAAAGCAATAAAGGTGCCTACTAAATTTTCTGGTGAGATTTAAAACAGTGCCTGGCATATAAGTACCCAGTAAGTATTAGCTTTTATTGTTACTTTTCAGAATTATGAAATATTTTGATAAAGTTCCTCTAGATTTCTCTAGATGGACTAGATGTGGTACTCATTTTTAAATTGTAGTATTCCTAATTCCAATCTTTGGCTTCTAGTTAATTGCCCATTACTCACAGATAGAGCTCTTATTTTCCTTCTCACTTTTCTTCCTATCAATTTTTAAACCTTTAAAAAATATATATTGATATATGTATTTAAATATGTGTATGTATATATATAAATACATATACATACACATATATATGTATATATATATAGAACAGATCTTCAAAAACCTAGTTTTAAACAGGTGGTCAGAAAAAGTGGACAGATTTGAATTTGAAGACACTTTTAATTTCATTCATTATCCACATAAATTTACAATTAGATCAAAACTGTAATTATTGTAGAATCACTGAACTTCAGAGTCTTAAATACTATTTGGAAACCTGTCTTTATGAAATCCAAATACAATTCTACAATATATGATTTAAATTTCAGGGTGTTTCATCCTAGCATACCACTGAAAAAACTTACCTTTGAAGAAAGGGGTAATAACCCAGCTTCAAGTTGTTGAGGCTCTTACTGGGCTGCTCCCATGAACAGTTTCTAATATGTAAAGTCATGATGTAAATTATCACCCAACTTGGATAATTTGGAGCCTGGGAAAATTACACTGGGGTAACAAATGTAAACTGGGGCAATTGTGAGGAAAGTGGGAGGTATGCTAACTCTTCTATGGTGCACTGAACACTAACAACAACTAGTAGTTTTTGATATAATTATTTTAAAAGCCCTCTGCTTTCAGTTCTATCCATAAAATTATTATAGCCTCCCAAATAAATACTTTTATATTTTCCTCACTATTATATTTACCTATTGGCAGCCTGCTGAGTGTCTAAATCAAGAACTTTCTCTCAGAAGCAAATCAAAATTGCTATGTGTGAATTTTTAATTTTCCAGTTCCAAAGCTTAGAAGAACCAATAAGCATACAATCAATTTTAATTTAAATTGAAACCTACTGCTGTATTTACTGCAGATGGTCTTTCAGGGAACTGAATCTAATATAATTTCTTCACTTATCTAATCGTATTGAAGGGATGTTTTGGCCAACCTGGTACAAGGAGAATATGTAATGAAATAGGAAGAGATGATGTTATGTTTTATGATGTTTCATATTGTTCTGTTACTCTTCGATTGTGAGAAGTAGTGAGTCATTTGGTTTAAACATGTCAGAGTATATAATGTCTGCTGATAGTAATACAAGTAAAACCTGACACTGTGGCTCTGAATAAAAATTCAGGCAGGGTTGTTACAGAGACACACACATGTAGTGCACTGTCAAACTCCTGGATATAATTAGACACATAACTCACAAAGTATAATGTGAAGGTTCCCTCCTCCCTTCAGAGTTACATGATTCAGCTATTCTATCCCCAGGCTTTAACAAACTGTTTCAATAGGAAATCAGGAAAAAATCTATCATTTTTTACTTATTTGATTTAGGTTTGTC
This sequence comes from Balaenoptera physalus, assembly GCF_965194825.1. Classification (NCBI taxonomy): domain Eukaryota; kingdom Metazoa; phylum Chordata; class Mammalia; order Artiodactyla; family Balaenopteridae; genus Balaenoptera; species Balaenoptera physalus. The sequence continues at coordinate 91,812,967 of NC_138890.1, read as the reverse complement.
CTAGAGCCTTTCAGGAATAAAGTACTATACCTGGGGATTAAAGAGGGGATCCCAAAACTTAAAAAGCTTTAAAACTTTCCTAATGGAATAAATGAGTAACCTATCATTTAGGAAAAAATGATAGAAATAAGAGATGATAAATAAATGATAGTTGATAGGTAAGTTGATTGATTGATTGATTGATAGGGATAGACCTAGAATAAAGAATGTTGGTTCTCAGTGCTTACCATAAGTGCTCACTAGACATGCAGTAAAATTGAAAATGCATAGCTCAATAAGCTAAATATAAAATCACAGAATTGGGCTTCCCTGGTGGCGCAGTGGTTGAGAGTCTGCCTGCTAGTGCGGGGACACGGGTTCGAGCCCTGGTCTGGGAAGATCCCACATGCCGCGGAGCAACTGGGCCCGTGGGCCACAACTGCTGAGCCTGCGCGTCTGGAGCCTGTGCTCCGTAGCAGGAGAGGCCGCGATGGTGAGAGGCCGGCGCACCGCGATGAAGAGTGGCCCCCGCTTGCCGCAGCTAGAGGAAGCCCTCGCACAGAGACGAAGACACAACACAGCCAAAAATAAATACATAAATAAATAAATTTTTTTTAAAAATCACAGAATCAATCGTTTCCTTCTTTCCTCTTCCTCCTTCCTCCTCCTCTTTCCTTCCTCCACAAATCATTTAACCTGTAAATTTGATTATTTTCTCACTAGGACTAACCAGTGATACATATGAAATGGTTTTCTAAAAACAAAGTTGTATGCATAAAATGATGCAAACAAACAAGAGCAAAATTCTATGAAAATGTTTAACTTATTTGAAAAATAAACTTTAATTTTAAAAATAGGGATATTGGGTTTTAACTTACAATAGGCAGAGCTCTTTAGCTACATATTGACCCAGATATTAGATGGACTTTTATCTTACTTCTTAAAAAAATAACTTGGGCCACTGAACACAAGCGTGATTCAGGATTGTGTATAGAGCCATCCCAGGGGTTTCTATTCCATCTCTGAAACTCAACCAGAATTTTCTGGTATTCCCCTCAAACTCTGCCATGGTTTTAATGTTCCTTGTCAGAGTTCTTTCTTAGCAAAGACCTAAGGAAACCCAGTGTAGGGGAGTTAAGTTCCACAGAGTCTGGAGGCCAGACCTAGATAGGGCACTAAGGAACAAGAGGGTGTTTGGGAAGAGAAAGATAACCAGGGAAGGCTGGGATGGTTGAGGGGATTTATGTGTGTTTTGAATAGTTACAATAAGTAGATTGTATTGTAGGTGCACTTTATCTTGTTTTTGATACATTTCTCTGAATGTTTTATTTCAGGTACGGCTTGCTTTAAGAAAAGTATTTAGGGAAATCCCTCTCACTCTATTCCATTCTCCAAGTACGACTAGAGAACAGGGTTTCTAGGTGGGGTAGAGTCGAGAAGTGAAAGCTGGGGAATTTTTTTCCTTTTTTTCCAGAAAGGATGCGAGGTGAGAGAAAATAGATGTTTTAAATCAGCTTCTGTTATATTACTTTTGTAGATACTTCTGAAAAATTGATTTGTATAGCACACAAGTACTACTTTCTTTTTACCCCTCTATGCTCTATGGTGAGGAGGATGCGAGAATAGGAAGGTGCATTAAATGAGCTTCTGAATAAATGATACAACATCGATGAAGCTCCAAATAATTGAATTTTTAAAATCCAGAAAAAAGTGTACATACTATATGATATTATTAGATGACATTTCCTAACATTTTAATTTAACATATACTGTCAGAAAGCAGATCTGTGGTTTCCTGGGACAGGAAAGAGTGTTAGGGAAGGTGAGAAGGAAGGATTACAAGGGGACAGGATAAACTTTGGGTGATGATGATTATGTTAATTACAGTGATTGTTTTGTCAATTTCACAGACATACATGTACCAAAACTAATCAAATTGTACACTTTAAATATGTATGTTTATTGTAGGTCAATTTTATCTCAGTTAAGCTATGAAAATGATATTAGATAAGGAATTGAAAACAATTAGAATAGTATTAGAAACAGTTTTAACAAAAACTTTGTACGCCTACTTTTGAGATGTATGAGACAACCCAAACCAGAAAACAAAATTAATGCTCTTCTGTTAGTCAAATACTGTTTCCAGACTTTTCATGCCATTTTCACAGTACCCCAAGATTTTGCTTCTCATATTATCATCAAAATACAGGTTGTTTGAAGCCAAGATAATAGTTATGAATACAGTGTTTATAACTGTTTTTCAGTTCCTATATTTCATGTTAACATTTTAATGGCTGATTTAAACTAGTTTAAATTTCTCAGATAAAATGATTAATTGCAGATCTTTTATTAATCTAGGATTTTGCCTTTACTTCTCTAACTCTTTAGTCTCCAAAATATACTCATATAGAACACCTTTTTATCATTTGACTTTTCCTAACCAGATCTGAAAACTATTTATAACTGGATTATCAGTCAATTTATAGTAACTTGAAAAATAAAAGTGACGTTGAGTAGAAAATCAAACTTGCCTCAGTGTTATTTCAAATAGGGCTATTACTTACAGTTTCCTTCCACTGTTGTGTGTTTGTTTTCTTATACAAGGTTTTTGAAGTACTGTTTTGGAACATTGTAGATAAATCCTCCTTTATTTCAACATAAGCTATATCAGAAAGACATTTTAAAGTCAAATCAACAACTCATCAAAATATATAAACTTTTCATAGGAGTGTGTGTGTGTAATTTAGAATTTTGGATTCTTAGAGGATTTTTAATTTATGAGTAATGGCCGTTACTGTCCTTCCCAAGGTTGCCATCATGCCTAAAGGAGCATTCAAATAATATTTGCCAACTAAAAATTGGCACTTGCTATCTGCCTCTACAAGGATTAAGTCACTAGCAACTGCAGCTGCCGACCTTCAACACACCCTGAAAAAAGTTCAGGGTGGAGATCAGGAATGAGGCACTCTGTGCTCTGGGAAAAACTGGCAGAATAGGCCTTCAAACAGATATTTTCAGGAGATTTTATGAGCCCAAATTTTTGCATCTTCTCATATCTAGAAAAGCACTAAAGTCATCAACGGTGATATCTGCTCCTCATGACTAGCCTCAAGCCTCTGCCAACATGTGTGCTTGACCGCACATACCCCCTTAACTAAAATCACATATAATACTGACCTCTCCCTCTACCTCTTTGGAGCTGGTACCTCAGAGCTATCTGAGATGCTGTCTCCCAGGCTATAGTCTTCATTTTGCCCCAAAGAAAACTTAACTCACAACTCTCACATTGTGCTTTTTTTTTTTAGTTGAAATGCTCTAAAAAATATGAAAGGTATTGTCTTAGAAACTTAGGAACCATTAGAATCAAATGCCCCATCACTTAGAGCGGTTTGGTCCCCTGAGCAGCAACATTGGCATTACCTGGAAACTTATTAGAAGTGCAAATTTTGGACTCTACTCCAGACCCCTTAACTCAAAATCTCTGTGCTTTAACCAGCCATTCAGGTGATTCTGATTTGCAGTTTGAAAATCATTCTCCTAGAGGAACACCTCCATTGTCAACAGAATCATTTTTGAAAAAAACAGACCAGTAAATGGTAGCAATCTGTGAAAATTATTAATACTGATTCAGTGCAGAACACATACCCACATATGTGCATGTGCACACACACACACATACACATTCACACAACACAGATATTCACAATTGCTGAATACCAAGTAAGAATTTTTAAATTTTTGTTGCCATGGCCAGGGTCAATTAGTTACTCATCCAAAATTTAAAACTAATCATTTTTGGTGTTTGACATTTTTATAGATTAAACTTGAATACAAATCTCTAGGCAGCAATTCCAAGACCTCAGCCTAAAAGAATTCATCTCACTGGGAAGATACCTAAACAATACAAAGTTTGTCTCAGTTGAAATACACCAAAAAAAAAAAGCCAACCAAACAACAACAACAAAAAACCTCTCAAACTTCTACCCCTTCAAATTTTGACAGTTCCTTTTCAACAAAGCATGGTAAAAATGCATAACATGGAGGTGAAACAATTGAAACTCACATCAGAATAGATCAGCATGTTGCAGAGACTGAGAAAATGCTACAAGCTCCCAGCTGGGAAAACTTGTAATTGCAACCAGCCAGAACACTGATATAGAGATAGCAAAATTACCAACAAGGGAAAAAGAAAATTTAGGAGACAGATAGAGGAAGCGTTTTCCTGTGTATGACAAGAACCCTAGTAAATATGACAAAGTGCTCGTCAAAAGCAGAATGTTGAACTGGCGTGAAGAAAATATAAAATTGATTACTACAATGACAAGCCACATAAAATGCCATAATAACAGCACAGGAACTCATTTCAAATAAAAGTGAAATAAAAACACTCTTCCAAATTAGGGGGAAAATGTGCGCAAAACTAAACTTCTTGCTTTGGGCAATTCTGTAACCATTGTCAAAAACAATCAAGACTAATGGTAACATTATCATAACACAAGAATACATATGGCTCTAGGGATTTCTTCAGTATATACATCTACAGCCCCAGCTCCTGAATACAAAGCTATGTGATAAATTCATTTCTAAGCCAAGAAGAATCTCTTCCTCTATTCAGGCATACCAAAATACAGGGAGGCAGAAATATACTTCAGTTAACGTATTCAGGATTGCAACACTACGTATATTGATGTTAACTCAAAAATTTATTCACTATTCATTATTAATGAATTTTCATTCTAAAGTCAGAGAATTAAAGGGGTCAGGAAGACTCTAGATCTCAGTTGCAACAGTTATCCCAGAAAGGTGTTCAGCTGCAAAAAAAAAAAATGGCAAGGGCTATCAGCGATTGCTAAATAAATTAATGTCTGGTGAGTATGAAAACTCCTACTGTCCTTGGAAGTGCTTCCCGCTTCCTCTAACCAGTCATATTCTATCAGACAAGATATCCTATGTTAGAAGGCAGCTTTGCTACTGATTATTAGCAATGGATGTATAAAGCATTTTCCAAGTTACTAACAATAGATGCATAGAATAATACTGACCTGTATCACGTAGGATAGTCCTCATTGGTGTAGGTGTTCCTGGCCTTCAAAATTCCCTATGGTCCCCAAACCAACAAACTGGGCACCAGCCAAGAAGTGAATAAGCAGAACTGTGTGGGATCCTGGCAGCCCTGCAGAGAGAAGGCCTCTGTGAATTAAACGGTGCTCTCTGCTCTCTTATCTTTTACACTGGTATTCATGCTGCCCTTTGCCCACATTTCTCCCTCACTCATAGTGCTTGATTTTGTTTTGTTTTGGAGAAGCTATTTTGTTCACCTTCCACAAGCATAATAGTCCACCACAATGGATAGGCTTGTTGATATTTAAAGATACAAAATGCTAAATACAGTCTTATACATAGGCAATTAGAAATTGCAAGGGTGCAAAAAATTGCCCTGTTATTGCTCATTATATGTCATTTTTTATCATTTAATTTCTTTTTTTTAGCATGCCCATGTGTTTACTCTTCAAGTTAATTATTTTCACATTTATGTATTCAGAATTCTTCCTCACCTTCATACAATCCATGTGATCTAAAAATCTCTGTGGTCAAAAAATAAAATAAAAATAAATAAATAAAAACCCATTTGGGGGCAAAAAACATAAGATAAAAATACAAAGTAAAATTCCTCTTCAAAATAATTTTATTAAAACAAAAATATATATTTATAATAAAGTGTTCTATGATTAAACACACTTCAATTTCTCACTGCTACTTTTGACCACCTCTAAAATGAAGATATTTAGGTATTTTAGAAGATAACCTGGATGCCACAGACTTTTTCCCCCCAGCGCTCAATGGCTTTTTTGTTTTTCTAGATTGTTGTCTCCTTCCATATATCACCATTTCCTCAAACACACAGGAAGTAAGATATATATGAAAAGCCAAGGCTATACTCTGTTTTCTCTCTTTTATAGTTCCTTACCTTCAGAAGAGCTCAGTTCTTTCCCTTCTGACATTCACATGGATAATGAGAAACAGCATGAAAAAACATTGACCAGCTTAAACTGATTTTGCCTCCTTAAATAGCTTGTTGATTAATCGAATTGAAACAGCACCAGCTTAAACTGGTTTGCCTCCTTAAATAGGCTGCTGATTAAACAAACCTTGAGATATTTTATAGAGACAGTACTGCACATGTGCACGATGGGAATCCATGTCTCCAATGTAATCCTGGAACCAAGAATCTTCATAACTCAGAAGAGAAATGTGGCTGCTGGAGCCCTTTGTAAAATGAGAAGTCTTTCAATAAGGAAAATCTGCCTTCCAGCAGCATGAGTAGCTTATATGGACTGATTCAAGACCAACCAATCAGTTCCAAGTTTGAAATTTCCCTAACTCCTTACATTTTCCTTGAAACCTGAAGCACGGAGACAGATTTGAGTTCTGCCTCCTATCTCTTTGCCAGTCAACCTCTCAATAAAGCTTTTTCTTCTCTCAAAAGCCAGTGCCATTGTATTGGCTTCTATGCACATCAGGCAGTGAGCCCTTGCTCCATAATAATAGCACCATGTTTTGGAATACTTTTCTTTAGTTTCTTTCATACACCCTAACACTGTATTGCAATGATCTATGTGTCCCTCTTCCATCCACTTTAAGTGCCTTATGTATTGTAAACTCCTGGGCCCCAAAGGAAGATCCTATAAACTAGTAATGCTAGCAGACCACTGGAGTCAAGCAGGGAATCTAGTCCCAATTATGTCACATAACCAGTATTCACTTCAGGAAGTTCAAAATGTGTGAGTCTCAGTTGCCTATCCACAGACTAGTGTTAATAATACCAATTTGTGAGGATTAGAGATGCTTCATTCCATACAGAGAAAACAGAATGCATTATTTCAAAATGTCTGTGGAGGGTTAAAAAAAACTGGTAGTGTATTAAGTTCAATGCTACCTCAATATATTAAAAAGGAACATTACATATGACATTATCTGACTACAATGTAATTATCTTAAGTATTAATGTAAAAGGATAAGCAAACCAAGGGAAATCTTTGAAAACAACTCAGTTAATTGCATGGGTCAAGGAAAAAATCAAACAGTAGTTAAAAACTATTTAGAAAATGATGAAAATAGAAATGTTAAAACTACTCAGCCATTAAAAAAAGAGGAAATTTTGCCATTTGGGACAACATGGATGGATCTTGAGAGTATTATACTAAGTGAAATAAGTCATACAGAGAAAGACAAATATCTTGTGATTTCACTCATATGTGGAATATAAAAAAACAAACAAGAATAAGTGAACCAATGAAATCAAACAAAAACAAACACACAGATGCAAAGAAGAGAGTAGTGGTTACCAGAGAAGAAAGGAGGGGAGAGCAAAATGGGTAATTGGAATCAACTGTATGGTACCAGACGGAAACAAAATTTTTGGTGGTGAGCATGCTGTAGTATATACAGAAGTAGAAATGTAGTATTGTACACAGGAAACATAATTTTATAAACCTGTGTTACCTCAATGAAAAATAATTAAAAAAAAAAAGAACTCTGCAAGTCTAATAGGCACAGAAGGGGAGCTAGTGCACGTTTTGGTTCTTAACTTTTATGAATGTACTGCATTGTACACTAGAGTATTTGTTCTCTGTTTACATGTCTCCCCCATGCTAGATAGTGAGTCCCAGATGGTAGCAGCAATGTCTTGCTAACTCGCATTACCAAACCCAGTCGTCTGTAAGTGGTGAGACTGCAGGAACAAGGGCACAGAAATCTTAAAACACAAGAGCTCATGGAAGAGAGAATTCTGACTTTTCTTTTGATGGAAAACAACAAGAGAAACTGGTGAGGAGAGAGAAAGAGATGGGGTGGAGGGTAGTGATTAGAGCAAATAAAACTCTAGAAAGATGGGGGGAAAAGAATATTAAATACAAAATTAGTGAAATAGGGGAAGTTATAACTGTCAGGAGAAATTTTATACCTAAGCTACTTGCATTGAATAAGCCAAGTTAAAAAGATAAAGTAATCCACTGGACAAAAAGCTAGAAAAATAATAGTAAAATAAGTCTAAAATGAATAAAATGCAGGAAATAATTGAGATGAATTTAGGAATTGCTGCATCAGAAAAAAATTAAAGAGTGGCTTTACAAATGACTATAGACAAATATATTTATAGAATGACTCAGCAAAGACTCACCAAGACTCCAGAGGGTTAGATTTTTAAATACTAACCCCTAGGGGCACTACATCCTCTCTCAAGGAGGAAGAACGTTCTGATCCATCAGCTTCAGACTCTTGGGAAAAATATAGCCTGATCCAAGAACATTCTTGAGGTCATCTCTGTAAAACCAGAAAAGCAATTAGCCTCTGACATATCTCCAGGAAAATGCCAACAAGTCCACCAGTGAGCTATAGAGCTTATCCCACATAATATATAGTTTGTGTATTGAAAAAAAAAATTATTTGAAACACTTTTGGCATACTCAAATAAGAAGAGAGAGAAGATACAAATTCACAAGAGTAAGGAATAGGAAAACATAAATCCAAAAATACAGAGAAAAATATTTTTATTCAGACTGTGTTTAAAAAATTATAGAAGGCATACTTAATAAAATCATAAACCAAAGCTAAGATATATAGAACAAAAAACAATGCATACATGCCCTTTCACCCACCCCCTATCTACATCCCTACTTCAAATCTAGGAATCTATTCCAATGAAATAATTAAGAGAATGTAGAAAAATAAATCAAAAGAATGATAGTGCCATATATATAATGGAACATATGGATAAATTTTTACTATATACCTTTGTGTGTAAATATATGTGGGTGTGTGTATAAATATACAAGTGTGTGTATAAATATAGAAGAATATATGCATATGTGTATAAATGTAATTGCATGAAGATAATTGTACAAAGCAAGAGACTCAAGGACATTGTCCTCCACGGCTGGAAGAAAGCCTCCTTTCTCTTTCATGTTGCCACAGCTCTGTCCTGCTGCAGCTGATACACTCTTTCAGATCTTTTCAAGAAGCATGGGTTGTGTGTAGGGGCCAGGGGAGTAGTGGGAAGTGATTCATATTCATCAGAAGGTTCTGGAGTCTTTGGAAATGTTTGTGCCAGCCTGTTGCTTCAAGTAAGTAGTAACGAAACAAACATTCCTGAGTGCTTATGTGAGGTTAAAGTGAACGTCAATCTCTTAGGGTAAGTCTTCTTGGTGCTCTAGCCCCTAAGAACCCTGGGCTTCCAGCCTACCTGAAATATATTCCTACATACTATATATGCACATACTCAATGTCCAGTACCTCGATATTTGTCATAAATGATGAAGAATTTGTACAATGAAATACCACACAGATATAAATGGTGTATTACAAAGTAATCTATAAATCAAATTACAAAAATATGGAATTATAGTTCCAATACAGTTTTTGAAAATCAAGAGGCATCATATCACCTTCTCTGAGTCTTACAGAAATAACCTTCTCGTTCACTGTTATAAAAATGGTACATATCATGTCTAATTCCAGCCACCATCCGAATGTGGCTCTCAACTATGCTAAGAATTTATTAATGAATCCCAGATTTGTTAATTCAGTCAGATTTTGGATTATTGGTTACTTTTATTTGTATCATTTTACTTTTCATTTTATTTCCAGAAAGCATGATAAAAATTAAATGTTAACATTTGTGATTCAATTTACACAATAATATTTTTTCTCATATCAATGAAGAATGTGCATTTTGCCAAAAAGGAATTGCATTATTTAGTACTTTATACTTGATATACATACTTTCATTCATCTGACCAGACAGATTTTTTTAAATTAATTTTTATTGGAGTATAGTTGCTTTACAATGTTGTGAGACCAGACAGATTTTTGAGGAAAAAGTTCTGCAATTTAAATGTTTCTACATATGCTTTAGCCACTAATTAAAACTTCTCTAAATTTTGTGAGTTTTCTGAAGAAAGTTTCCTTAAATATGTAAATTGAAATGGAGCAATGTTTTTTTAATACAGTTTTCAATGTACCATTAACCTAGTTACTTAATGCAAACTTACACTAAGTGTCTACTAAGTTTAAGGTATTGTGTTATATATTATGAGCTATACAATGGAATCTTTATCCTCAAGGAGCTTAGAGTCTAGTAGAATTCAGGAGAGATATAAACATATCTATAACACAAAACAGAAAGTACTAAGTATTTTGAGAGCTCTACAAATTGCTATTACAGCATTGACGGTGGCCTTTGCCAATTACTTCCAGCTTGGAGGATTAGGGACCCTTTAAGCAAAAACAAGTACTGAAACTTGAAAGCTGTGCATGCGTTGGGCAAGTGGAAATAAGGGAAAGGAACTCTACTCTTGGGCAGAGGAACGGCACCAAGTCAAGAACGTTTAAAGTGTGGCTCAGGAGCAGAAATTATTTATATGCAATTAAATAGCAGGAGTTAAAAGAGGGATTTCTGGGAGACACGAAAATTGAGACATGACTAAAAAGGAGCTCTCTTGCATTTGGTCTTGCAAAATTGATTCAGAAAACACTTTTTATCTCATTCTTTTTTTACCTGCATTTAGTGGAAACGTTTCCAGGAATAGTTTCTGTGCTATCTTTACAGTTGCACTGTCTTAGTCACATACTTAGGGATACATCCCAACTAAGGAAAATTAAAATAGGATTCTTAACTACAGACTGAAGATTTCTGATTAGTAACACTGAGCAGATAATTTTAAATATTCTTTCTATTTGGTCACTTTCTTTAGACTAGCTCTGATAAAAATTTTCTTTGTGTGTACTTCTGAAATTGAGGTCACTCACTATTTTATTTATTAATTCCTTTTCTGAAAACAAACTCACAGAACTTAACTACTAATTTAGTCAATGCATCATTACCATCACCTGAGGTGTTCCACATTGTTTTGTTAATATGGCAGAACAGGAGCAGTCTGCTTCTAGGCCTTCTGAGTTATAGAGACCAACATTTTCAACTTAGTAACTCTTCAGTAATTCTTCTGATCCAACTGAGTTTTATTCTATTTTCCTTGAGAAGTATTGGAAAAGTTTCAGATCTCATTACCTCATCAACTGTTCTTCCAGCCCCATAAAATAATGAAAAGCAAAACAGCTTTCATAGGCCTTCATCGTAATTGATTCTCCAGGGTATCTTTGCACTGTCCCATTAAAATGGAGGTGTTGCTATGATATTTTTCAGCAGGAATATTCTAAATAACTGATTCATATACAAAGCAGTAAAAATGTAGCTTTTGCTGTTAAATTGCCCAATGAATGGGATCTCAAAGCTGCTGAAACAAAACAAAATAAAATGCTCAAGCCATTCTTTCTGGCAGAATATCATCTAAGATGCTAACAAGCCAGGTTGCTAATGTGTATTCACAGCACTGTGTAGTATGGTCTATCAATACATTTATTACTTTCAAGTTCCTTGTGTCACTTTTAATTCTGCAGTACACCAAAGTCTTTAGAATTTAAGGCAAACTCCTGACTGTTGCGTTACTTATTCTTTAAAGTGAGTGTTAAAACATATCTAGAATAAATCTTATTTAATGCTTTTATTTATAGAACACTTTTAAAATCTTGCTAGACATATTAAGCATTATTACAATCTGCATTCAAATTTCTTCTTAAGGTCTTATTTATACTTTTAAAAGAAAAAAGAAAAGAAAAATAGAAACCAGATGGTTTTGTTACTCCTGCCCTGCAAAACAAAAACAAAGAAAACTATTGAGACAAACAGAATTAAAGAAAAAGTGCACAGTATCAACCTTCCCAAGCCCCATGTTCTAGATACCCTAGTTTTGCCAGAGGTTTTGAACAGTAAAGCAGACCCTGAGAAAGTGCTTTCAGGAGGAAAGCCAATAACATCCTCCCCCCTCGCCCCCAGTGGCGAGGCACATGCACACAAGCCCTTTTGTGAATTCTTCACATATGCTTTCTGGTCTGCTCAGTGAACAAGCACCAGATCACTGGAGATTTTATGCCCAGTGACTTCTCTCCAGGCAGATTCTAATTTGGCAATGGTTCTAGGGTCCTCCTGGTGAGAAAGCTGCTGCTGGCAGAAGCTTCCTCACTGATGGAGGGAGGTGTTTCCGCCCATGGCTCTGTTCTCTTTAGACCAGGCTTGAGATCACATCTGTTCCTACGGCTCCAAGCCCAAGGGACCTCTGAGTGAAGAATCACCACAGAGAACTTTGCATATTCTGGTTAAATACAATCTTCTCCCCCATGTCAAAATGAATGCTCCTCATTGCCTAATGACCCTGACATTTTTTTCCAAGCATGAAATTTTACCTGAGATGTATAAAATGACATTTTGTGTAGGATAAAGTGGTATAAGTTGGACTGTGGTACTTCATGCCATTTAGAAAAATATATAGGCATATTTTTCCTGGGGTAATGTGACTGCAAAATCACCAACAAGATGATGTGCTTCAGCAATAAAGACAATATCAACAACAAATTAAGAATGAATAAAAATGATTGTCCTGTCTATGAAAACAATTGTTTCCTGTATGATGAATTATTTTAATCATAAAAATATTTTTGAGTAAAAAATGAAACTTGAAACATGTGGAGTTATTTCTTAAAAGTGCGGCCAATTCCTCTGATACTAATGCAGTGAAGTGTTCTTTATTTATACCTGTACATTTTGAACCCTCAACATAAAGGTCTGGCTTCATTTGAACAAAAATATTTAGAAAGTAAAATCTTCGCTATAAGTTATCAGCCTATAACTTTTAGGAATGTTCCAAAAGGGAAAATTAAAAAGATGAGGCTCATTTCTTTGCAAACTGTAGGATAAATAGATCTCTCCAATGGCTGGTACCATATAGTATTCCTAATCAAAACATTGCAAATATTTCCAATTCTCCATTCATAGCTGTGTGAGAGATAAATAAATATTCCTTCCATTTCGCTCCTTTAAATATACTTTGAATTTCCACAATGCCAGGTACTGAGCTAAGCCTTTCCTTCCAGACCTCTTCATGAATTAGTAACCACTTGAAATGTACTCTTTTCAAAGACAGAGACAATAACTTATGTCATCTCTTTGTATGCTTCATTTAAATAGTTTTGTATATGTGTGAAAGAAAAATAGAAATATTTCTGAGAGAAATGTCAGGCAAAGAATCGGCTGCATAGTATGTGTGAGCTGCCTATGGCTATTTTACAAGGAAATCTACCAGCTCTCAATAATGTGAAAATCTTCTTGAGAGGCGCCGTGGCACAGCAAGTCACTGAACCAGAGAAATTCAATTTGCCTACTGTAAAGTATGTTTTGTCTGTCTTAGAAAGCTCTAATTCAATCCAAAATTACTTTCTAGAAGCAGTCACTCTGGCCAAGGAAGGGTGTCCAGGGTCTGCAATAGGACAGAATACACTGGGCTAAAACAGTCAAAAAACATTCAGTGCGGCTTCTCACTCTTGGGATGTGAACCAGAGACCTACCAGGAGGTCACTGATCTCTTCATGTTTTAGATCTATGTATATTTGTGATTGAATAATATCTAGGTAACTTTTATCTTTGATCTACATTTACTCGAATAGTGCCAAGGGAGAAATGGAAACAGAAATGACGGTTAGATTACTAATATGTGGATGAGTAAGAAAATATATTTCTGCTTGAATTCTATGAATCATACATTATTTGCAGGTAGCTTTGAACTTGCCTAGAGAGTTTTAAAATAGCACTCTAACACATATCTTTGTGGTTTATCATTGGGTAAACTAATGGTTCATATAAACTAACTCAAAACTTAATTTTCTCCTAAATTACATAGCTAAATTTGTTATCAACACTTGGCAGATTTTGTCAAATATTATGCCTTACCTCTGCTTTGTCTAGAAATCATGATACTGACTCTCATATGGTAATATTATTAATTTAATCATACTTTCTAGAATGGAATTATGGGATCTTCATAATTTTTGAGTAATCAATATTAAGTAAATATCAGTCACAACACTTGAAAAAGTAAGTTTAAGTGATTGTTGGATTCTATACCCAAATATATAAGTGATAAAGAATCTTAAAATTCTCTAAAGACTATCAGAATATAAAGATGGGGCATGGTTAACATCTTTAGTACTTTGGTAAAGATTTATTTCTTTTTTTATACTAAGGTTACTGTCACATTTCATTATCTATAGCCAAATGTAAGAAATAGCTAAACAATTATTTTTAAGTGTTTACTAATAAAATGTAAAAGGATTGTAGTTTTAATGGTGGTTCATGAACTTCAGTGTGCAAAAGAATCCCCTGAACACCTTGTTTTTCTTTTTCTTTTTTACACTTTGTTCTCATAGAATTTTTTTTTTTAATTAATTAATTAATTTATTTTTGGCTGTGTTGGGTCTTCGTTTCTGTGAGAGGGCTTTCTCTAGTTGCGGCGAGCAGGGGCCACTCTTCATTGCGGTGCGCGGGCCTCTCACTGTTGCGGCCTCTCTTGTTGCGGAGCACAGGCTCCAGACGCTCAGACCCAGTAGTTGTGGCTCACGGGCCCAGTTGCTCCGCGGCATGTGGGATCCTCCCAGACCAGGGCTCGAACCTGTGTCCCCTGCATTGGCAGGCAGACTCTCAACCACTGCGCCACCAGGGAAGCCCCCCTGAACACCTTATTTAAAAAAGTGTAGATATGCGACCTACCCTTAAAGGTTCTAGTTCACTGGTTTGGAAGCAGATTTTGGCACCACGAGTATAACAAGCAATCCAGTAATTATGATGCAGGTGATTATTTGAACACATTTGGTGGAAAAAAAAATATCCTGCCACACAAACATCTAAAAACTATCTGGGAACTATTTTTAATACCTAAAATGTATGCACTGTGATAATATTTTAGTTATATTTATATCTTTTAAAATGATGTGAAATACTTTATAATTTACTTTTGGGGAGGTGAGAAAAGTCAACAAAGAAGAAGGCTATAGCTTAAAAAACAATCCCTCCATCCTTAGAAGTGTATTTGCTTTTTCAACATTAATAATTCCTTTGCCTTTTTAATAGGGAAAATTTGGATTTGTGGTGGTATAGACAATTCTTATAATATAGAGACTTGGTTGCACAATTTATTTCTCTACAACTAAAATTTCGAAGTAAATAACACTTTTAATTCAAAATTTGGGAATAATATGTTTCAGCACTCAAAGGAAAATTCTTGATGATACTTTTCAGATTTGCACAGCATGAAACTGTCAAGTATTCCAGATTTCTTTTTCAACAAAAGCAGGCATCCTTTACTTTGCTCAGCTAACAACTGTGAGATAAACCTACATATCTAAGGAGAAAAATAATTTTTAAATTTCTACTTATTCTAAAAATGAAAAAGGAAGTTTATATGTTGGAAAATTATTAGCACAATTGTTTATACCTTCCGGACAAAAATCTGACAAAAAAAGTACATTAGAACTTTTTCATTTTTGGTTCAAATTCATTACTACCTTAAGTATTTTCTATCATGGAAAACATGTGGGAATTAATAAAGCTATTTAGGCTCTCTGACATCTCAGAGGGCAGTATAAAATGAATAATTTTAAGGACACTAATACTTTTAAGATTTTAAAAAGTATACTTATCAGCTAAATAGAGGTGTGTTTACTAGGAAGCTCATGAAAACTTAACTTTCTGGCTTCTTCCATTCATAAGCTCCTTTTAAGGCTCACCTTTTCCCAGTCTACATAAATATTGTTTCCTATGCAATCACATACTTGTAGCATATGTCTTTTTTTCCTAAAAGAAGGTGGTCAAACTGTATGACTTTTAGGACCCAAAATTTGGATCTGTCCTTACATAGAAAGATATATTTTTATAGTTGAAAGAAAAGTACAAAGCATATACCTCTCCTGTCTGCATTTTGAAAGCTCTTATTCTACAGAATACACTAAAACTTTCATTTTTCAAAATGGAAAACAGCAATGTGTATATGTATATAATCAAACCAGAAGAAAAGGGAGAAAATTTCTTTACGAAACGGATGGATTTGTTATTATATTAATCACACACCGTCTTTTCAGCATGCAGAGCTGAGGTCATAATGTCTGATACTAGTGAGAATTAAACAACGGAGGTATCAACTGGGCGGAGGTCATGTTAGCCAACCTGCCATGAGATGCTCATCTCTGTAGGAATCTTGCCTGTGTGTTTCTTCAAGTTCCACTAGAGCCATTCTGAGATGACATGTCACATGCATTTTTCAACCTATTTCTAAAGGCTGGATTAACAACTGTGAAAAGATATTGCTTGCCTTTAGGGTCTCCATGATAATAGGACTGGGGAATGGATAAGGTTTCAGTTATGTCCTGAGTAAGTCACACTTCTGAAGCCCATTCTGGCAAATTTCTCTTACTCACCTGTCTGATCACTTATTTCCAATCTTATAAAAACACCCATATTGAAGTACAGTAAAAAAACTACCTTATAAGAAAGAGAGTTGCAAGGAAACTAGGTGAAATAGAGGTGACCCATCTGGAAGTTAAAAAAATAAGCTTCTGTTGAAAATGAAAATAAATACTTTTAGTTTAGCTTGTTTATGTGTTTGTTTTTGTTTTAAACAGGAAAGCAGCTCCCACAAATATTTCCCTAGAGGGATGGTATAAAGGAAAATGATTAGGTTTTGCATTAGATTTTTAAATTGTCTAAAACATAAAATTGATCAAGTTCAGAAAATATCTTCATCCCAATACAGATTTATAACATATAAGATTATTGAAAGAGAACTGCTTGCAACTCAAATAGAAACAAAATTTACCTGATCATATTAATGTTTTGCTTCTACAATTCCAACTGGTTTAAAACGTGGTTTCAATTATTTAGCTGTTTTAGTTTTTATGCATAGCTATATAGATACACACAAAATGAATATTTAAATAAATGTTTAGTTAGCAGAATGTGGCTATTCTAATGGTCTATTCTGGACTTGCCGTCTACCACTTGATCCTCACCTTGTACCTTGTCTTTAATAAAAAGGCTTAACTTTTAGAGGTGAACTCTGAAGCATTGGGATTCATTTTGAAATTGAGAAATTCACTTATATTTATTGAGCTTCTCATTTCTCATCTGTAAAATGAAGGACTACTTTCTAACACTCAATCAGCTTTTAAAATATGTACTTCGGTGGTTTTGTGAAATATCAGTGAAACTATCTTTCATCTCTAGTCAGCATAGAAAAGCAGCTATTTAGTATTTGGGGGAAAATGATCTTTACAGCAGCAATTTTAGATCATCTACGTTTTCCTACTGAATTAACTCTCCAATTTTTTATCACTTTTTGTCTCTTGTGTATACTTTGCCTCTGTAAAGGGAAAATAAGAAGAAGGAAGAGTAAGAAGAATGAGAAGGGAAAAAATAAAGGGTGTGGTAATGGAAAGAGTAAATGGAGGGAAAAGAGGAAGAAAAATTCTTGGCATTTTAATATGTTTTAAATAATCTGTTTCTTGAAAAAATTATAACATTATTTTACAATGCAACCTAGGTATAAACTCAGCATTAGAAATAAGGGCCCGGGTTGAGAAATCAAACAGCAACGTAATTTTGATGAAGACCTTAAAAAGCTAGTGAAAAAATATACAAAATTATCCAATTGCAATGAAGTTTTGGTTTCTAGAGAAATAGTTTTTAGAATTGATTTTAATAAGAGATGATCTCATTTGTATTTTTCTCCTCCTTTCCTTGCTGAAACTCCTGTTTAGATGAGAAAATTAGCAATCAGTAAAAACTGATTAAAAGTAATCTCTTTGATTTTAGGTGACAGGACAATAAATACCTCAGGTAGTTATCAGTGTTTATTCTCATATGTCCCATCTTTCTTATGAATACAAGACTATAATTAGCATAGTGATTGTCAACTTGAAATATAGTTTTCTGTCTTTTCTGTTAGGTGATAAGTTTTTGAAAATAAGAGACCATATTTTATCCAGTACCCGGGCTAGTAAACAAAGTTTGTTTTTAATGATTATTGAATAAATTAATTAATAGGCTAATAGTTATTTTTTAATGCAGTATAGTTGAGTTACAATATTATATTTGTTTCAGGTGTACAGCATAGTCATTCAATATTTTTATAGATCATACTCCATTTAAAGTTCTTATAAAATAATGGCTATATTTCCCTGTGCTGTACAATATATCTTTGTTGCTTACCTATTTTGTCCATAGTAATTTGTATCTCTTAATCCCATACCACTATCTTGCCCTTCCCCCTTTCTTCTTCCCACTGGTATCCACTAGTTTGTTTTTTATATCTGTGAGCCTGTTCTGGTTGTGTCATATACATTCATTGTTGTTATTTTTTTAGATTCCACGTGTAAGTGATAACATACAGTATTTGTCTTTCTCTGTCTGACATGTCAGTAAGCATAGCATTCTCTAGGTCCAACCATGTTGTTTCAAATGGCAGAATTTCATTCTTTTTTTGGCTGAGTAATATTCCATTGTATATACTGTATAAATATAAGTATAAAATTTATATATAGTATAATTACAATTAAATTTATTATATAATTATATACAATATAATTATATTATAATTAATATATGGTATAATTGTTTATATAGTATATTATGTATATTGTATATATATGCCACATCTTCTTTATCCATACATCTATTAATGGAACCTTGGGTTTCTTCCATATCTTGGCTATTGTAAATAATGCTGCTATGAACATTGGGGTGCATCTATCTTTTAGAATTAGTGGGGGTTCTTTTCAGATATATACCCAGAAGTAGGAGTGCTGGATCATATGGTAGTTCTATTTTTAATATTTTGAGGAACCTCCATACTATTTTCCATAGTGGGTGCACCAATTATAGTCCCACCAACAGTGTACTAGGGTTCCCTTTACTCCACATCCTTATCAACATTTGTCATTTGTAGACTTTTTTATAATAGCCATTCTGACAGGTGTGGGTTGATATCTCATGGCTCTGATTTGCATTTCTCTAATAATTACCAATATTGAGCATTTTTTCATGTGTCTGTTAGCCATCTGTATGTCTTTTTTGGAAATATGTCTGTCTAGGTCTTCTGCCCATTTTTAATTTGGGTCCTTTGTTTTTCTGATATTGAGTTGCATGAGCCACTTATATATTTTAGATATTTACTCCTTATCAGTCACATCATTTGCAAATATTTTCTCCCATTCAGTAGTAGTTTCTTTTTTCATTTTGTTGAGACTAATGGCTATTTTGATATATCAATGTAAATTGCTAGAATTCAGTTCAGATTATTAGGTAAGTAAGATTTAAAAAGGTATATATTTGGTAATATACCATCTCCATTTGAAATTATTTTATTCCTCACAAATTTGGTTGAAGTAAAAATATATTTGAAGCCTTACATGCTTTTTAAAAATCATTTTTAAAGCAAAATTATATATGTTTAATTCTGGTGAATAATTTTTAAGATATTATCCCTGCGGTGGCAGGAGTGGGGGTGATGTCAGAATCATGACAGTATGAGACACTTCCTTTGTCTCTCCCCTTCAATGTACAACTAATAAAACATCCGTAACTCAACAATGTTTCCTCTGCCCAACACATCAGGACACCAGAGAGAGCCACACATCTGTACATCTGAAGGTGAGTGGATTGGAACATGTAGAGGACACACAACCAAGGGAATAGCAGAGGTGGTGCTTGTGATCCCAGCCCCCTGATTGTGGTCCCTGAGCACTGAATCCCAGAGATCCTGGTAGCAGCAGGGGAGATGGCAAACACAACTCCAGACTCCTAGCCATAGCAGGACCCATGGTCACAGGGAACTGAGCAGCAGTGGTGACATACCCCATGACCCCAGTCTCTCCAACCATGGCTATGCCTGTGACTCCAGCCCCAACCACACCGCAATGTCAGTGACCCCCATGCATCTGACAACTGTGGACACAGCAAACCCCCACACCTCTAACTCCCCACTCACCCCTACCCCGACCACCACCCATGACCCAGGTAACCCTAGACTCGGTGGAGGCACATGTCCCCAGTGGCAATGCCAGCAACACAAGCAACACCAGCAGCAGCAAGGCACCAGTGACCTTGGAGGCACAAGCAGCAACAAGGAGGGCACCAGTGATATGTCTGGCAGAGGTAGTGGAGGGTGAAAAGTGCCAATTCTCAAATATAGCCAGAAGCAGCTCAGATATGAGAAACCAGTAACTTGAGCTATATATAGTCTCATCTACTGAAAAACAAAAAAAGGACCCTAATTACCAACTTGTTGAATTGTCAGAAACAGTAAAAAACCTTTACCTAAATAGGAAAGGTGTTTGCTACTTCAAATGTGCCAGCAGAGGAAAAACTTATAAAACACCATAAAAAACCATGGTAACGTGGTATCACACAAAGAAAATGACAATTCTCTAGAAACCAAATTTAAAATCATGGAAGATTGCAATCTAACTGATAGAGAGTTCAAAATTACTTTTATGAAGAAACTCAATGAGCTACAAGAAAACAGAGAAAGGCATTTCAATGAGCTCAGGAATAAAATTAATGAACAGAAAGAATATTTTACCAAAGAGATTAAAACCCCAAAATGAACCAAACAGAAATTCTGAAGCTTAAGAGCTCAATATATAAGGTGAAGAATGCAATAAAAAGCACTGGGACAGAGCAGACCATATAGAAGAGAGAATTAGCAAGCTCAAAGATAGAAATCTGGAAATGATTCAGGTAGAAGAGGAGAGAAAACTAAGATTTAAAAAAAAACAAAAATGAAGAGTACAAGAACTACCCTACTCCATTGGGAAAAGTAACATAAGGATAACTGGTATCCGAGAAGGAGAAGGGAGAGAAAGTGGAGCAGAGTTTACTTAATAAAATCATAGATGAGAACTTCCCAAACCTGGAGAAAGGACTAGATATACAAATCCATGAAGCCAAGAGAACATCTAATTATCTCAATGCAAAAATACCTCCAAGAAACATTATATTAAAGTTGTCAAAATTCAATGATAAAGAAAGAAATTTAAAGGCATCCAGGAGAAAAAAGACAGCAACATACAATGGAACCCCAATTAGGCTATCAGCGGATTTCTCAGGAGAAACTCTATAGGCCAGGAGAGAGTGGCATGACATAATTAAAATTTTGAAAGATACATATTGTCAGCCAAGAATACTCTATTCAGCAAAGTTATCCGTCAGATATAAAGACAAACAAAAGCTGAGGGAGTTCATCAACACTATGAACTAGGGAGTTTATCAACACCTGCCTCACAAGAAATGTTGAAAGGAGCTCTTCTACCTGAAAAAAAAAAGGCAAAAGTACACAAAACTTTGAGTAAGGTGATTGGTAGAATAAGAAAATTGTGATTCTATATTCGAATAGGTTATTAAATAATTATAGCATAAATTTTAAAGGTAAAAAAGCAGTAAAAATAGCTATAGCTACTTCAATTTGGTAACAAACTCACAACTTAGAAAATGGTACTTTGAGACAACAAAAATATAAAAGGGGAAGAGGATAAGGATAGAACTCATATAGGCAAATTCAGATAAGATGTGATCAGCAGAAAAAAAAGGCTATTTTATCTATGTGACATTTTACCTCATGGTAACCACAAAACATAAATCTAGAGCAGAGACATGAAAAATAAAAAAGAGGAAACTGAGAAACAAATATAGAAAATTACAAAATCAAAATGGCAGACAGAAACACAAGGAAAAAGAAACAGTGAAGATAAATAGAGCATGAAGAAAACAAAAGATAAAATGGCAACTATGTCCTCATTGATCAATAATCGCCCCAAATTTAAATGGATTGAATTCACCAGTCAAAAGACACAGAGTGGCTAGATGGATTAAAAAACAAGACCCAAATTTATACTGCCTTGAGGAGACTCATTTCATCTTTAAAAATAAACATAGGCTCAAAGTGAAGGAAGGAAAAATGATACTCCAAGCAAATGGCAACCGAAAGAAAGTGGGTGTAACTATACTCATATCAGAAAAAAAATAGCCCTTAAGCCAAAAGAAGTAACAAGAGACAAAGATGAACATTATATAATGACAAAGGGGACAATTCATCAAGAAGACACAGCACTTATTTAATATATATGCACCTAAAATAGGAGCACCAAATATATAAAGCAACTATTAACAAGTGTTGAAGAGGATATAGGAGAAAAGGGAAGCCTTATACGTTGTTGATGGGAATGTAAACTGGTGCAGGTACTATGGAAAACAGTGTGGAGATTTCTCCAAAAATTAAGAATAGAATTACTACATCATCCAGTGATTCCACTTCCTGGTATTTATTCCAAGAATAGGAAAATTCTAATTAGAAAATACATGTGCACCCTCTGTTCATCAGAGTATTATTTACAATAGCCAAGATATGGAAACAACATGAGTGCTCATCGATGGATGAATGGATAAAGATGTGGTACACATATACAATGGAATACTATTCAACCATAAAAAAGATGAAATCTTGCCATCTGTGACTACATGGATGGACATGTAGTGAAATAAGTCAGAGAGAGATAAATACCATATGATTTCACTCATATGTGAAATATTTTAAAGAAACAAAATAAGCAAACACAAAAAAACAAATACATAAATACAGAGAAAAGACTGGTGGTTACCAGAAGGGAAAGGGTGGGGGCTGCGTGAAATGGGTAAAAGGGACCAACTGTATAGTGATGGATGGAATTAGACTTTTGGTGCAGTATACTGTAGTGTATTCAGAATTTGAATTATAATGTCATACATAGGAAACTTACAGAATGTTATAAACCAATGTTACCTCAATAATAAAAAAACAGATGTTATTCCCAACTCTATACAGAACACTAAGAATCTAAAGAAAATGTGTATAAACAGAGCATCATATGTTTTCCTTATAACTTTGTACTCAATTCCTCAATAAAAAGGTACAGAAAATCTTTTTCTAAAAATACTCTTTTCCCAAAGAATAAGAGAAAATATGCATAGTTTACAATGTGTGTATAACTTTAGGATTTTATAAAATCAGAATTTTCATGTGTCACAAGATCCTTTCTCCTGTGTTCATTTGTATTATTTATTTTATTGTATAAATATCCCTTATTTTTTAGTGTATTGAAGACAGCTCTTTTACATACATGACAGAATGTGAGAGATGTTGAGAAAATAGTAAATCTAATGGCTTAAATGGAAATTGCATTATTAAGAAACTTTGTTCCATTACATTTCCTGCTCCTTCTTTCAAGAGAATATATTCAATGATTCCAGTAAACAAATGCTCTTCAGTCTGTGATACAGAGTGTTATTTATGGATTCAACACTGACTTAGAATTCCAGAATCTATTGTTTTTGAAAGACTAAGGGATGTTTTTTCCCCAGTTAAATTCATGTTATTTTCTTACTTTTATCTCTCATTCTCTCCCTTTCCTTTTTACATTCTTTAGGTGGAAAAAAAAAATCTCTGCCTATAGTTTCTTTTGGAACAAAATTATGACCTCAGAATCCAAATGCGTACATCCCCACTAACTTTTACATGCCTTCAGTAGAATCTGTGCTAGGTTTCTGAGAAGAAATCTGGCCATGCATTTGCATTAACTAAAATTAGAATCCAAAAGGCTGATTTTCTTTCTGAATCATTCATTATAAGAAAGTAAACTAGTAAAAGTAATATTATTATAGCTTTCAACTTCAATAAATCTCACTCTATTACTCTCTTCTACTGCCTATCTTCCTAGCACTAATAATAATAATAATAACATCTCACCTTAAAAGCTACACTAAAAATGCAATATTAATGATCTGAAGCCTTCATGTAAAGCTTTCATTCACAGTATGCTACTTTTCTTTTGGTGGATAGCAGAGGCCTACTGAAAAACAAAACTACATAGCTGCCCTTCATTTTCTCAGAAAGCAAATCACCATTAAACTTTGTCCATTAGAGTTAAAAAAAAATGCAGCAGTATTTTTGGACATTTAAAAAAAATGTTTTTGAAAGTGCAACAAAGCATCCTAGCACAGTGTCTGGCACCTCAAAGAGGATTAATAAATATTGTTAATTAATGATTAAAACATGAAATAAACACCCTAGTATCCTTATCTCCAGAGAGTACTTTCTACTTATTAGAGCATGGTTTGCTGCTGCCTTGTCTTTTGGATCCTGGATATTAGAAGTTCTATTTCTTTGTAAGAACATGTTCTAATTTAAGTTGAAGGGACAAATCCTTCACAGGAAGAAACATTAGCCCTTCAGAAAGATTTAGACATGTTATCTAAGACTATTCTTCCCTCTCTTTCAAAGATTCTCAAGACCTATTTTTTCTAACCTCTCTATTCTTGGGGTTGCACTCAGTAAGTCCACTAGGACAGTTTTTTTTTTTTTCTATTTGTTTTGTGAGGCATTTGATAGGTCTTTTCAATCTAAAAAAAATAATGTCCTTTATTGTCCTCTTTACCAGTTTCATTTGCTAGATTTTTTTTACTAGTCTCTCTTTCTGGAAATATTGTAGTGAATATTTAATTTTGTAAATTGACCCTGTCTTTATATTTATCTTCTACTTTGCAAAAATTTTATTTTACTTTATCTTCTAAGACTTGATTGACTTTTATCAAACTTAACTATACTATTTTAAATTTCCACGAGCTTCCTATTTCTTTCTAGTGTTCCTTGTTAAAAATAACATTTATATTTTCATGAATATAGGATTTTTAAAAAAATCTCTTTGAGGATATTATAGTTTTTAAGTTGTTTTTATTTTATCTGATCTTTTTTTCTTAATGTCTCTCTTGCCTTAAGTCTTTATTCAAATGACTAGAGGTTCTTGGGGGCCTACTCTTTTTTTAAATTAATAAACTATTTTTAGAGTGGTTTTAGATTCACAGCAAAACTGAACAGAAAGTATAGAGTTCCCATATGTCCCCTGCCCCCACACATGCACGACCTTCCCTACCATCAGTGTTCTGTACCAGAGTGGTACATTTGTTACATTGCTGTGTATATTCATTTTTTAAAGTAAAGTTGTAAAATATTAAAAACTTTGAGTGGTTAGTGTATACTGACTGGTGGGCTTAACATGCAATAATTCATTGAACAGCTGGGTTTTTCATTGGAGACACCAAAATACTATTTCTATACATTCTTTCTCTAGTTCAGCTTCTACTGAAAAGTATCCTTCATGGGTACAAACACAAGCGATTGTTTTGTAATTGTGCTAGGAAAGAGGACTGGCCTTGGAGTTCTTACCATTTGTTATGTAGACAAACAGCATACCTGAAGGCAATAAATCCAGTGTCAGCCTAACCCAGCTGAACCCAGATGGAATGGGCTGAAACATATTAGCTGAGATTTTGGTTCTGTTTGTTTTGCAGCACTTTCATTGCAATAACTGACAAATATAACTATATGCAGTAAGTGGAATAATGGGTCCCAAATATATCAGATCTTAATCCCTGGAATCTGTAATAAATGTTACCTTATATTGAAAAGGGGTCTACACAGATACAATTAGGTAAAGGATCTTGAAATGGGGAGATTATGCTGGATTATACAGGTGGGCCCTAAATGTCATTACCAATGTCCTTATGAGATAAGGACAGAGGAAGATTACTACAAAAGGAAAGGGTTATTTAATGCAGAGTCAGAGATGCTAATGATAGGGCCACAAACTAAGTAATGTAGCAGTCACTGGACTCTGAAAGAGGCAAGAAATGTATTCTCCTCTAGAACCTCTATTCTATTTTGAATATGCCTTGCATTCTGAATAATTTTTAAAGCTTTTTATTTCCATCTTCCCCTCAAAAGTTGACTTTTTTTGTTATATTCTTTCAGGTTTTTGGCGTGCATTGATAGCTTATATTTTGATAAATGTATCATATTAATTATAGTTGTTAAGACATCTATATCTAAAGGTGGTATTTCCATTATTGCTGTAGCCTAAAAATCAGCCCAAACTTAATGGCTTAAAGCAACATTTTATTTGATTTTATTATCTCTTATAGTGTGGGTCAGAAGCTTGGAAGCATTTGTTGGGAGACAATTTTCCATGTCTGTTGCATTTCTGCACATCTTCTAAGCAAGAGGCATTGACAAATTTGCTACATACAGTTTTTTTTTTTTTTTTTGAGGATGTTTTTATAGCAATGAGCCTTGGAAGATAGATATAGTGTGTCTTCATAGTTCTTAATAGGACTATTTGAGTGGTTCGGGTTCAAGTATCTCAGATGTTTGCAGTCAAACTGTCTTATGCATCAGGAGGGTTGGAGATCTCTATCTTCACTATTCTAGGGTATCTCCATGTGGCTCTCAACACGTGATAATTGGAGCTTCTTCACTGCATAACAGTATCAGGGTAGTCATACTGCTTATATGACAGCAGAAGATGTAAGAATGAATATTCCAATGAGCAAGGTAGAAGATGCTCCATTGTCTTTTATGACTTTGTATACAAAGTCATGCAGCATCATTTCAGAAGCATGCTATTAGTTACAAGCAAATCACATGTTCACCTATATTCAGACAATCTTCTCTTTATGAAAGAGTGGCAATATTCATGAAAAGCATCTGAGACTAGAACTATTATAATGCCCATCTTTGGAAAATACAATCTACTACAGTGGGACAAGCATGGATAGAACCTGGAAATATCACATGTAGAAGCTGTATCATTTTTTGCACAAGTTACAAGTTGCTCTAAGTCTTTTTCACAAATATTATCACACAGCCCACCATATGATAAGAATTCAAAAAGTCAGCTAATATTAATAAAATCAATATTTATTTTACTTTGTATGTTTAGAAATAAGATTAATACTTTCTAACTTAATATTATTGTTATATTTAACCAAGTCATTTCACACAAAAATCAATCTATTTTTCTAACTACTTTTTAGATCCTAAAACCTTTTTTAAAGGAAAAATTAAAATAGAAGTTTGAACTAATACAACTTACAATAAGCGTTCATTTTTTAAAAGAGATTGTGCAGAAACTGTATTTTCCAATCTCCAAAGAGCCTCCAGAAACTACTATGACTTCATGAGGAATGGTGGGATGATTAACCTTATGTGTCTGTTTGGCTAGGCTATAGCGCCCAGTTATTATCAAACACCAATGTAGGTGTTGCTGTGAAGGTATTTTGTACGTGTGTTTAACAACCACAATCAGCTGAGTTTAAGTAAAAGGGATTACCCTCAATAATGTGGGTGGGTCTCATCCAATTAGTTGAATCCAATCAGTTTGTTCTTAAGAGCTTCTTGAAGAGGAAGAAATTCTTTCTCAAGACAGCATCATAAAATCCTGTCTGAGTTTCCAGCCTGCCAGCATGTTATACAGATTTCAGATTGTATTGTCTATCCCCCACAGTTAAGTGAAACAATTCTTAATGATAAATCTCTCTCTTCCTCTCTCTCTCTCTATATATATATGTATATATACACACACACATATATGTCTATATACACACATACATATATGTATATATACAAGCATAGCACATATATACATACATATATATATGTATATATGTATATATATATATAATTGGTTCTTTTTCTCTGGGAACTCTGATAAAAATGTCTGAAAAATATTGACTCAAAAAAATGAGAGAGACAGTTTGGACCCCTATTAATAATACCTACTATGAATTGAGTATATTCTCAAAGTCAAATGTTTGCTATGTTAGTTTAATCTACACCACAACTAGACAACTAGAATGTGGACATTATATCCCAATGTACAAATGAGGAGGCAGAGACAGAGTAAAGGTAAGCAAAATGCTCCGGTCACTCAGGAGCTGAGAGCCAGGTCTGCAACTGGATGTTATGCCTTTCCACTCTACAGCCATGTTGCTATTACCAGTCATGTGACAACTAGCCTTAGTATTTCTCTTAAAACATCAACAGATTATTTGCTTCATATTGAAGAATTTGCTCCATTATTGGTAACAAATTTTGATGACTTTTTGAATGAAGAATGGAAAACTAATTGCCCATTTATCCTAGATACTTTAACTAGTTGCCTCTCTTTATAGGGAACTCTTGATACTTATAAAATATAAATTTATTAGCATAAAAGCATCTTAATGATATATCCTTGAGTAGAGATTTATTATCAAATAAAATAGCATGTCAGAATACTTTCATTAAAAACTTTGATGTTCTATTTTTTCATAGTAATATGGACATAAAATCTAACTTTCAGTTTCTGACTATAAAAATAACATATATGGATTAGTGAAATTTTGCAAAATATAGAATACAATGAAGGAAAAGCAAACTAAGTATACTTCAACCGTTCAGGTATAATCACACTTACTGTTTTAGCATGTAACTTCCAAAAAAATTCAATGCATTCAATGAAAAATTTTACCATATTTAAATGGTAAAATATGTAATTTAAAATTTGTAACTTTCACTTACTACATAATAAGCAGAAACTCCACGTCTCTTAATATGATTTTTAATAGCTATTTTGTATTTTACATATGTACTGAGACAAGATTTATTTACACAGACTCCTACTTTAGACACAGTGAAAAGTAGAAACACCATATTATAAATGGCAATATCTGTCATCTTCACACATACATTTTTGTTCATTTTTGATAATTTCTTTAGGAAAGTGTCCTGAAATTAGAATTTCTGACTCAACAATTATGAACATTTTAAGCTTATATAATATTTATTACCCTCCAATTGTTTTATTTACTTTACTTACTTGCCTTCCAACATAGTCTTTTTAAAAACACTCACCAACGTTTTTAGTTGAGAGCATCAGATGCTTAAATTATTATAATTCTTCTGAAAAATTGTTAATTGTGACTTCTACTCTATTAATTTTGTAAAAGGAAATGCTAACACTTTTCAGAAATGTATGATATAATTAAATAATAAGTACCAAGTCTATTTTGTCCCACGCCCTATGTAACACAGATTTAATATATAATATTCTTTCTTGCATTGTTTCATAATATCTGTGAAACAGGAACTAATATTAACCTAAAAGTGGTATCCTTGCACAAGGTCACATTGCTATTAGGAAGTGAAGAACTTCTGCTTCAGGAAATGGAATAACAGGGAATGCATTTAACCTCTTTTGTGAAACAACAAAAAACCAGACAAAATATATGAAACAATGCTTTGCAAGACACTAGACATCAGGCAAAACAGTGATCTCTGAAAGATGGAAGACACATGATGTGACTGCTAAAATTGCACAGATTATGACCTTTAAAGAATATACCAAATGTGATACAGGAAGGGGAGCCCAGGTAGGGCACAGAATTGCAAAGAGAAGACAGAGGTTTGAATCCAGGAAGACCAAGACAACTAATATTTGAAGAACAGAGAAGCAGAGAGAAGAGAGCTACATGTAGCCATAACCCTGAAAGTCTGCAAAATGTGTCCATGAGAGTCCTGATCAGTATATGTGTGTGAAGAAACTAAGGCTGGGGAAAGACCATCAAATGAATTAGAGGGAATTATAGCTGGTGTTATTTTCCAGCCAGAATAGAAAACTCATAATTCAAGGAAACTACTCAGAAGCATTTTGCAACAGTAGGAAAAATAAATGCTACTTTGACACTACTAAACAAAACTTAAAATCAAAACCCAAGTGTGTCACTGTTTCAAAGTAACTTAACTATGTCCCTTAAGAAAGTTCAAAAAATTTTTATAGGAATACAGAGATATTCAGGGTCCAGCAAGGTAAAATTCATAATGTCTCACAGTCAATAAAATATTACCAGGCATATGAAGAAGCAGTAGATATGACTCATTATGTGGAGAAAAATCAATCAGTTGTAGTAGATCCAGAATATTAGCACAGATGTTACAATGAGAAAACAGGATAAGCCCAGTTATTACAACTGTATTAAACCTGTTTACACAGTTAAGTAGAGATAAGGAAGATATAACAAGTTCCAAACTGAACTTTAAGAAATAAAAAGTACAATGTCTGAGATGAAACATACATTGAATATAACTAGTAGCATATTAGACATGACAGAAGAAAGGAACTTGAACCCATAGTAGGATAAACTACCCAGTATGAAACACAGAGGAAAAATAATTTTAAAAAATAAACAGAGCATCAGTGAACAGTCTAATATAATTGGAGTTCCCCAAAAAAGAAGAGAAAGAAGGGTGAGAAAGAAAAATATTTGAAAAATAAATGTTGAAATTTTCCAAATTTGCTGAAAAAAATAAACCTACAGATTCAAGGTAAATGAACCCAGCACAATAAACATGAAAACACTAAACCAAAGCATATCATAATTAAATTGCTCAAAATCAGAAATAAGAACACAATCTTAAGTGTATGCAGAGAGAGCAAAAGTTGCATATGCAGTAGCAAAGGTAATGATGACAGATTTTTCAACAGAAATAATGACAACAAAAAGAGTGCAGAGCGACGTCTTCAAACTACTGAAAACAAACAACAAAACAAACAAACAAAATCTATCAACCTAGAATTCTATACCAAGCTTAAATATCTTTTAAAATATAAGAAAGTTCAACAAAAATAGTAGAAGAAAAGAAAACTCCAGACAAGTATCTCTTAGGAACTTAGATACAAGAATCTTCAATAAAATATTAGGAAATAAAATCCAAGAATGCATAAAAATGATTAATTTTACAACAAGACAAGTGGAATTTACTCCAGGTATGCAAGACTGGTCCAACATTTGGCAATTAATCTATAATATCAATAATATCCACAATAGCAACAGGCTAAATGAGAAAATAATCAATTGACATACCAATATGATCAGTTGATGCAAAAAAAGCATTTGACAAAATCCAATATCATTCAGAACAAAAACTCTCAACACACTAGGAATGGAGAACTTCTTCTACCTGATAAAATAAATCTCAAGAAATCTCTACAGCTAACATCATACTTAATGATGAAAGGATGAATGTTTTCTCAAGATTGGGAACAAGGCAAAGATGTCCTCTCTTATCACCCTTTCCAACACAGTAGTGGAATTTCTCACCTGAACAATGAGGCAAGAAGAAGAAATAAGAGGCATCCAGATAGGAAAGGAAGATGGCATACTTTGCAGGTGTCCATATAGAAAATCCCTAGAAATATATATTTTTTTCTAAGAATTAATAAGTGAATTTATTAAAATCTAGGATACAAGATTATCATAGAAAAATAAATTGTATTACTACATACTAACAATAATCACGTGGCTACTGAAGTTAAAAATACAATTCCATTTAAAATTTCTTCAAAGTAAACAACCTTGGGACTACTAGACCTGCCTGAAAGTACTCATTACAAGCAGATCTGCACTATAAAAAACTTAAAGGAAGCCCTTCAGGTAGAAGCAAAATAATACTGGATGGAAATGTGGGTATACAAAAAGCCATGAAGAACACAAGAATATAAACCACATTGTAAATACCTGAATTTTAAAAAATTATATAAATCTCTTTAAAAGGTAACTGACTATTGAAACAAAAATAATGCTATTGTGAGAGTTTGCAAATTGTATAAGTAAAATATATGAGAGAATACTTGAAAGTCAGTAAGTTGAGAAATGAGAGTATACTTTAAGATTTCCATACTGAACATGAAATGGTATAATATCACTTGAAGGTAAACAGTGATGTTAAGGATATATAATATAAGCCCAAGTAACCACTAAAATAAAATAAATAGTTATAGTGAGTAAGCTCATAAAAATGCTCAATATATAAGTAGGCAGGAAAAGAGGGAAAAGGGAGCATAATACAAAAGGGACAAGTAAAAAAATCAAAACCATCCAGATTAATAATCACATTAAAAATGAATGGTCAAAACATTCTAATTAAAAGGCCAAGTGTGTCAGAGTAGATAAAAAAGCAAGACAACTATGTGCTATTTACAAGAAATCCACTTGAAATATAAAGACATAAATAAATTTAAAGTAAAAGAATGGAAGATGATATACAGTTGACCCTTGAACGACATGGGTTTGAACTGCAAGGCTATACTTATACGAGGATTTTTTCCAATAAATACATACTACAGTGCTAGACTGTCTGCAGTTGGTTGAATCCACTGATGAAGAACTGCAGATATGGAGGAGTCCACTGTAAATTTACATGAGGATTTTCAATTGCATGGAGGGTTGATTTCCTTAACCTCCATGTTGTTCAAGGATCAACTGTACAACACTAGTCAAAGGAAAGCTGGAAAGGGTATATTGAAACATGTATACAGAGAGAAGGTAGATATCATACAAAGTATACTTTGGGGTAAAGATTTTTACAAGGGATAAACAAGGTCATGTCACAATGACAAAGGGATCCATTTAACAATAGGATGTACTATCCTAAAAATTATGCACATAATAACAGATTTCAGAATACATAAAACAAAAACTGATAGAACTGTAAGAAATAATAGACAAATCTGTAAGTACATTTGGATAATTAGCGATTGATAGAACAAGTAAGGAAAGCCAGTAAGGATACAGAAGACTTCAGCAATGATATCAACCAACATGACCTAATTTATAAATCACTCCACACAATAGCAGAATACACATTCTTTCAAGTACATATGGAACACTTATGAAAGTAGACCATTTTCCAAAGCATATCAAATTTGTGGGGTGCCAATAAAGCAGTACTTAGGAGAAATATTATGTTAATAAAACTTTACTAGAAATAAGCTCAGCTTCTACATTAAGAAACTAGAAAAGTGGCAAGAAAATTAAACAGAAAATAATTGGAGAAAGAAATATGAAAGATCAAGAGCCACCATCAATGGATCGGGAAAGAGAGAAATGATAGAGAAAAACCAATGAAGCAAAAGGTGAAACTTTGAGAAAATCAACAAAGTGATAAAAAGTGAGCCCACTAGTTGGGCAGATAATGGCAGTGGGCTGAATTTGGCCCTCG
Source organism: Balaenoptera physalus (assembly GCF_965194825.1). Lineage (NCBI taxonomy): Eukaryota > Metazoa > Chordata > Mammalia > Artiodactyla > Balaenopteridae > Balaenoptera > Balaenoptera physalus. Next base: position 91,780,148 of record NC_138890.1, on the reverse strand, counting down.
GCCTGTTTTTTGTGGCCTATATGCTATGAATTTTTAAAAAGTGTTGTTAAATAACAAAAACATTAATTTATTTTTTAAGGCTAAAATACATTCCATTGTATGTAGGTACCACTATTTGTCCATTTATCTATTAATGGAGTTTTAGGTGTTTTTCCTGCCTCGTGGCAACTGTGGAAAATGCTGCAATGAACATGGGAGTGCTAATATCTCTTTAAGGTCTTGTTTTCAACTCTTTTGAATAAATATTCAGACACAGGATTGCTAGATCCTATTGCTGTTCTACTGAGGAAACTCCATACTGTTTTCCATAACGGTTGCACCATTTTATATTCCCACAAATAGTGCACAAAATTTCAGTTTCTCCACATCTTGGCCAGTTTTTGTTATGTTTTCTACTTTTTTTGATAATGGCCATTTTAAACAGAAGCAATACAATGTCTCATTGTGACTTGGATATGCATTTCCCTGATAATTAGTGATGCTGAATATCTTTTCTTATACATGTTGGGCATTTGTATGTTTTCTTCAGAAAAACGTCATTTCAGTGGGTTTGTCATGTATGGCCCTTATCATGTTGAGATAGGTTCCCCCTATGCTCATTTTTTTTTTAAACATCTTTATTGAAGTATAATTGCTTTACAACGGTGTGTTAGTTTCTGCTTTATAACAAAGTGAATCAGTTATACATATACATATGTTCCCATATCTCTTCCCCCTTGCATCTCCCTCTGCTCATTTTATGGAGAATTTTTATCATAAATGGTGTTGAATTTTGTCAAAAGCTTTTTCTGCATCTATTGAGGTGATCATATGGTTTTTATTCTTCAGTTTCTTAATGTGGTGTATCACATTGATTGATTTGTGTGTACTGACGAATCCTTGAATCCCTGGGATAAATCCCACTTGATCATGGGGTCTGATCCTTTCAATGTGTTGTTAGATTCAGTTTGCTAGTATTTTGTTGCGAATTTTTGCATATATGCTCATCAGTACTATTGGCTTGTAAATTTCTTTTTCTGTCGTATCTTCATCTGATTTTGGTATCAGGGTAATGGTGGCCTTGTAGAATCTGCTTGGGTGTGTTCCTTCCCCTGCAATTTTTGGGAAGAGTTTCAGAAGGATAGGTGTTAACTGTTCTCTAAGTGTTTGAGAGAATTTGCCTGTGAAGCCATCTGGCCCTGGACTTTTATTTGTTGGAAGTTTTTTAATCACAGTTTCAAAAAATATGGACAGTCTAGTACTGTACTATGTATTTATTGAAAAAATCCTCATATAAGTAGAACCTTGCAGTTCAAACCCATGTCGTTCAAGGGTCAACTGGATATCATCTTTCATCCTTTTACTTTAAATCTATTTTTGTTTTTATATTTCAAGTGGATTTCTTGTAAATAGCATATAGTTGTCTTGCTTTTATATCTACTCTGACACACTTGGCCTTTTAATTAGAATGTTTTGAACATATATTTTTAATGTGATTATTAATCTGGATGGTTTTGAATCTACCAAGCAGTAAGTAAAATGGTGATTTCCCAGGGGCTGGGGGAGAGGAAATGGAGAGTTGCTATTCATTGGGCATAGCGATTTAGTTATGAAAGATGAAAAAGTACTAGATATCTGCTGTAAAACAATGTGCATACATTAATACTATTATACTATAGATATATACTTAAAAGTTTTTTAAGATGGAAGATTTTATGTTAGGTGTTTTTTTAAGAAGAAGAAGAAGAAGCAGCAGCAGAAGCAACAGAGATCTGATGTGGGCTACAGCCTATAATATTTACTGTTTGATTCTTTGCACAAAATATTTGTCAACCTTAGTCAAACTCATCAGGAAAAAGTAAGGGAGTACAAATATTAACAAAATCCAGAATGAGAATGTTGACATCACCATACAGATACACATACTAAAAGGATAATAAGGAAATATTATGATCAACTTTATGCTAATAAATTTAATATTATAGATGAAATGGGAAAATTCCGTGAAATAAACTATCAAAACTCACTCAACAATACATATTATATTATTCCATGAATAATACCATGGAATTTAAAGAAATTGAATTTGTAGATAGAAACCATCCCACAAAAACAAACAAACAAACAACAAAAAAAACCCCCTAGAGGTTCAAATGGATTCACTGGTACTTTCTAACAGACATTTAAAGAAAAAAACTAAAAAAACAAAATAAAAAACAATTCTGCCCAAGCTCTTTCGGAAAATTAAAGAATTCTATGAAACCAACATTATCTTAATATCAAAATCATGCAAACACATTACAGAAGGAAAACAAAACAAAACAAAAAACCCTACAAACAAGTATCCCTCATGATATTAGAGGCAAAAACCCTAAACAAATGTTAGCACCTCAAATCCAACAATACATAACAAGGTAAAGCATCATGACATACTAGAGTTTATCTCTGGACTTTAACTTGGTTAACATTAGAAAAAGAAATTAATGGAATTTACTATATTAATAGATTTAAATTATATATATATATCCACACACATATACATATAGCGTTGGCCAAAAATTTCATTTGGGTTTTTCCATAACATCTAACAGAAAAACTTGAACAAACTTTTTGGTCAACACAATATATATCATTATCTCAATAGACCCAGAGAAATCATTTGAAAAAATCCAACAATCAATCATAATAAAACTATCAGAAAACTAGAAACAGAAGGAAACTTTCTTAATGTGATAGATTCATCTATGCAATTTATCAATGAAAAAACATTCACCTAATATTGTACTTAATTGTGGAAATTTGAATGATTTCCCTCTAATATCAGGAATAAGATATAACTAACCATTCTTGCCACTTCTGTTTAACATTGTTCTAAGAGTCTGACAAAGACGAAAAAAAGTTAAAAAGCAAGAAAAATAAATAAAAGACATGTATATTGGAAGAGAAAAGTGAAATTGTCCTTATGTACAGATGATATGATCATCTATGTAGAAAATCTGATAGTCTAGAAAAAGCTACCAGAACTGATATGTGACTTTAGCAAGGTTTTTTTTTTTTAAATATCTTTATTGGAGTATAATTGATTTACAATGTTGTATTAGTCTCTACTGTACAACAAAGTGAATCAGCTATATGTATACATATGTCCCCTCCCTCTTGAGCCTCCCTTCCACCCTCCCTATCCACCCCTCTAGGTCCTCACAAAGCACCAAGCTGATCACCCTGTGCTATGCAGCAGCTTCCCACTAGCCATCTATTTTACATGTGGTAGTGTATATAGGTCAGTGCTACTCTCTCACTTCGTCTTAGCTTTCCCTTCCCCCGCTGTGTCCTCAAGTCCGTTCTCTAGTAAAGTCTGCATCTTTACTCCTGCCCTGTCACTAGGTTCATCAGTACCATTTTCTAGATGCCATATATATGCATTAGCATATGATATTTGTTTTTCTCTTTCTGACTTACTTCACTCTGGATGACAACCTCTAGGTCCATCCACCTTCCTACAAATAACTCAGTTTTGTTCCCTTTTATGGTTGAGTAATATTCCATTGTATATATGTGCCACATCTTCTTTATCCATTCATCTGTTGATGGATATTTAGCTTGCTTCTATGTCCTGGCTATTGTAAATAGTGCTGCAATGAACATTGTGGCACATGTCTCTTTCTGAATTATGGTTTTCTCAGGGTATATGCCCAGTAGTGGGATTGCTGGGTCATATGATAGTTCTATTTTTAGTTTTTTAAGGAAGCTCCATACCATTCTCCATAGTGGCTGTATCAATTTACATTCCCACCAACAGTGTAGGAGGGTTCCCTTTTCTCCACACCCTCTCCAGCATTTATTGTTTCTAGATTTTTTTGATGATGGCCATTCTAACTGGTGTGAGGGGATACCTCATTGTGGTTTTGATTTGCATTTCTCTAATGATTAGTGATGTTGAGCATCTTTTCATGTGTTTGTTGGCCATCTGTATGTCTTCTTTGGAGAAATGTCTATTTAGGCCTTCCACCCATTTTTGGATTGGGTTGTTTGTTTTTTTGATATTGAGCTGCATGAGCTGCTTGTATATTTTGGAGATTAATCCTTTGTCAGTTGCTTCATTTGCAAATACTTTATCCTATTCTGAGGGGTGTCTATTCATCTTGTTTATGGTTTCCTTTCTTGTGCAAAGGATTTTAAGTTTCATTAAGTCCCATTTGTTTACTTTGTTTTTATTTCCATTACTATAGGAAGTGGGCCAAACGGATCTTGCTGTGATTTATGTCAGAGTGTTCTGCCTATGTTTTCCTCTAAGAGTTTGACAGTGTCTGGCCTTACATTTAGGTCCTTAATCCATTTTGAGTTTATTTTTGTGTATGGTGTTAGGGAGTGTTCTAATTTCATTCTTTTACATGTACCTGTCCAGTTTTCCCAGCATCACTTATTGAAGAGGCTGTCTTTTCTCCATTGTATATTCCTGCCTCCTTTGTCAAAGATAAGGTCACCATATGTGCATGGGTTTATTTCTGGGCTTTCTATCCTGTTCCATTGATCTATATTTCTGTTTTTGTGCCAGTACCTTACTGTCTTGATTACTGTAGCTTTGTAGTATAGTCTGAAGTCAGGGAGCATGATTCCTCCTGCTCTGTTATTCTGTCTCAAGATTGCTTTGGCTATTCAGTGTCTTTTGCATTTCCATATGAATTGCAAAATTTCTTGTTCTAGTTCTGTGAAAAATGCCATTGGTAATTTGATAGGGATTGCATTAAATTTGTAGATTGCTTTGGGTTGATTCTTCCAATCCAAAAACATGGTATATCTTTCCAACTGTTTGTGTTGTCTTTGATTTCCTTCATCAGTGTCTTACAGTTTTCTGCATACAGGTCTTTTGCCTCAGGTAGGTTTATTCCTAGGTATTTTATTCTTTTTTCTTGCAATGATAAATGGGAGTGTTTCCTTAATTTCTCTTTCTGAATTTTTGTTGTTAGTGTATAGGAATGCAAGAGATTTCTAGGCATTAATTTTATATCCTGCTACTTTACCAAATTTATTGATTAATTCTAGCAGTTTTCTGGTGGCACATTTAGGACTTTCTATGTAGAGATCATGTCATCGACAAACAGTGACAGTTTTACTTCTTGTTTTCCAATTTGGATTCCTTTTATTTCTTTTTCTTCTCTTATTGCCCTGGCTAAAACTTCCAAAACTATGTTGAATAATAGTTGTGAGAGTGGGCAACCTTGTCTTGTTCCTGATCTTAGAGGAGCTGCTTTCAGTTTTTCACCATTAAGAATGATGTTGGCTGTGTGCTTGTCATATATGGCTTTTATTATGTTGAGGTAGGTTCCCTCTATTCCCACTTTCTGGAGAGTTTTTATGATAAATCGGTGTTAAATTTGTCAAAATCTTTTCTAAATCTATTGAGGTGATCATATGGTCTTTATCCTTCAATTTGTTAATATGGTGTATCACATTGATTGATTTGTGTATATTGAAGAATCCTTGCATTCCTGGGATAAACACCACTTGATCATGGTGTATGATCCTTTTAAGTGCTGTTGGATTATTTTTGCTAGTATTTTGTTCAGGATTTTTGCATCTATGTTCATGAGTGATATTGCTCTTTAATTTTCTCTTTTTGTGACATCTTTGTCTGAGTTTGCTATCAGGGTAATGGTGGTCTTGTAGAATCAGTTTGGTAGTGTTCCTCCTTCTGCTATATTTTGAAAGAGTTTAAGAAGTATAGGTGTTAGCTCTTCTCTAAATGTTTGATAGAATTTGCCTGTGAAGCCATCTGGCCCTGGGCTTTTGTTTGTTGGAAGATTTTTATTCACAGTATCAATTTCAGTGCTTGTGACTGGTCTGTTCATAGTTTCTATTTCTTCCTTGTTCAGTCTTCGAAGGTTGTATTTTTCTAAGAATTTGTCCATTTCTTCCAGGTTGTATATTGTATTGGCATATAGTTACTTGTAGTAGTCTCTCATGATCCTTTGTATTTCTGCAGTGTCAATTTTACTTCTCCTCTTTCATTTCTAATTCTGTTGATTTGAGTCTTCTCCCTCTTTTTCCTGATGAGTCTGGCTAATGGTTTATCAATTTTGTTTATCTACTCAAAGAGTAAGCTTTTATTTCTATTGATCTTTGCTATTGTTTTCTTCATTTCTTTTTCATTTATTTCTGTTCTGATCTTTATGATTTCTTTCCACATGCTAACATTGGGTTTTTGTTGTTGTTGTTCTTCTGTCTGTAATTGCTTTAGGTGTGAGGTTAAGTTGTTTATTTGAGATTTTTCTTTTTCTTGAGGTCAGATTGCATTGCTATTAACTTCCCTCTTAGAACTGCTTTTGCTGCATCCCATAGATTTTGAGTCATTGTGTTTTCATTGTCATTCGTTTCCAGGTGTTTTTTAATTTCCTCTTTTATTTCTTCAGTGACCTCTTGGTTATTTAGTAGCATATTGTTTAGCCTCCATGTGTTTGTATTTTTTTACATATTTTTTCCTGTAATTGATATCTAGTCTCATAGCATTGTGGTCAGAAAAGATGCTTGATACGATTTCAATTTTCTTAAATTAACTGAGGCTTGACTTGTGACCTGAGATGTGATCTATCCTGGAGAATGTTCTGTGTGCACTTGAGAAGAAAGTTTATCCTGTTGTTTTTGGATGGAATATCCTGTAAATATCAGTTAAGTCCCTTGGTCTAATGTGTCATTTACAGCTGTGTTTCCTTATTTATTTTCTGTTTGGATGATCCGTCCATTGGTGTAAGTGGGGTGTTAAAGTCACCTACTATTACTGTGTTACTGCTGATTTCCCCTTTTATGACTGTTAGCATTTGCCTTATGTATTGAGGTACTCCTATGTTGGGTGCATAGATATTTACAATTGTTATATCTTCTTCTTGTATTGATCCCTTGACCATTATGTAGTGTCCTTCCTTGTCTCTTGCAATAGCCCTAATTTTAAAGTCTATTTTGTCTGATATGAGTATTGTTACTCCAGCTTTCTTTTGATTTCCATTTGCATGGAATATCTTTTTCCATCCCCTCACTTTCAGTCTGTATGTATCCATAGGTCTGAAGTGGGTCTCTTGTAGACAGCATATTTATGGGTCTTGTTTTTTTATCCATTCAGCCAGTTTGTGTCTTTTGGTTGGAGCATTTAATCCATTTACATTTAAGGTAGTTATCAATATGTATGTTCCTATTACCATTTTCTCAATTGTTTTGGGTTTGTTTTTGTAGGCTTTTCCTTTCTCTTGTGTTTCCTGCCTAGAGAAGTTTCTTCAGCATTTGTTGTAAAGCTGGTTTGGTGGTGCTGAATTCTCTTAACTCTTGCTTCTCCGTAAACCTTTTGATTTGTCCATCAAATCTGAATGAGTTCCTTTCTAGGTAGAGTAATCTTGGTTGTACGTTTTTCCCTTTCATCACTTTAAATATACCTTGCCACTCCTTTCTGGCCTGTAGTGTTTCTGCTGAAAGATCAGCTGTTAACCTTATGGGTATTCCTTTGTAGGTTATTTGTTGCTTTTCCCTTGCTGCTTTTAATATTTTTTCTTTGTGTTTAATTTTTGTTAGTTTGATTAATATGTGTCTCGGTGTGTTTCTCCTTGAGTGTATCTTGTATGAGACTCTCTGTGTTTCCTGGACTTGTTTGACTATTTCTTTTCCCATGTTGGGGAAGTTTTTGACTATAATTTCTTCAAATATTTTCTCAGACCCTTTCTTTTTTTTTCTTCTTCTGGGATGCCTATAATTCGAATGTTGGTGTACTTAATGTTTTTCCAGAGGTCTCTGAGACTGTCCTCTATTCTTTTCATTTTTTTTCTTTATTCTGTTCTGTGGCAGTTACTTCCACCATTCTATCTTCCAGCCCACTTATCCATTCTTCTGTGTCAGTTATTCTGCTATTGATTCCTTCTAGAGTATTTTTAATTTCAGTTATTTTGTTGTTCATTACTGTTTGTTTGCTCTTTAGTTCTTCTACGTCCTTGTTAAACCTTCCTTGTATTTTCTCTATTCTATTTCCAAGATTTTGGATCCTTACTATCATTACTCTGAATTTTTTTTCAGGTAGTTTGCCTCTTTCCTCTTCATATTTGGCCTTGTGGGTTTTTATCTTGCTCCTTTGCCTGTAAGTTATTTCTCTATCTTATCATTTTGCCTAATTTACAGTATTTGAGGTCTCCTTTCCCCAGCCTTCATGGTCGTAGTTTCTCTTGCTTTCGTTCTCTGCCTCAGGTGGTGACGTTGGTTCCGTGGCTTGCATAGGCTTCCTGATGGGAGGGACTGGTGCCTGCGTTCTGGTGGGTGGAGATGGGTCTTTTCCCTCTGATGAGCAGGGCCATGTCAGGTGAGGTGTTTTGGTGTGTCTGTGAGCTTAGTATGACTTTAGGTAGTCTGTGTGCTGATGGGTGGTTTTGTGTTCCTGTCTTGTTTGTTGTTTGGTGTGAGGCGTCCAGAGCTGAGAGCTCCTGGCAGTTGGGTGGAGCCAGGTCTTGTATTCAGATAGAGACCTCCGTGAGAGTTCTTGGCAATTAATTTTCCCTGGGGCCAGGAATTCTCTAGTGGTCCAGCGCCCTGGACTCTCCCCCACCCCAGAGCCTCAGGCCTGACTTCCGATTGAGGAAACAAGTCCCCTTAAGTCACTTTTCCTGGCAATTATTGGGATTTAAAAAAAAAGAAAAAAATAAGACTAACAAAACCCCAGACAAATGGTAAAAAGTAAAATCAAACAAGCAAAAACAGAAACAAGGAAACACACACACACAAAAGAAACAGAACCAAATAAATCAAAAAGCAAGAGAACAACCAGACAAACAAAAGAACCCCATAATGAAATCAAACAATTAAAAAGAAACCTGACAAAAACATGAAACAAAAAACAAAACCAAAGCAGAGTGCCAACCGAAGAATGAAGCAAAGAAACAAAAGAAACCGATAAAAATGATTAAAAAAAGAAGAAAAAGAGAAAGGGACAAGAAGACAGAACAACAGAAAAGCAACATAGAAATAGAAATATAAAAAAATATAGAAAATATATTAATGCAAAAAAAAAAAAAGACAAACAAAACCCTAGAGAAACGATAAAAACAGAATCCAAAAAAACAAAAACAGAAACAAGGAAACATACACACATGTGAAAGAAACAAAAACAGAACTAAATAAAACAAAAAGCAAGAGAAGAACCAGAGAAAGAGAATAACTCAAAAACGAAATCAAACAAGTAGGATTAAAACTAACAAAAACACTTGACCTAAAAACAAAACCAAAGCAGTGTGCCAACTGAAGAATAAAGCAAGGAAACAGAAAAAACAATAAAAATGATTAAAAATAATAATAATAATAAAATAAAATAAAAAGGGAAAAAACCCAGGACAACAGAAAAGCAAAGTAGAAATAGATATATTAAAAAAAGTTTAAAATATATTAAAGAAAAAGAAAAAGAAAAAATAAGGGAAAAGAACACAGAACAACAGAAAAGTAAAGTAAAAATAGAAGTACATAAAAAAATAAAAATAAAAAATATATTATAAAACACGGAGATCCCAAAAGACTAAATAAAAAAAAATAATAATAAAAATTTAAAAAGACTACAACAACAAACAAACCAAGAAAAAAACAAAGAAAAATGAAGAAACAAAAGCCAGAACCAACAATAGAATGAATCAAAATATAATAAAGTTAATAGTAATAATTATGTTTCCCTGGGCTCTCTTCTGTAAGTTTCCTTGCACATGCCGTGAGCCACAACCCACCTCTGCCTCCCCAAGAGGCTCTCATCTGCCTCTGGGCTGGTCTCTGGACCTGCTGTGGGCCCTGTGGGGACCACTGAGACTCTGATCTGGCCCAATTCCTGTGTGTGCTGCCCCCAAAGTCCACAGCTGCCAGAGCTAGACCATTTTCATTTGTGGGAACACTCCTTGTCTACTCAGATATTCCATAGATGCAGGGTCTACCTAGGTGATCGCAGGTATTTAATCTACAGTTTGTACAGCTGATGAAAAGATTTTCGATCCTCTTCCTTAGTCTCCCCACCCCTGGGGTTCAGCTTTGGCTTTATCCCCACCTCTGTGTGTTGTCCACCCACAGGAGTCTGGTCCTGAGGCTGCCTTGGAGTTCTTGGGTCTGCCACAGTGAGGACAGGGTGCAGAGGAGGTATGACTGCTTGGATTGCAGGAGCCCTGGCAGAGCCAAATGTGCAGGGAAGCTGGAGGCCATGGGTGCAAGGGATATATGTCCCTTTCAGCAAGGTTTTAGGATACAAAAATTTATATATTCTAGCAAAGAAAAATTGGATATAATAAAAAAGTCAATTTCATTTGTAATAGCAACAAAATTATGATATAGAGACAGATATGACAAAAAATGTACAAAAGCTGTTCACAGAAAACTGTAAAACATTGCTGAAGAATAAAAGACCTAAATAAACAGAAAGTTATATCTGCTTTATGAGCCTGAAGATTTAATATTTTTAAGGCATCAAATCAATTCTCCAAAAATTAATCTATAGATTCTATATAATCCCAATCAAAATCCCAGCAATTTTTTAAAGAAGATTTCCAAGTAAAAATTCATGTAGAAATGCAAAAGACCTAACAAAGCTGGAACAACTTTAAAGAATAAGAATAAACTGGGAGTACTAATAATGATTTTAAGACTTAGTATGAAGCTACATTATAAAGCTTTACTTGCTATACAATCTATTCTGAAGTACTATACTGTCATAAAGGGTAAAATTATATCAGTTTACCTAAATGTAGACTTCAGAAATAAACCCATACATATATGACATGACAATTGTCAGAATATGACTTTTGACAAAATTGCGAAGGTAATTCAGTGGAGAATAGTCTTTCAACAAATCATACCATAACAACTGAATATCCATATGCAAATAATGAACTTAAATCAATTCTGATACCATATACAAATATTTACTCAAAAAGACATAAATGTAAACCTAGGTCTATACTATTCTAGAAGTTTGGGTTAGGCAAACCCTTCTTAGATATGATTTTAAAAACAGGATCCATAAAAAATGACAAATTGTAATTTATCAAAATTTTTAAATTATCATTGAAAAACACCCTTAGATATTATTTTAAAACCAGAATCCATTTAAAAATGATGAATTGTGATATATGAAAAGTTTTAAAATTCTTTGAAAATGTTAAATGAATGAAAAGCCAAGGAAACATTTGCTAAGCATAGATCTGATAATAGATTTACATCTAGAATATATATTGAAACCTAATAAGAACATTCACAACCTAATAAGAAATAAACAAAAGATTAGAATAGACACTTCACCAAAGAAGACATGCAGATACAGACAAACCCATGAAAAGATGTTCCACTTCACTAGACCCTAGGGAAATGCACATTAACATCACATTGGAATATATGCTAGAATGACTACAATTAAATAGCCTACAATACTAGTGTTGGCAAGGAAGTGGAGGAACTGGAACTCTCAGACTTCTATGGTGAGGATGTAAAATATTATAACTACTTAGGAAGACAGTTTAGCAGTTTCTAAAAAAGTTAAGCATACACTTAGCATATAACCCAGCCACTCTAAATCCTAGATATTTAACCAACATTAAAAAAAAAAAAGTATATTGACTTTGGATCAAAATGGTGTAGAAGGAAGATGTGGAACTCAACTCCCCCAATGAACATGTCAAAAATACATCTACATGTGGAACAATTCTCACTGGAATTTAGCTGGAAACTTGCCAAAAGACTTCTGTACAACCAAAACTGTAAGAAAGATTCACATGGAATCAGGTAGGAAGGGAAAAGAAGTGATCAAGTCAGGACCTGTTCTGCTGGGAGGGAACTCAAAGGAAAAGGGAGAATACATGAGTGGAGATCTACCCTGGGGAGTAAGTTGATTGAGCCACATATTGGGCACACCAGTCCTGGGGTCTGACACAGGGCAGACAAGCCCCTTGGCTGGTTGGAAGGCTAATGGGACTAACAGAAGGGCTGTGCGAAGCCTGGACTTTGCTCACAAGGAGTGTGCAAGTGCTGGCTTGCTCTTGAGACAGGGAGAAGACAGCAGATTGAGGACTGCTCCAGTGGTTGTCTGGTTTCTCATAACAGCCCACTGTGTGCCCCAGCTTGAGCCAGATATGACATGATAATACATATATAAAACACAAAATTGTCCACCAAAAAGCTATTGGAGCTAATAATGATTTCAGTAAAGTTCAGGATACAAGATTAATATTTAAATACATAAATCTGTTGCTTTTCTATACACTAATAATGAAATAGCAGAAAGAGAAAGCAAAAAAACACAAAAATCCCATTTAAAATTGCATCAAAAAGAATAAAGTACCAAGGAAAAATTAACCAAAAAGATGAAAGACCTATATTCTGAAAACTATAAAACATTGATGAAAGAAATTGAAGATGGTACAAAGAAATGAAAAGATATCCCATGTTATTGGAAGAATTAATATTGTTAAAATGTCTGTACTACCCAAAGCAATCTACAGACTTAATGCAATCCTTATCAAAATACCCACAACATTTTTCACAGAACTAGAACAAAATATCCTAAAATTAGATGGAGACACAAAAGACCCCAAATTGACAAAGCAACCTTGAGAAAGAAAAACAAAGCTAAAGGATCATGTTGCTGGACTTCAGACTATACTACAAATCTATAGTAATCAAAATAGCATGGTATTGGCACAAAAACAAACATACAGATCAATGGGATAGAATAGAAAGCCCAGAAGTAAACCCATTTGCCTATGGTCAATTAATATAACACAGAAGGAAGAATATACAATAGAGAAACAATTTTCTCTTCAATAAGTGGTGCTGGGAAAACTGGACAGATACATGTAAAAGCATGAGACTAGAACATTACCACACACCATATATAAAAATAAACTCAAAAGGGGTTAAAGATCTAAATGGAAGACCTGAAACCATAAAACTCCTAGAAAAGAAAAGAGGCAGAACACTCTTTACATAAATAATAGCAATATTTTTGTGTATCTGTTTCCTAAGGCAAAAGAAGTAAAAGCAAAAATAAACAAATGGGGCCTAATTAAACTTAAAAGCCTTTTCACAGCAAAGAAAACTGTCAACAAACCGAAAAGATAACCTACTGAATGGGAGAAAATATTTGCAAATGACATGACTGATAAGGGGTAAAACATCCAAAATACATAAACAGCTCATACAACTCAATATCAGAGGAACAAACAACCTGATTTTAAAAGGGGCAGAAGTCCTGAATAGACAATTTTCCAAAGAAGAAATAAAGATATCCAACAGGCACATGAAAAAATGCTCAACATCACTAATCAACAGGGAAATACAAATCAAAACCACATTGAGATATCATGTCATACTTGTCAGAATGGCTATCATCAAAAGGTCTACAAATAACTAATGTTGGCGAGGATGTGGAGAAAAGGGGATTCTCATAGACTGTTGGTGTCAATGTAAATTGGTGCAGCCACTATAGAAAACAGTATGGAGGTTCCTCAAAAAACTAAAAATAGAACTACCATATGATCCAGCAATTCCACTCCTGGGTATATGTCCAAAAAACCAGAAAACACTAACTCAAAAAACTACGTGTGCCCCAGTGTTCATAGCAGCATTATTTACAATAGCCAAGATATGGAAGCAACTCCAGTGTCCATGAACAGATGAATGGATAAGGAAGGTGTGGTATATATATATATATATATATATATATATATATATATATATATATATATATATACACACACACACAATAGAATATTACTCAGCAATAAAAAAGGAAATTCTGTCATTTGCAACAGTGTGGATGGACCTAGAGGCTATTATGCTTAGTGAAATAAGTCAGACAGAGAAAGACAAATATTGAATGTTATCACTTATATGTGGAATCTAAAAAAATAACACAAGTGAGTGTATAATAAAACAGACTCACAGATACAGAGAACAAACTAGTGGATACCACTGAAGAGAGGGTAGGGGCAGGATAGGGTTATGTGATTAAGAGATACTAACTACTATGGATAAAATAAATAAGCAAGAGTGATATATTTTACAGCACAGGGAAATATAGCTATTATTTTGTAATATCTTTAAATGAACTATTATCTATAAAAATATTGAATCACTATACTATACACCTAAAACTAATATAACATTGTAAATGAACTATATTTCTATTTAACAAGTGTATTTTATTGAAAAGTCTTGTCCAGGAATATTCATACTAGCTTTATTTGTAAAATTGCTAAAAACTTGACACAACCCAGTGTCTGTCAACTGGGGAAGAAACCCACTGTGCCAAACCCAGACAATGGAATCCTATTCAACAATAAACAATTAATACATGCAAATGAATAATTCTTGAAATAATTATGTTTAGTGAAAGAAGCCAGAGTCTCCCCCCAGTCAAATATATATATATATATGTCTCTTCTGTATGTCTTTTGAATTTTTGTATAATTTCATTTTTATAAAATTTCAGAAAATACAGACTAATCTATAGTAACAGAAAGCACATCAGTGGTTTCTTGGGACCAGGGAATAAAGGCAGAGATGGGAAGCAGTGAGGAACTACAAACCAACAAAAGGAAACTTTTGGGTGTAATGAATATGTTCACTATCTTGCTTGTGATGGATTCACAGGTGGCTATACATGTCAGAGCACAAGAAATGGCTTTCTTTAAAGATGTACAGTCATTTTATTTCAATTTCACATTGATACAAAACATAAAATTACAACTAAAGAGTTGCCCCTCTCCAAAGGATAAACAAGACTAAAGGAGGATTCACAATTTTGCATTCATTCTAACTCTAGATCTTAACCTTGTAACCACTGAACTATATCACTCTACTCCCCTACAGTCATGGGAAAAAAACAATAATGAGTACTTTTTGGCACCCTTTAAGCCGTGGGTTCCTAGCAAATCAATCTTGAAAGATAGAAACCTCAAACCTGAAGTGAACACTTGCTTCTCACAGCCCTTTTCATTTATCACTGTCCACTCACACCAGGCAGCGCAGGGGACAGGTGTAGCATTATGTTGACGGCTACAAGTGCTTTCTTCTCAAAACACATCCTTATGGTTCTGTGACTGGAACAAAAATGAAAAGGCAGTTGCTGTGACACTTATTTTTCTCTCTCAGGATATCCAAACAAAAAAAACAGGCTCTGCCCATCTTGGAGACTGTCTAGACATACTTGCACTGCAGTTCACTCTAAAGGTTAAAATAAAAATAGAAGTTTCATGTTTGTCATTGTTTCTACTGCTTCCAAGATTACAGTAAGTCAATCAGGCTACTTCCAAGCTTATTAGATTTATTTAAGTAAGAAGTCCATGGCATTATCTGTCCTTTGAACCTCTAATGAGATTTTAGCAGATGGGATATAATTTATAACAAAGACCTACACCCTGGATAATGAAACATAGCCTATTAAGAACTTACATTAAACAAAGGCTATAATGCAATGCCAAAACAAATCATTTTGGCATGTCTTAAAAATACAAGGGGCTTCTTCAAATATCATCAGGAATAAGTCATTTGGTGTTTCAGGTTCATACATCAACGCTCTTGCAGTCACTATGAAAAATTGGACTTTTTGTTTACTTAAAATGTGAAATGCCATGATTTGGTACTTGAAAAATGAGACAGGAAAAATGAATGTCCTCCTGTTTGTGAAAAATGGAGATTTTATTAGAGCAAATTAGGGAGGAGGAGCGTGTGCTCATCTGCACTGGTAACACAGTGTTTACACTGGAAGAAATATAACAATGGGCAGGTCACTGGGAAGGAGGGAGGCAGAATCACTTTGGGAGCTGATGACAACAGGAGCCAAGAATACAGTCTGGACCCAGAGCTGAACAACCTCTTGGTCCCTATATACATGTAGTGAATAAATGCATCGTGAAGTAAGATGCATATTTCATAGCAGCATGAGACTCCCCAGTTAGAATGCATCTGTTAATAATAAAAATTTCCCATCTGGAATGAGAGTTTAATAGGTCTTGTTCATGCCTTAAATAGGAGATCACAGCAATAAATCAGCATTATGATTTTAGTAGGTAGTAACATATGAAATAGAATATATTATTTCTGGCATTTAATTTGGTCAAAATTAAGTTAAAATATTCATCCAAAGGGACAGGTTGATAAAGTAATAATTATAAGCACACAATCCTAAGAAATTTTGTACTTTATGCATTCTGAAAGTACCATTAAACTTAACATACATATTATCCTTGTTGTCACAATGAGAAAATATTGAATTATCTTATGCAACTTCAGAAGCCAAGTGTCTGTTTCAAATAAAATTTATCAAAATAAAGTTTACACACTTACTGTGTTTTACAACATGTATTCATATAGTCCCCCAGTGAATTTCATTAGTTATAAACATATAAGAATATTAAGTAAACTTTTTAAAAATAAACATTTACATTTATAGTTTTAGATGAGTTGTTTTAATTTTAGATTCCTATGTCAATTCAATTAAATGATTACCACTGCCCCCCATCTACTATATACACACACATACAAAGACACACACATACTTATGCATGAGCATCAAAATTATCAAGACAATTCACCTGACAAAGATGCATATGAATACAGATAATGTACACATAAATACGTACTTATGAAACACAAATATATAGGTAAAACAATTTTAAAAGCTATCAGAAAGCAAGTTCTATATCTGACGTGTCTTTTATCTGCGCCCATACTTAATGCAATACATTGCAAAAAGTAGCTTCTTAATGAGTATTCATTGAATTAATGAGAATAAATTAGTGAAAGAATGAATAAAAAAATTGGGCACTATTAAAGATACTGTTGGCAGACAGTTTGATATGCCAGGCTCATAATCCTCATTGATTCTTCTAGGTAAGCACACATAGAACACCCTCTTTTTAGAGAGGGATATACAATTTATAAGTCACAGATAATGTGCACTGAATTCCATGCATCCTTGTTGATTCTAGGTTTCTGTAAAGTACTCTTTACTGAATTGAGGAATTATTCTGACGTTATTGAGTGTTTTTTTTAAAACATAATTGGCTATGGGATTTTACCAAATGCTTTGTGGAACATATACTGATGCATCATGGCGATTTCCACTAATCAATTTAACTTGGGAATTACGGTAACAATTTATTTGCTGAGGAACCATTACTCTCCCTGATATATATTCCTTGTTCATGGTATATTATCTGTTCACTACATATTTATTAAGTTATTTTTCATATTTTGATTTATGATTATTTTATTTTCTAAGGAGAATGTATGATGAAGCAAAACACATGTAGTTTTATAAAACTGTCCCAAGACCAATATTTAAAACAGTTAAAGCATACCACTACACTACTTTCTCATTTGCTAAGAACAAATTACATAAACTTAGGAAAAAATAAGTCATATCATAGCTTTAATGTTTTGTGCCAGTCAAATTTACATGCTATTACATGCTATTATGTTTGGAATACTAATATATTCCATTTGATTAAATAAATTAGGTAATTGACACACTGCTCTAATTACTATAGTTTTATAATATGTCTTACTGTATGGTGGTGTAAGTCCTCCAACTTTGTTCTTTTTCTTAAAGATTCCCTTGACTATTTTGGAGTCTTTGCATGGCTATGTAAAGTTACTAATCTAATAAACAGTTACCGCAAAAGAAAAAGAAAGGGATTACAGATCTTCTTTGACTTACAATGGGTAGGTCTCAAAACTCGTGGTAAGTTGAAAATATTGTAAATCAAAATGAACTTAATACACCTAACCTGCTGCATAGCATAGCTTAGCTTAGCCTACCTTAAATGTGCTCAGAACACTAATATTAAACTACAGTTGGGCAAATCATCTAACACAAAGCCCATTTTATAATAAAGTGTTGAATATCTCATGTAAATTTTTGAATTCTGTACTGAAAGTGAAAGAGAATGGTTGTATGGGTACAGATTGGTTGTAGGTGTACGGAGTGTTTATCTGCATGATGGCGGGGCTGACTAGGAGCTGTGGCTGCTGCCGCTGCCCAGCATCACAAGAGAGTATCACACCTAATAATGATAGCCTGGGAAAAGATCAAAATTCGAAGTACAGTTTCTACTAAATGTGTATCGTGTTTACAACATGGTAAAGTAAAAAAATCATAAGCTGAACCATCTTAAGTTGGGAACCATCTGTATGTTGAAATTACATATTACATATACATATAATATATTAATGTAAAGAGGATTGTCATCTTTATAATATGGAATCTGACATTTCATGAATATGATATAGTTCTCCATTTATTTAGGTCTTCTTCAATTTCCCTGAGCAATGCTTTTTTAGTTTTCTTGTGGAAGTCTTATAAATTTTATGTAAGATTTATTCCAAAATATTTGATGTTTGTCAATACAATTTTAAATGATATTGTCTACAATGCCAACACTAAACAAAGAAGAGCTGAAGTAGATATACTAATGTCAGACAAAGTGAACTTTAAGACTAAAAGCACTATATTAAAATGAGAGACGTGACAGTGACACAAGGGTAAGACCAGTGTATCATATAACAACCCTGAGATTGTTAACAACTAACATATACAAAAATAAAGAAATGAGAAAGAGAGAAGGAGAGAGAGACAGAGAGACAGAGAGAAACTATTTAACTTCAGCAGTTATCCAAACAGCTAAAACTGGTTTAAATCTTCCTTTTTTTTTTTTCTTCCTTCTTTCCTCCCTCTCCCCTCCCACCTCTTTCTTTCTCTCTTAACTTTTCAACTATTAATTGATTTTTGGCTTTTGAGGTCCTCTTATTTTCTTGTCTAGTCAACAATGCATTTTAAATTTATGTTTTTAATATTTTTATCCAACATTTCAGATAATTGGAGAAAGAGGGTTTTCTCAGTGTATCTGTCTATAATAACCAAAAGTGGATCTTTCTTTTTCACTTCAGTAAAATACGAATCTAAGTTGGAGGAGTTTAAGTCATATGCTTACATGATAACTACAAGAAAGCTAGGGAAGTGAGTTCCTGGATTTTCCTCATGAATTTGTCACTTACAAGGTGAAAAATTTCTGAACAATAGAAATGGTAAACAAATAACGTTCCTTCTAAGCCAGATGTTTAAGATGGATTACACACTGTGAAGTTATCGGAAACAAATATAGTTTAATATTAACATAAAAGTTTATTACTTTAGCTTTTAATGTGTTCATAATATGGATAAACTGGATTATGCTTTTTGTCATGAAAAAAAATAAACTTGTTTTTAAGAAGTCCATCTCTAGGCCAAAATCCATTTTCAGGCTGAACTATAGGCAATTATAGGGCTTTCCTGGCAGGCCTCATGAGAGGAAACTGCCTTCACCTCACCAGACTTGGTGCACAGTAAGTGTACGCAGTTTGCAAGAGGGAGTTGCAGTCAAGAGCTCAGCACTCCTAGGCTAGCCATGCTCATGGGCATATCTGAATTCTCACCCCCAGGCACCTCCTATTGGAGAGCTCATTTCTGGCTGTAACTTTGCAGAAACCTCTGTATTAGGGGGCCTTGACTGAAGCATCTTTCCCCCATCTGTAACCTACACTGAATGTCATCTGATCACTGGCATATACCATTCTGTGGGAGAAAATGGAACACTGGGAATGTGGCAGCTTTCTCTTTTGCCTCTTGCCTGCTCTGTCACAGTAAGTAAATAAAGGCTCGATTGTCACTTTCAGTTGGGCTCATTACGCTAAACTGACCACCTATACAACAGGCAGCTTGAAAGTTTTGCTTACAAATATTTTTCTCGAACTATTGTTGATACATTTCTTAATGATAATATGCCTTAATAATGCTTAATTTAGGTTTACATGCAATCAGTACTTTAATATAAACTCTTCAGCGGAATAAATGCTACACAAAATGTTATTGAATATTTTATTTAAATGAGCTAATGAATGTTGTATACATAATATATCATATTCTACCATTATTATCATGGAGAATATTGTGGAAAGAATGAATCTGATCACAGGCATGAATAAAAAGAATATTTATTATCAAAATATGTTATAAGATACAAATACAAATTTTTAAAATTGATAATATGTTGCTGTATTACTCTCGAGACTGCT
Source organism: Balaenoptera physalus (assembly GCF_965194825.1). Classification (NCBI taxonomy): domain Eukaryota; kingdom Metazoa; phylum Chordata; class Mammalia; order Artiodactyla; family Balaenopteridae; genus Balaenoptera; species Balaenoptera physalus. Next base: position 91,760,066 of record NC_138890.1, on the reverse strand, counting down.
AAACAAGGTCATTGAGCAATCACTGAGAAAAAAGGATGCAATAATTATTAATTTTTTCCCCTGTTGTTGAGGAAGTGGCATGGACACAATATAGGGCGTTTATACAGTTTTTTTAATTTGTTTGCATCATTTACTAGTCTAGTACTGTACCCTTCAGTACTCAATAAAATCTTTAATTAACCAAACATACTCTTTAGCAATATATGAAGTGCAAAATAGTTTATGATAACATTAGTGCCAACATAAATGTAAGCACATATTTAAGAAGGGCATCACGTTTTGAAAACAAATTCAAAAAGCCAAATTCCTAGCAAAGGATTAAATGTCATTGACTCTAATACTGATTTGATAAGATTCACTTCCCAACTAATGAGAAATGTGATTGTAGTAGAGCTGGTAATTAAGAGCAAATACCCAATGGTTATATTTTAGGTGTGAGAAATCATGGAGCTAGTAGAAAATTCTCAAGCTTTTTTTATTCAAAATGAAGAGCAGTTAAATCATTTAAATGATGAACATCTTTGTTTTTCTTATACTGTTATGACACGTGAAATGTACCAAATCTGGTTACAGGCAAACCTTGTTTTATTGTGCTTCACTTTATTACTTCTAGCAAATATTGTGTTTTTTTACAAATTGAAGGGTTTTGTTTGTTTTTTTAAAAATTTTTTATTGGAGTATAGTTGATTTACAATGTTGTGTTATTTTCTGCTGTACAGAGCAGTGAATCAGTTATACATATACATATATCCACTCTTTTTTAGATTCTTTTCCCATATAGTCCATTACAGAGTATAGAGTTCCCTGTGTTATACAGTAGGTCCTTACTAGTTATCTATTTTATATATAGTAGTGTGTATATGTCAATCCCAACCTCCCAATTTATCCCTAACCCCCTTTCCCCCTTGGTAACCATAAGATTGTTTTCTACATCTGTGACTCTATTTCTGTTTTGTAAATAAGTTCAACAAATTGAAAGTTTGTGGCAACCGTGTGTCAAGCAAGTCTATTAGCACCATTTTTCCAACAGCATCAGCTCGCTAGGTGTCTCTGTTACATTTTGGTAATTCTTGCAGTATTTCAAATTTTTAAATTATTACTGTATTTGTTATGGTGATCTGTGGTCAATGATCATTGATGTTACTATTGTAATTTTCTTTTGTTTTTGTAGACTTAACTTAAGGTATGTACATTGTGTTTTAGACATAAGGCTATTGCATACTTAGTAGACTATGGTATAGTGTAAACATAACTTTTATATTCACTGGAACACCAAAAAATTTGTGTGACTTGCTTTATTGTGGTGATCTGGAACCGAACGTGCAGTATCTTGAAGGTATGCCTATAAAAGTTTTTGTGTGAAGTGACAGCGTTACTATAAGTTATATACATATTTTAAATGTACTTTCTGTGTAGTTGCAAAGTCCTTCTCTGGAATTATTATCATGTGGTATTCTTTTATTCCAGCAAGTAGCATTACCCTAGGGCTTATGTCACTGGTTTCCTTGTTCACTTATTTTGTATTGCAAATCTCATGTTAGCTGTGAATCCAGGTACATTTTTTCCCCTTAAGCACTATAAGTTTATAAAATGAGTTATAATTCAGATTGCTTAACATATTTTGAGTGCTTTCAATTTTAGACTTTCAACAGACCCAGAAATATATTTCATTTGTTTACACATTTTATAAAACGAAATAAGCCTGTAGCTTTTAGATATCATTCTCAAATTTAGACAGTTTGTCATCAAAACTTGTATTACTACTGTCAGTACAATAGGCTTGTGTTATTAAAAAACAGTTTTCTCCATTTTCAGATAATGTCCAAACTAAAGTATCTCCTTCGCTCCAGTTCTAAATAGCTATACTGCCAGATTAAACAAATAGTGTGATTGGTTTGGGCTGTATCAATGATTCTTGTTTATCCCTTTAGCATGCTGGAAACTAAGAATTTGGGAACTTGCTAAGACAGCAGCGTGTATCTGATTGAATTTTGTTGTTTTGTTTGTTTTTTTTAAACAGAGGCACTTTCAAATCCTCAGTTTAAAATGAAACTTTTACCAAATTGGAGAGGAGAATCAAATAAATAATACAGTTTCCTTTAATCATTGTTCTCTTTGAGGAGCTTAGTTTGGCATCTTTAATTCTATAAAATGAACACACTGCCATTTTGTCATTAATTATCTTTGTGGAGCATCAGTCTGTTTCATATAATGTTTAGTCAATAAGACACTTCAAGACATGTTTGAAAAGTGCATTAAAACATGTCTCAGTTAAAGGGCAATTACATAAGATCAAAAGCAATTTACTAAATACAATTTTATCAGTTTTGATGAATTATTACATTTTATTGATACTAAATATTTTTAAGATTATGTGAATGACTTAGAGTTTGGAAGATTCTTACAGAGGAAATGGACAGATAGTGTTTAAGTAATCTAAAATAATATTTGAAATTTAATGTAGGTCTTCCTTGGGACCAGGAATTCTGTAGACTTTCAGAAGAGTCTCCTGAGAGCACACCATCATTTGAATTTGGTTCCAACAAGTAGCAGCTTAGTACCACAGCCTCTTATTGACTTCCTTTATCCTTCCTTCACTCCTCTCTTATTCTGCTTCCCTGGTATTGTACTCCCTAATAAAGTAATCGAACCTAAGTTTATGTCTTAGCTCTGATTTCTAGAAGAGCGAAAGAATTTGCTTTCAAAGTCCCTTTTCTATTCTAACATTCTCTTTTAAGGAACAATATTTCCAGGGTAGAAAATTTTAAGTTCAAAGTTTTGCCATGATGTTACATCTTCTAAGCAACATCAATGCTACATAACCAATACAACCAGTATCTCAAAATCAATTATTGTAGAAAATTCAGACTTCAATTACAAAGTTTCTATATATTTAGAATTCTGAGGGTATTCACTTTGGCACCACCTTAATGTTAGACATTTAATTATACATTTGGAATAAAAATTTATTTTGCTCTACCTCATTAAACAGAAGAATAACATATTTTCAAGCAATAATTGCGTGGTCTTCAACAGAAAGGAAAATTATTTGAAATTACATTTTTGAAAATGACAGTGATACGAAATATGTTTAAAGGGGCTTCTTAGGATTAAATTAGTAAGCACACTCGCTTTATAATACATAACAACATTTAATCTTTAAAACTGCTCATATTTGGGCAAGTAAACTTTAAAAAATAGTATTAACCATCATTGGTAAATTTTATAATAAATCACTTATATATAAAATATTCAGCATATGTTGGGCTGTGCGAACTGGCAACTGCTCAAAGTAAAAACTGCAAAATGTTTTAGGATTATTTCCTTTAATTAATACCAAAATTGGTATTTGATGTTTGCATATGCCTAAAAACCTGCAGAAATAAGTGCAAACTCATTTCGTTTCAAAGAAGTGCTTTATTGTCTCTGTGGAATTCTGGAATTTAAATGCAAACCTCTGAGGTTAAACAACTATGTTTTCGATTATGGAGTTTTACCATGTCATGTGATCACACATTTAAAAAAAATAATCATTATAAAGCTCTTTCTTTGTTGTCAAATAAGAAACAGTAAATTAATTTTGCCTTTGAATTATGTGGAATTGAATTATACAAGAAAATCTTGGCAATGTTCCTTCTTTTAATTAATGTTTTGTCAGATCATCAATCTTACTTTCTCCCTGTGTGTTAATACTCAATTTGTTTAGTATTTACTTAAGCCCACATCTCTTTCCTAAAGACAAATTCTTATCTAGTTAGTTAAGATGTCTCTAAGCAACATAACAAAAGCAGTGGGGATAATTTCCCAACATATTTAACAACAAAATGAAGTGCCCAGTTCTCCATACTGAAATCTAGAATGCTTTTTATAATGAGTTAGGTTAGAAAACTGCACACACGTTTTGCGGGTAAATATAACCTATAGCACAATAAAGCCAGTTATTTGGAAAAATAATAAACTTAATATGATAAAAGCGTGTTTAATAGTATCTTTACACCTCTGAGGCAATGTTATTTTTCCTTCAGAAATACAGACTGAGCTGACTATTTTCTCAATTTGATCACAAAATTGAAAAAAAAAAACCAATGTGTTTCATCCTCTGGTCATTGGCTTTGCCCATTTCAGAAGCTGTAAGTTGAAGATATTAGAAGGTGCAATTACCTCATGGATCAGTGACTACTAAGCTGATATGCCATTGATTTTTCTAAATCATGAGGTGAGGCAGAGCAGAGCTGAAGTGGATCAAAATGTCTCAGCCCTGTTAGAAGGCCATTTTCCCCATGTCTTTGCTGCCTCTATGTGGGGAAGAATCAATAGGGTAGAAAAGATTTTAGAAATATTTAGTCTACAACAAGCAGAGAAGAAAAAATTTTAAGTGTGAATTATGATATAGAATTATAATCATATTTACTGAATTGCCTAGGTCATTAGCAAATCATATGGACAAAGACTTAGGCATGAGCTTGGCTGCAAATAAGAATGAATGAACTCAGCAGAAAATATATTTTTAGTCTCAATTAAAAATCAGGAATTCAATGATTAAACATGATAAATTCCAAACTGACTTAATATCTGGATAGTCATGTAGTATATGCTAATCCTTACAGGAGACAATTTTAAGTGCTAACACACTCACACACATATACACACACACACAAAGAATAGCAAAATGCAGAAAACTCAGAAGAGAAATAAATTTAAATTGATATTTAGATAGACCAGGATAAAGGTAGAAATTATGACCAATGTTGTGGAAAGAATCACCTAAGTGAGCTCAGTCAAGAGCTCAGCAAACTCTTCCAGTTTCATTCCTGAAGCAAACTGAAGTAGTTTTCAGATATCTGCTACTCTGGCTTTGAGAGTTTATTGGTAGATGAATAAGAATTTTAAATCTGTCACACACACACACACACAGACTTTTTGGAGACATCTAGTGGTGATAAGTTTAATGAATGACTATATTATTGACATTTTAATTTTCGTACATTAGTATTATTTTCAGAATATCACAAAGATAATTAAAACCAAAATCAAAGTTTATCTGAAGAAGAAAGAAAAAAAGGAAGTAAGAAATGAAGGAGGGGGAAGGAAGGAAGGAAGGAAAGAAGGAAGGAAGGAAGGGAAGAAGGAGGGAAAGAAGAAAGACACTATCATAAATAAAAATCCATATTTATCTTTTAAAAATAGTATTTTGGCAAACTTCTCCTAACAAGGATTTCAGTTATTGAACAAATCCTTCATAATGTCAGTACACCAAAACTAACCTTTTTAGCACTTTTGATAGACGGAACAGCATTAAGTTAAGGCCATCTTTCCCTTAGAGAGAAAAGGGTAACATTTGATTAAATATTTGAGAAGTAGTATGTCACAGGGAGAAAGAGAAAAGACTAGAGTCAGACAACGTGGGTTTGAATCCCAGTTCAAATGTGACCTTTGCAAATTACTCAGTCCTCTTATGTATCTTTTTCCCCCACAAGATAGGATACTATTATTGATTTTCTAGAGAATTGCTGTGAGTGTGAGTTACAGAGCTCTTAGAACAGTGTCTGGTATGGAGCAGACACCATATAAATACTAGAAAATAATAATATTATCATTTTTAATGAAATATCAAGAACAAAAATAGGAACTCTATAAACTAGATATTGCCTGTTTGAAAACATTCTTCTGTCCTTAGATTCTGAGACACAAGCAAATCTTCTTTATTATTATCATCCTATGTTTGTCTTCAGCCTCATATGCACTGTTTCTGACTTCCACAGCTGTCCCCTAAAACCCACTTGAAATCATCCTCTTGGTTTTGCCCAATTCTGAGTTACCTTCCCTGTCACAAACCCTTTAGCTTCAAAGGGCCTTGGTGTACCTTCTGGCATAGGTGGTGTCTGCATAGTTTTGTCCACTGTCCCCTTTGGCATTGTCTGCTTAAGCTGGTAGCTTTGCATATGATGACCTTTTTTTTTTTTCTTTTTGGGGGGGGGATTTTTTTTTTTTTAATTCAAACAGAAAGTCACAAAAATTATAATCATCCTCATCAGTTCACTCAGTCCCATGTAATTAATTTTTTTTCATCTTGATCTTTTTGTTAGCACTTTTATGAATTCATCAGTTTTCCATTAGAGTTCTGAAAATGCTTATTCATTCAGTTCAGCAGTATAGTCAGTTACCAGAAACCTGTACTTGTCAGAGTCTTTTCCATGAATGTGATGACCTTTGCCAACAGAGTTTACCACCTGCTGAATGCGCCAGCAAAGGCATTACCTCTAACTGCTCAAGCTTCTTGATAGACTGGTGTTGCTTAGAATCGCTTTGGAGGCATGTGTCTGGATTCCACACTTTAGACTGGGAAAATTCCTTAATTCACCCCCACCATCTCTCTAGACTCTTTACCAAAATAAGTACCACAGAGTATGTACTTAAACAGTTTTAAATGAATTAGGAGGGATAGGTTGAGATTATGTTTAATATTCTCTCTTTGAATTTGTAAGATATTTAGGTAAAACTATTTTAGGATGATTTCAATTCAAAATTATAAGAATCAATAAAAGTTTAAGTAACAAAATATATATATTTTATTAACTGGAAAAATTGACTCTTTAAACAATTTATTGAAAGACTTTAAATAACCAAATATACTAGGTTAATATTACCCCTCATATTATCATTTTTATGGTTCAGAAAATAATGATTTCTGTATTTCTCCACACATGATTAAAACTGAAACTTAATTGACAAATAGAATTTCTTAATATTTTCATTCCAGTTCTTGAGACTCTCAGGAACTATTTTCTGTGTCAGAGTTGAATGATCAGTAAATTATCCTCTGTTGTTTTATCAGTTTTAAGAGATATAATTGGTAATGGTGCTTAAAACTTATTGGAGTACAAAAATAATAAAGCAAAATATTATCAGAGGAAACAACAAAGTTCTTATTTCTATATATAATTGGTCTCTAATTCCTGCAATCTCATTTTAATTATTCTTGAGAGCCTATGCCTTTCTCTCACTATATCCGTTTTCTTGTTTTTACATACCCTTGTCTTGAGAGAACTGCAATTTCAACCAAACACAAATATGGCTGAAAACTAGACTTTCGGGTTAGTTAAAGGTAAAAGATAAAAATAATGTGCTATAAAGACATTGTGAGAATGTGGAATTTTCGCTAATCTATGTTTTGCCTAGAAAGTGCCAACAACTATTCCTTTTTAGGAACTGACATAAATTGACCTTTATAAGTGAAATGAGCAAAAAAATCAATAAAACTTGTCAGCATCTATCTGAATATTAGTATATAATGAAATATATGCATTCACTGCATTTTTAATTTAATATTGCCATTCCTTCCATTTTCATTTATTCTGTAAAAATGTAATATATTATTCACACACTTTCTAAGATAGCTTTCATAATGTAATTGGTAATTCACTGCAGTCATTCAATAGGGCATAGTAGTGCAATTATAATAATGGTGGTAATTTGTACATCTATATGCCATTGTGTTTGAGTCTAAAAGTGTACTCACTTGTCCAGACGTGGTAGCTAAGTCGGCATGTGCAGAGGAGTCATGCAATGAGATGCTTGAGACCCATTTCCTTTCTCTGCTGGAAAAACCTATAGGGGAGAGATTGCACTTAAATCAAAATCTGTGGCACACAGGAATACCATTAGCTTTACGTGAAAATCTAGCCATGAAAATAGAATGCATTATTTGGAAACAGCAAAACAAAGAAATAATGACAAAAAACTTTTCTTTTTCTATACATTTAATGAGTGCTTTGTTATTGTTTTGAAGTCATAATTCCTAAAGTAAATTAGCTAACCTACTAAAATGCTCTAGTAAGAGTGGTTTAAGGATGAGTATATTTTTTTTCATTAGAGTAAGTATTAGAATTCTGAAACTCTGTTAAATGTATACTACAGTTGAACACCTAAGTAAATGTATCTTAGATCATGAGTCAATTGCTTACTGTAAGAGAAAGAAGTGACAAATAAGGAAAGGAGGAAGGCTAGAATGAGTGCTATAATGTTGCATTTAATGGAAGTATCAATGGGAACTTATGGTTTTAAAATATATATGGGTGGATAAATTCAGAAATAAATATAAGAGTGTGTGAATACATGGGTTAGTATACATACAGTTATTATATTTAATTGTATAAATGTTAATTTCTTAGTTTGTATAATTGTACCATGGTTTTGCCACAAAACCATGTTTTGTTACCATGCTAACATAAAGGGGAATCAGGTGAAGTGAATATGGGACTCTGTGCTATTTGTACAATTTTTCTATAAGTGTAAAACTAAGATATAAAAGAGATAAAAGTAGTGGAGGTTGATTTCAAGCCTAATAAGTCTTACTTCAATATTTATTCTCTTGTTAATATCAAAGTTGATTGTAATAACTAAAAGAACAGTCTGAGACTTAGGGATTAATTTTCATTTAGGCAAGAGTTCAATTTTGGGGTGTCACAGGTTAATTCTATAATAAAAGGTAAACTGAAAAGAACAAGGGAGGAGAGATTCAAAAAAGGAAAGCTTTTTTAATATCTTACGACTGAAGGAAGGGAACTCTATATATTCCTATATTCTTTGTAGGGTTAGAAGTTTAACCAGACTATAATAAATAATGCTATCTTTGTTGCTATAACAATTTGAAAACAGCAGTCTCTCTTGAATACATAGTTTCATAGTTAAATACATTTTTAATAAATTATATTTATTATTTATATTTATTATAAACTTATTATAAAAATTTATTTAAAGTTTTATAGCATCTCTCAAGCATCCTTGATAACCTTTTTGAAAGTAAAGTTATATTACTTAGCATTTGTATTTCATTCTTCATATAAGTCCTTTCTAAACAGTAGGTTATTTATACATACAACCCTAAAGAGCAAAATAAAAACACTAAGGCAGAAATCTTAAAATACCTGTGCAGAGTCATAGAAGAGATGGTGTTCTAGTTCTAAGAGGGAATCAAATTTCCCTTTGCCTTTTAGCTTTTTCTACTTTCTCCCTACCGTGTTATTTTTCAATGGAGGGTTATGTGATGACATATATTTCATCACTGTATTCTCATTATTTTGAAATATTGATAATTAATAATAATTATTACCACAAGCAGGTAATTCTTTAGTGACAGGTCTAATGCAATATGTCTATGAAAAGTGAAATCACAACCAAATTATTTTCTTCAGGTATGCAGTTTTAGATGTGAAGGCTTGGAGATTTCATTATGGAAAAATGAATGTGAAATATTTCATCTCCTTAACTATAACATTAGATTACTGTTGTTCTCTACTAAAAGCCTTTTATTGATAATGAAAGAAAAAGTGGGCCAATATAATATTCAAATAAGTTTAACAGATACATGATTTTTAAAGTACTTTGAAAATATAAATTGCTCTTAAAATATCAAATACTAGACCATATGTTATAATTTTTTCCACGTAGAAATCTATAACAAAAAAAGTACTAACATTTAGGGAGAATAGGAGGAAATTGTTTCCATGTCAAGCGTTCTCATAGTAAAGACGTTAAATGAGAGTGAGGGCTAGATAAACAAAATGATAATTTGCACACACAATAGTCCTAATTTAACATTAAATTTACATGGTGACAAAATAGACCTAATTTAACATTAAATTTAAATGAAATCTCATGATGTTAAAGGAATTATGAAAATTATTTGGCTAAAGCTGGGGATTTTACACCAATTTCAAGTGTAATAAAACACCCTACTTTGCAGAACAATACATAGAGGTAGCATGATGTAGCATATACTATAGGAAAATTCACTCAATATCCATTCAGCCCTAGGTCCCAGATGTCTTCTATTATAAAAATTGCAACAGTGTTACCACTATTTCCCAATCTGCACTGTAGTTAGGAAAAGTCATGCAATATAGACCATTACACATGTGGAAATAAGGAGGTGTTCTAGTCTCCTTCTCTCTTCCTCCTACCTGGAAAATGGGTATAATGCATGGATAGTCAGCATCTATCTTGTGAACATGAGGACAAAGACCTTATGTAAAGAGAATACAACTGGATAAAGAAGAATTTGAGTCCTTAAAAGCATAATTAAGCTGTCACAAACACTATACTATGATATTATTGATATATGAGAGAAAAAAAACTTCTTGATTGTTTAAGTCAATGGAGTATGTTTTTCTGTTAGTTGCACCTGATTGTAATTCTCCCTGACACACATGGCCTTAGGAGAGAAAAAGCCCATGTCTGATTCATCTTTGCTTAAGAGTCCTTGGCACAGAGAAGATATGCAGGCATTGATAAGTGACTGTCAATGTTGGGTGTTGGCAGTAGAGGCAACAGGGCTCTTCCAGAGGGAACCAAGTACCTGGCACTTTATCCAGTTAGAATTCAAGCACAGGAATAAATCAGGGACTTATTCATTTATTTGGCACTATATTATTAGCACCATGCTATAGCAAGGGTCAGCAACCTAAGGCCAGTAAGCTTGTTTTAGTGAGTAAAATTTTTATTGGATATAACCATGTTTTTTCATTTACTTGTTGCCTATGGCTGCTATGATGCTACAACAGCAGAACTGAGTAGCTGTGATAGAGATCCTATAGCCACAAATCCTAAAATGCTGCATACTGCTTATCCCTTTAAAAACACAGTTTGCCAACCACTGAGCTAGAGGAAAGGAGTGAACAAAATGAAGAAGAAATGATTCCAGCCCTCCAGGAGTTTAAGTTTAGAGCAGTAGGCAGAAACACCAATGGACACTTTCTATATATATATTAATGCTAAGATAGATAGATGCACTAGTGATGTGAGACCACATGCAAAAATTACTGTCTGAATCTGATATTTAACAAAGGACGCCTGGAGGAGAAGTCTTCTGAACTGCAGGGAGAATAGTAATACTAAAAATGGTGGAAAGTGAGTTTCTTGGGAAGAGAAAAAATGAGGAGAGAGGCACAAAACAGGACAAAGTGAACAGGAAATTATAAGCATTTTGTATTTTAGCATGGAATTTGTGAAGTGTGAAATATGAGGGGATGAAGATGGAGACAGAAACAGGGGCTGTGCCCTCAAGAGCCCTATATAGTTATGCCTAGAAACTTGGAATTTATCCTGAAAGTAATTTGAACTAGTCAAAATTTTAGCAAAATTTTTTTGGCTTCAGAGCAGATTGATTTATTACTATTTATTGGAGGATGCAGAGTCAAGATAAGAGATAGGCAAAGGAATGGAAGAAGTGGGATAGCTTATGGCTGAATTTTGTTTCTAATCTATCATTCTTGTTCACCTTCTTATTCAATTTTGTATCCCAAATATCCAACACTGTATTGGATACATTAGGGACACAATACTTTTTGTTTAACTGAATTGATAAAGAAGCAAAGTTAGTTACTAAGTAATATAGGAAGTAGTAAAAGTAATTTTAAGGAGCTCTGTTTAGTAGAAAGTAATGTGAATTGAAGGAACAGTGTGGGATTATGAGTGTCAGAAAGAAAATTCAACTTCTAAGCATCATTCTTGGTAACAGTGGCTATCTGATTACTCATATGTGGTACTTCTTCACTGGAGCCTGAAAATGTAATAATTGTTGTGATACCAAGGTAAAAAAATATTTAGTATTCTCAAAATCTATAATAGGAAATATTGATGTAAGATGAAGAAGGTTTTTTTTTGCCAAGTCACACATTTAGAAGTAAAAACCAGAAATGTGAACTCTGATTTGCTACTCTAAATCGAATCATGCTTCTTACTAATTAGTGGAGCACATTGGATTGTAAGGAAGAATCAGCTAATATAGCATCATATCCATGGGGGATTTACACTTGACATAAAACAGATATAATAAAAATTTGCATTTCCCTGATGCTTAGTGCCGTTGAGCATCTTTTCATATGGCTATTCGTCATTTGTATGTCTTCTTTGGAAAATGGCCTATTTAGGTCCTCTGCCCATTTTTTAATTGGGTCATTTGGTTTCTTGATGTTGAATTGTGTGAGTTCTTTGCATATATTGGATATTAACTCTTTATCAGATGTATCATTTCCAATATCTTCTCCATCAATGAAATATGATTCAGCCATAAGAAAGAAGGAAATTCTACCATTTGTGACCACATGGATGAAACTGGAGGACATTATTCTAAGTGAAACACATCAGACAGAGAAAGACACATACTGTATGATCTCAATTATATGTGAAATCTAAAAAAAATGCTGAATTCATAAAAGCAGATAGTAGAACAGTGGTTACCAGGGTGTAGGAGCATGGGAGAAATGTGGATATGTTGCTCAAATGGTAAATATTTGCAGTTATGGAGGATGGATAAATCTAAAGAACTAATGTACAGACATGACTGTACTTAAAAATACTGTACTGAACACTGAAAATATGCTCAGAAGTATACATTTCAAGTGGACTTGTCACAAACACACAAAATGGTAACTATGTGAGGAGATGATACGTCAATTATCTTAACTGTGGTAATCATTTCACTATATATATATCAAACCAACATGTTGTACAACTTACATATACAATTTTTATTTAAAATGAAAAACAGAAAACAAGGAGCTCTTGTAATTGAAAAATAAATGCATTGTACTTGGAAATTTTAAATGTGTTTGCCCCAAATCCTGATTCTACCCTACTGAAAAAAAGGAATGGAGAAATGATAAGCCTGAACTTGAAGACTTGTCATAAGCTAGCAAAACTGTTTTCAGATACTAAAGTTTTTCTACACCAAAGATTTTCAAATAAATGCAATTTTTATAGGAATCAAATACTGGAGTGATAAAAAAGGAGGTTCTAAGAGGAAAGAGTGTATTGTATTCTGAGACAGCTTAGTATTACCTGTAATACGTAGGAGGAAAAAGTTAAACAATGAGAGAGGGACTTCCCTGTCTGGTAGTTAAGACTTTGCCTTACAGTGCAGGGGCTGCGGGTTCAATCCCTGGTCGGGGAGCTAAGATCCCACATGTCTCGCGGCCAAAAATCCAAAACATAAAACAGAAGCAATATTGTAACAAATTCAATAAAGATTTTAAAAATGGTCCACATCAAAAAAATCTTTAAATAAAAACAATGAAAGAATATTAAAAGTGCAAATAAATGTGTCAAGGTCTCAGAAAAATGACACAATAAAATTACTATCCAACATGTAAACTAGAAGAAAGATTTACTTATTTATATTTCCAAATGCCAATTCTCTAGACAGGAAAGGACTTTGACAACTTGTCTAGTCTTCTGCCTATTCATAAGTCTTTAGATCAAAATGGAATATTCATTTCGGTTACCTGGATTGATACTTTAATATAGTAAAGAAATAGAAAATTAGGTTGGACGAGACAAAGAACTGAGGATGTCCATACACAATATTTTTCAATAATCTTGGTTAAAAGAATTGTGTAAAATTACTCAAATTTCAGGATTAGTTATTGGGATAGCATGAAAGTGATACAGATAACTGATCTAAAAAGCACAATGTATCTGGGGTGTGAAATTCTACACAGAGATCCCTTTCAAGACTCTGATGAGTTGTTAGGTTTGATAAAAATTACTGGAGCCTGGGCATCAGAATGAACACTTTCAGAAATATTACTTTGCATTCTACTCTTATAATAGAGTTCACTGGAGTTAATGAAACAGGATTAATTAAAGACACAGAGTCTAGGTAATAGAAGTTTTATACTTGTATTTGTGAATATTGAGTGAAAGTACAATTATTCTTATAATTTGGTAAGATATTTTTTCACTTTCAGTTTTTGTTGCAGGACTTCATGATTCATTTTAAGTGTTCTAAGAAGTGTTCTAAGTCCCACTGTTACCGAAGATGTTTTCTTTAAAAAAAAAAAAAAAAGCAACAATATAATTTGGATCAGTTTTATATTCTGACTACATATGGGGAAACAGAAAAGTATTATGTGATCTTCAGGAACTGCTCTAGCACATTTAGAACTCAGTACTCAGAGTTGAGTGGATTTTATTATTATTATTTCCTCTTTTTATAGTTTTTCATATTACATTTCTTTATGTAGATGTACCTACACTCATCTTAAAAATACTAAAAGTCTGAAATTAAATGAGAAGAAAAAATGGGAGGGAAAATCCACATAGGGAAAGGGAAGGGGAACCAAGACAAAATTTATCCCTAGTTGTGACTTTCTCCAACCACAGTTTATATCCCCAACTCTGGACCCTTGCTTCTTTCAATGCATCCTGTATGTCACAGTCATTCTACTGTTTCTTAAGCTTCTCTGTAGTGAAAGGTGTCCTGCCTAATAAGTATTTTCCATAGACTATCCAAATAAATGAAAAAATAAATAAATCAAAGAATAATCCTTTTAATATTATATGCAATAGCTGGAAGGAAGGAAAGAAGAAAGAGAGAGAGGGAAGGAGGAAGAAGGGAGAAGAGTGAATAAGGAGAGAATCTGGCAACACACTATAATTATTCCTTCATTTACATCTTTGAAAAAGTGAAATCCATATAGTTCCTCTTTTCTTCTCAAATTTTACCTGCTTAGTTTTTCCATCCCTCTTTATGATGACTTCACTACTACAGCCTTTCATTTCTCTATTCTCTGCTGTCAACATTGATATTAGACCCCATTAATATCCTTTCCAATTGCTTTAAACCAAAAAAAAGATTGGAGTATTTATTTCGGTTTCCCTCTAATGCTAGGAAATGTGTGAACACAGAGTGGTCACTTAAGTATCACATTAATTTGCTATTTCATGTCCATTTTTTTTTCTTGAGAAGTGAATCATATAGGTCCCCATTACATCCAATGGTTTAATTACCAATACTCATCTATCAAGTAGCTTAGGGTTGTAATTATTAGCAAAACTGCCATACTGTGTTATTTTCAATCTTCACGCTCACTCTTGTGAAAGTAATTTGCTCTTACAACCAGGTACAAACAATAATTCAAGATCAAGATCTTAAATGGATCATCATTTCAGTCATATAATACCCTAGGCAAATTTGTCCTTTGGGATATTAAAAAAAAAGTAAACTTTCTATTTATAAATCTCACTGAAGTCTATATTTTTCAGACCACTTCTTGCTGATAGGCCTGTCAGGTGATTTTGTCACAAGTTTGAAGACTACTACATTGTTTAAATATCATTGTGGTGGGTCTTAAATATTCAAAGGTAAATCGACCAGTCTAACTGCTTCACTTTTACCTCTATCTTCAAGATAGACTCACAGACCTGTCTGAAATTATTTAGTTCATCTATGTGCAAATACACATGGACGATCTTCCTAGTATATTACAACAGAGAAAGCAATTGAAATGATACAAAGTGATTTTACTCATTCAAAACTTTGGTTTAAAGAAATAGGTATTGATTTTTTTTATATAAAAATCTTAATACTTTTTGAATCTGAGTATAATGATTTATAAACATGCAGTCAGTTTATATAAAATGAATAATGTGTCACTCAATAACTAAATATGTTATGTTTTATCAAGATCTTTGCATTTAATATACACTAAAATATTTATTATATCTTTAATAGTTTTGTCCTTGCTCTGGCACTGAAAACCTCACAAAATATTATCAGTACAGAAAGAGTAGACAAATTGTGGTTATAAATATAATATTCTAGTACCACTGCATTATGTTCTTTTTAAAAGAGAGATTAAGGTAGAAATGAGTGATGCTAAAATAAGTAGTCTTAACAATTATAGGTAGTCACTCTTGTAGCATTAACTGTTAGTTATTCATGTTCCAACATTTATAAAAAGAGTTGCTGCTAAAAAGATGCTGTCCATCCAGGGAGAGCATTTTCCAGTCCTACCCCATTCCTATCTCCTTTGAATGTAGGTCGGACTTTGTAACTAGTTCCCTGGGAAAGCAACGGATTGGAAATGACGAGTAGCACTAAAGCACACTTTCAGGAGCACTAAAGTAGCACTTTCAGTGGCACTAAAGCAAACTCCTTTTAGGATGTCCTAATAAATGGTAAAAGCATACAGTGCAAGGATACTGGATCCCTGATTTACCACATGGAGAAAAACTTCGTGCTGAACAAGGAAAACCATATTTAATTACTGCGAGAGTGAAATATAAACCTCTATTGTATAAATCAACTGAAATGTTAGGGTTTGCTTTATGCAGCAGGTAGCATATTTTTAAAAAATCACATACATATTTCTACCACTGCAATTTCCATAAAGTTCAATAAAGCACAAAATTAATTTAGAATGTTCTGAATGGTTATTGAATAAACTCCTGCACAGAGTACTGATAAACTGAGAAAAGAAGTATGCCCCTCTCAAATTAATAACTAGATAGTGAAACATTAGAGGCAGTCACATAACCACTAAGCATTGTAATTCATATTATCTCAACATTACATAAAATTACCCTGTATATATAGGCAATTTAGTAATAAGGAAATAGAATTATAGCATTTAATCATTACAAGAATACAGACATATCATTCTGTCTTGGTGATACAATTGAACAACAATAAAAAATGAAATGATTAAATTATAAACATCATAGGATGTATTGGCTGTTCAGTAAATTGACCAGACACAAGTATTAAAAAGGTAATAGTATTAATATTCAAGCAATAATAAATTAAAACAATAAAATAAAAGCAATTTTTTTATGGAATATTATTAATAACATATGTAGATAAATTATACGAAAATCATCATAAAATTATACTTAATTTTTTGAAAAGTGTCCCAAAAGTCACAAGCTCATGTTGGAGACACAAGATTTGAGACAAATGAATGAAACTGTTCATAGTGTATATAGGATAGTATACATTTTTGCTGAATTTTATTTAACTTATAGATTGAATTCATTAATCTAATTTATGACTTAATGCTATTCCTTGCATGACTATAAAAGTCCTGACATAAATTATAGGATACTTTTGCATTAAATTTTCTTGCATCTATTGGTATGTAAGATTTGCCTATAGATTTATTTTCTATGTCAGGAATCTGTGTCAGGTTTTAGTATTAGCATTAAATGTCCCTCATAAAATAAAGGGTATACCTAATTATATATTATTTAAAATAATATAACAATAAAATGTCATTTAAAGTTTTAAATAATTCACTAATTTATGTGTGTCCAGATGTTTTTTGAGATCATGTTTTTCCTTTATTTTTTTCCTTAAATAATTGGCTACTGACAAGTTAGAATTAAGTAAGTTTATTCATTTGCATTTTAAAAATATTTCACAATCTATTTGACTTGTATGAGTTTAATACTCTCTTATATTCTACTAAGCTGTATACTTATTGTTATTTCCCTTTATAACTGGTGATTTATTTTGATAGTAGGTCATTTGAGGCATGAGTTCAAAACTGTGATGAGTAATGTATCCTTCTTTATCATTTTAATGATTCTTTTCCCCCAATTCTATTTCACCTGCTATTAATATTACAAATACTTTATATTGTTGCATTTGATTTTACATGAAATATTAATATTCTTTTTTATGTACAACTTGTTCTCACATATTTAGATTAATCTTTTTATTTTCATTAGTAATTTTTTATTAAAGTCAACATAGTTTTGGAAGTCCTAGCCGTGGCAATCAGAGAAGAAAAAATAAATAAATAAAGGGAATCCAAATTGGAAAAGAAGTAAAACTGTCACTGTTTGAAGATGATATGATACTATACATAGAAAATCCTAAAGATGCTATCAGAAAGCTACTAGAGCTAATCAATGAATTCAGTAAAGTTGCAGGATACAAAATAAATGCACAGAAATCTGTTGCATTTCCATACACTAACAATGAAAGATCAGAAAGAGAAGTTCAAGAAACAATCCCATTTATCATTGCATCAAAAAGAATAACATAATTAGGAATAAACCTACCTAAGGAGGCAGAAGACCTATACTCAGAAAACTACTGGGTTGGCCAAAATTTTCGTTCAGGTTTTTCCATAAGATGTTATGGAAAATATGAATGAACTTTTTGGCCAACCTATTATAAGCCACCAATCAAAGAAATCGAAGATGATATAAACATATGGAAAGATATACCACGTCCTTGGATTGGAATAATCAATATTGTCAAAACGACTATACTACGCAAGGCAGTCTAAGATTCAGTGCAATCCCTATCAACTTACCAATGACATTTTTCACAGAACTAGAGCCAAAAATCTTAAAATTTGGAGACACAAAAGACCGTGAATAGCCAAAGCATCTTGAGAAAGAAAACCAGAGCTGGAAGAATCAGGCTCCCTAACTTCAGACTATGCTACAAAGCTACTGTCATCAAAACAGTATGGCACTGGCACCAAAAACAGACATATAGATCAATGGAAGAGGATAGAAAGCCCATAAATAAACCTACGCACCTATGGTCCATTAATCTATGCCAAAGGAGGCAAGAATATACAATGGAGAAAAGACTGCCTCTTCAATAATTGGTGCTGGGAAAACTGAAGAGCTACGTGTAAAAATAATGAAATTAGAACATTCTTTAACACCATACACAAAAATAAACTCAAAATGGATTAAAGACGTAAACGTAATACTGAATAGTATAGAACTCTTAAAGGAAAATATAGGCAGAACACTCTTTGACATAAATCTCAGCAATATGTGTTTCAATCCATCTCCTAGAGTAATGGAAATAAAAACAAAAATTTGAAAATGGGACCTAATTAAACTCAAAACCTTTGCACAGCAAAGGAAACCATACACAAAACGAAAAGACAACCCGCAGAATGGAGGGAAATATTTGCAAACAATGAGACTGACAAGGGATTAATCTCCAAAATTACAAGCAGCTCATGCAGCTCAATATCAAAAAAACAAACAACCCAATCAAAAATGGGCAGAAGACCTAAACAGACATTTCTCCAAAGAAGACATACGGATGGCCAATAGGCACATGAAAAGATGCTCAACATTGCTAATTATTAGAGAAATACAAATCAAAACTACCATGAGTTATCACCTCACACCAGTCAGAATGGCCGTCATCAAAAAGTCTACAAACAATAAATGCTGGAGAGGGTGTGGAGAAAAGCGAACCCTCCCACACTGTTGGTGGGGATGTAAATTGATAGAGCCACCATGGAGAACAGTATGGAGCTTCCTAAGAAACTAAAAATAGAGCTACCATATGATCCAGAAATCCCACTCCTGGGCATATATCCAGATAAAACAGTGGTTTGAAAGAATGCAAGCACCCCAATGTTCATTGCAGTGCTGTTTACAGTAGCCAAGAAAAGGGAGCAACCTAAATGTCCATCAACAAATGAATGGATAAAGAAGATGTGGTACATATATACAATGGAATATTACTCAGCCATTAAAAATAATTAAATAATGCCATTTACAGCAACATGTATGGAACTGGAGATTATCATACTAAGTGAAGTAAGTCAGACAGAGAAAGACAAATATCGTATGATATTGTTTATATGTGGAATCTAAAAAAAATAATACAAACGAACTTATTTACAAAATAGAAACAGACTCACAGACTTTGAGAACTTATGATTACTGGGGGAAGGGCCAGGAGCATAGATTGGGAGTTTGAAATTGAAATGTAAACACTGCTATATTTAAAATAGATAACCAACAAGGACTTACTGTATAGAACAGGGAACTCTGCTCAATACTCTGTAATAACCTAAGTGGAAAAAGAATTTGAAAAGAATAGATACATGTATATGTATAACTGAATCACTCTACTGTTCCCCTGAAACGAATACAGCATTGTTAATCACTATACTCCAATATAAATTTTAAAAAAAACCTTACAAAACATATAATTAACCATTTCAAATTGTACATTTCAATGGTATTTAGTATATTCACAATGTTGTCTAGTTTCAAAATTTTCATCACCTCAGTACAACACCCTGTACATATTAAGTAATCACTCCTCATTTTTCTTTCCACCCATCCCCTGGTAATCCCTAATCTGCTTTCAGTCTCTATGGATTTGCCTATTCTGAATATATTACATAAAAAGATAATACAATTTGTGACCTTTTGTGTCTGGATTCCTTTACTTAACAAAATGCTTTCATGTTTCATCCTCATTGTAGCATGTGTCAATACTTTGTTCCTTGTGATGGCTGAATAATATGCCATTGCCTGAACAACACATATGTATATTACAATGTATTTATTCAACCATCAACTGATGAATATTGTCTCTACCTTTTGATTACCATCAATAATGCTGCTATAAACGTTCCAGTACAAGTTTCAGTGTGGACATATATTTTCATTTCTTTTGGGTCTAAATCTTGGAGTGGGATTGCTATGTCATATGCTATTTCTATGCTTAACTTTTTGAGAAGCCACCAAAATGTTTTCCACAGTGGATGCTCCATTTTACAATCCCACTAGCCATGTATTGGGATTGCTATTTCTCTACATCTTTGCCAATGCTTGTTATTTTCACTTTTTGATTAAAGCCATCCCAGAGGGTGTAAAGTGATATCTCATTGTGGTTTTGATTTGTAGTTCCATAATACCCAATTATCTTAAACATTTTTTCATGCTTTTGGCCATATATGTATCTTCTTTGGAGAAATATCTGTCCAGGTCCTTTATACATTGTTTAATAGGGTTGTCTTTTTTTGAGGAGTTGTAAAAGTTCTTTATATACTCTAGATACTAAACTTTTATCAGACGTACAATTTGAAAATAGTTTCTCCCGTTCTGTCTGTTATCTTTTCACTTTCTTCATAATGTCCTTTGATGTACAAAAATGTTAGTTTTTATGAAGTACAATTTATTTTTTCTTTGGTTCTTTGTGGTTTTGGTGTCAAATCTAAAAACTCATTGCCAGATTCTCAGTGATAAAATTTATCCCTAGTTTCTTCTAATAGTTTAGTTTGTTATAATTTTAACTCATATTTTTGTTAATTGTTTTGATTCATTGATTTGTTGATTCATTGATTGTTTTGATTCATTTTGAGTTTTTCCTATGGAGTGAGATTAAGGTCCAATTTTTTTTCTTTTTTATGATTATTCATTTATTACAGCACTGTTTTTTGTTGAAGAGACACTTCCTTCCCCTAGTAAATGATCTTGGTTCTCTTGTCAAAATTCAATGGACCACAGATGTATTTCTGGACTCTCAATTTTATTCTACTAGTCTTTATGTAGGCCGACAACAATACCACACTGCTTTCATTACAGTAGCTTTGCAATAAGCTTTGAAATCAGGAAATGTGGGTCATCTGACTGTGTTTTATGTCAACATTGTTTTGGTTACCCAAGGCCCCTTGTAGTTTCATATGAATGCAAGTATCCAGCTTTTCCATTTTTGCAAAATACACCACTGGAATTTTGATAGAGATTGCATTGAATCTGTAGGTAGTTTGGGGTACATTGCCATCTTGATAATATTAAGATTTCTATTCCATGAACATGGGATGTCTTTCAACATGGACTGCTTTCGACAATGATTTGTAGCTTTCAGTGTACAAGCATCTTACCTCCTTGGTTAAATTTATTCCTAAGCACTGTATTCTTTTGGATGCTATTATAAATGAAATTTTTAACCTTTATTTCCTTTTCAGTATTTCATTGACAGTGTATAGGAAAACAACTGACCCTGCAACTTTGAAGAATCTGATTATTAGCTTTAGTAGTTTGTGTATATGTTTGGGTGTGTGTTGGTCGGTGTGGGGTGAGATGTTCTATAAGATTTTCTGTATATAGAATTATGTCATCTTGAGAATAAAAATAACTTTATTTTTCTCTTTCCACTGTGGACCTCATTTCTTTTACTTGACTGTTTGCTCTTGGTAGAACTTCCAGTACAATGTGGAATAGTAGTGGTGAAAGTGGCCATCCTTTTCTTTTTCATGATGTTATGGGGAAAGAGTTCAGTTTTTCATAAATGTGATGTCAACCGTGGGTTTTTGATAAATGCTCTTTATCATGTTAAGGAAGCTCCATCTATTCTTAGTTTGTTGAATGTTTTTTTTATAATAAATGAATTTTGAAAAGTCCTTTTTCTTCATTTGTTGAGATAATCATGTGAATTTTCCCTTTTTCTATTACTGTGGTGTGTTACATTGATTGGATTTCTTATGTTGAACAGCCCTTGTGTTCCTGGGATAAATCATATTTGTTTAG
This sequence comes from Balaenoptera physalus, assembly GCF_965194825.1. Lineage (NCBI taxonomy): Eukaryota > Metazoa > Chordata > Mammalia > Artiodactyla > Balaenopteridae > Balaenoptera > Balaenoptera physalus. The sequence goes on along the minus strand of NC_138890.1, from coordinate 91,737,974 downwards.
GTTGTATCACTTTTTCAATGTACTGTTCAATTTGATTTGCTATTATTTTGTTGGGACTTGTACTTATTTTAACAAGAAGTAATGATTGTAGTTTTATTACTTTGTGTATCAGAGTAATTCTGGCCTCATAGAATGTGTTAGGAGTGTTCCCACCTCTTTTATTTTCTGGGAAGAGTTTGAGTAGGACTGGGGTTAATTCTTCTTTGTAGTTTGGTAGAATTTACCACTCAGTGAAGCCATCTAGTCTCGGACTTTTCTTTGTTTGGAGATTTTTAACTACTTAATCTCTTTACTTGTTATAGATGTGTTTAGATTTTCTGTTTGAGTCCAATTTGGTAATTTGTATGTTTCTAAGAATTTTTCTATCATCTAGATTATCTATTTTTAAAAAAATTTTGTCATAGTATTCTCTTATAATCCTTTTAGTTTTTATAGGGTCATAGTAATACTTCTGTATTAGTTTCCAATTTTAGTTATTATACATTCTCTCTTTTTTCCCCAGTTTTACTAAGAGCTTGTCAATTTTGTTTAACTTTTGAAATAAAACCCCAACATTTGGTTTCATGTTTTATTTCCATTGTTTTTCTATTTTCAATTTGTTTACCTGATCTTTATTATCTCCTTCCTTCCACTTGCTTTGGGTTTACTCTGCTATTATTTTTCTAGTCCCTTAAGGTAAAAAAAAAAAAAATTAGGTTACTGGTTTGAAATATTTCTTCTTTTTTAATGTGGGCATTTACAGCTATACATTTCTCTCTGAACACTGCTTTTGTTGCATCCTATAAATTTTGGTGTGTTGTGATTTTATTTTCCTGCATCTCAAAATATTTTTAAATTTCTCTAGTGATTTCTTCTGTGACCCAAAATTTTTAAAACAATGTTGTTTTATTATCACATATTTTCCAGTTTTCCTTCTGCTATTAATTTCTACTTTCATTCCATTGTGGTCCTAAAACATACTTAGTAAGATTTCAATCTTTTAAAATATATTGAGAATTGTTTTCTTGCCTAACATATGGTCTATCCTGGAAAATGTTGCATGTGCACTTGAGATGAATATATATTTTTCTGTTGCTGTGTGAAGCATTCTGTGTGTCTATTAGGTATAGTTGGTTTATAGTGTTGATCAAGTCCCCAATTTCCTTTTGATGTTCTGTGTAAATGTTCTATTCATTACTAAAGTGTGGTATCGAAATCTACAACTGTTCTTGTAGAATAGTCTATTTCTCTCTTCAATTCTGCCAATGATTGCTTCAGTGTCCATAATAAGGTTTTATTGGAACACAGCCATACTCATTTAACATACTGTTTATGGCTGCTTTTCTACTGTAACAATGGACTTGAGAAATTGAGACAGGGATTGTATGGGCCTCAAAGTTTAAAATATTCACTATCTGGGCCTTTACTGAACAAGTTCCCTGAAAAAGAATGGCAGAACCCTCAGAAAGACAAAAATCAACATAGGATTTTTCACACAATTTTTCCTTTTGATTTATATATTTAGAGTTGATCATGAAAAGTCCAGATATTTAACATAAGAAAGTGCTCTTTGGGTTTATGGGAGATCATTTCAAATGAAAGAATATAAAGTCATCTTTCCTGGTCATGCTATCATCAATGAGAAAAATATGGTAAAAAGAAGAAAAATGGGGCTTCCCTGGTGGTGCGGTGGTTGGGAGTCTGCCTGCTAATGCAGGGGACGCGGGTTCGCGCCCTGGTCTGGGAAGATCCCACGTGCCGCGGAGTAACTAGGCCCGTGAGCCACAACTGCTGAGCCTGCGCGTCTGGAGCCTGTGCTCCGCAACAGGAGAGGCTGCAATGGTGAGAGGCCCGCGCACCGCAATGAAGAGGGGCCCCTGCTCGCCGCAACTAGAGAAAGCCCTCGCACAGAAACGAAGACCCAACACAGCCAAAAATAAATTAATTAATAAAAAAAAGAAGAAAATTGAGAGTGATTAGGAACAAGTAGAATTGATCCCATGATTGCATAAATGACTTAAAATGGAAAATTTGAATTTGTGAGTAATTATGTCAACCAATTAGTTTAAAAAACTTCCAAAAGATGTGAACATTTATTAAATCCAAATACTCTTTCATGACAATATGTACTAATACACTAAAACCACAAGAGAACTTCTTTAAAAAGATAAAGGTTATTTTCTAAAATCTATCCAAGCATCATATTTAACAGTAAAACAGAATTCCGTTAAAGAAGTTAACAAGATATAAATTCACATTTGCTGATACTTCTATTCAGTATATGTCAGAATCATGGGTAGTAAAATAATACAGGATAAACAAAAATTTAAAGGTTAAAAAACAAGTTTTCATTATTCAGTGATCAAATACATAAATAAACCAAAAATCCAAAAAAAAAAAAGTATGCAAACTAATGAATACAATTCCTACACAGAATTCAGTAGCATCACATGTACTAGAAACATAAAGTAGCAAACATAATTTTAAAAATACCATCTAAAATAGCAATATAAATTAAAAGATACCTAGGATGCATATGTGTACAATATTTATTTATTAAGAAAATTATAAAACTTTCATCCAGGATGTAAAATAAGACTTTGAAAAATGGAAACATGTACCATATTCAAGAATGGAGAATTGTAAATAACAGGAAAATATGACTTAATCCTGAATTAATCTGTGAAATTATATGCAAGTCACATTATATGACAAGGCACAATTCTTTAAAACAATCCAAATTTCTCTGATATGAGAGCTTTGTTTCTAGGTGATAAAATTTTTGCTTAACTGCACTTTGATTAATATATTTGCAGTGTAAATATTAGTATCAAAGATCAAGAGGTATGACTGGTATGACTTGGGTCTTGGGAAATTCAAAGAATGGTACATAGCATGGTTACTCAGTTATTCTAATACCTTGAAAATGCCTCTCCCACACCCACAAAGAAAAATACGGTCCTTATAGACTAATTCCTAACTACTCAGGTAGTTGTATTTCAGATTCCTAGAAAATAATGAATTCAAATTTTCTTTATGTACAACTTCAATTTTTAAAGAGCCAAACAGTAGATCAGGTAAAGAAGACAAATCTTGGTAAGAGCTTTTGCTAGTGCAATTTTCAGACTTATACCCATGTGTTCATTGGGTATGATTCTATCTTCTCCTAAATTTTTACCTCCATATTTCCCAAGACAATTGTCATGATTAAGATTAGGCCCAAGTGCCCTCCATTTCTTTCCTTTTGTTCTCATCTGGAGTTGTTGCTATATTGAAAATTATATAGATAATCAACATTAACTAAGCAGAGTCTCTGGATTATCTAATGGATAAAGAATGTACAAATGTAAATGCATGAGAGAAAGTCTGGCTATTAGTTACATACAATTCCAGTTTTTTGTCTGGGGATTTACCAACTGTCTAGTAGCAGTAGTCACTGAAAACTCTACATCTGTGTCTATATTTCAACTTTCTCACCATTCTCAGCTCTGGGGGTGCTGGTTGAATAAAAACATTATACTTTTTCTAAACAGTTTGTATTTTAAGCAAAAAGATGGTATAAGATTTATGATTTGTCCTTAGCCATCATTTGTTTGCCAACTATTCCCTTCATTGTAAAATATAATAAAATTTAATAAAAATAATACAATATAATATTATTATATTAATATATAATAAAATTTCCTATTTAAAAGAGACATATGCAAGAGGCAACATCAATGTGGGGGGTTCCTTAGAGGGATAAGAATTTCATGCCTAGGTTTATTCTATTTTTTATTTATATTCACACAGAGAATAGGAGCACATAATACTTGACATCATTTTCAGATCAAAAGCTAATGCTGGCCATTTCAATTATATGCAATCACTACACGGATTAATTAAAGTATTTAAATTTTAAATGGAGTAAAGCAAATTTGTAACATCCATATAAAATTATTTTTGCAATATAATTAAAGAAGAAAATTACTTATAATTTGAGCTATGGATAAAAAACAGGTCTTCTGAATGATAGAATAATCTTATCTAATTGTTTGGATATGATGACTTTATCTTTGATTATACTTCTTATCTGTGTCAATAAGAAAAGCAAGAACATAATCTTCCAAACCATCAGTTCATGACCTCTCTAACGTGTATTTTTAAATCAGATATATTCCTCAGTAATATATAAGCAAACCCTTGTCTTTATTTTTACCTACTCTCATTTCAGCTTCTTAAACAGCTAATTATTTGAAATGAAATAAAAGAAATAATCTTCCTTTTTTTCCTTTAAGAATTTACTCAAGATAAGAAATTTCTAGAGCATGCTGACCTGTCCTACAGATTTTGGACTTCCCAGCCCCAGGTGTCGTTTGGAAGTGAAGTTATCATCAGAGAATAAAGCCAAAGAAAATGGAAGATGAGAAAGTGCAGCAGAAGGTTTGGAATAGACTCCCTCTTGTGAGAGCATCAGAATCACAACTAACTCCTGAACAATCATTGACAGGAAGACACTGGAACTCACCAAAAAAGATACCCCACATCCAAAGACAAAGGAGAAGCCACAATGAGATGGTAGGAGGGGCGCAATCACAATAAAATCAAATCCCATAACTTCTGGGTGAGAGACTCACAAACTGGAGAACATTTATACCACAGAAGTCCACCCACTGCAGTAGAGGTTCTGAGCTCTACATCAGGCTTCCCAACCTGGAGGTCCGGCAACGGGAGGAGGAATTCCTAGAGAATCAGACTTTGAAGGCTAGAGGGATTTGATTGCAGGACTTCAACAGGACAGGGGAAAACAGAGACTCCACTCTTGGAGGGCATACAAAAAGTAGTGTGCTCATTGTGACCCAGGGGAAGGAGCAGTGACCCCTTAGGAGACTGAACCAGACCTACCTGCTAGTGTAGGAGGGTCTCCTGCAGAGGCGAGGGGTGGCTGTGTCTCACCGTGAGGACAAGGACACTGGTAGCAGAAGTTCTGGGAAGCACTCCTTAGCGCGAGCCCTCCCAGAGTCTGCCATTAGCCCCACCAAAGAGCCCCAGTAGGCTCCAGTGTTGGGTTGCCTCAGGCCAAACAACCAACAGGGAGGGAACCCAGCCCCACACATCAGCAGACAAGCAGATTAAACTTTTACTGAGCTCTGCCCACCAGAGCAACAGAAAGCTCTACCAACCACCAGTCCCTCCCATCAGGAAACTTGCACAAGACTGTTAGATAGCCTCATCCACCAGAGGGCAGACAGCAGAAGCAAGAAGAACTACAATCCTGCAGCCTGTGGAACAAAAACCACATACACAGAAAGATAAACAAGATGAAAAGGCAGAGGGCTATGTACCAGAAGAAGGAACAAGATAAAACCCGAGAAAAACAACTAAATGAAGTGGAGATAGGCAACCTTCTAGAAAGAGAATTCAGACTAATGATAGTGATGATCCAGGACCTCGGAAAAAGAATGGAGGCAAAGATCGAGAAGATGCAAGAAATGTTTAGCAAAGACCTACAAGAAATAAAGAACAAACAAACAGAGATGAACAATACAATAAATGAAATAAAAACTACACTAGAAGGAATCAATAGCAGAATAACTGAGGCAGAAGAATGGATAAGTGACCTGGAAGACAGAATGGTGGAATTCACTGCTGCAGAACAGAATAAAGAAAAAGGAATGAAAAGAAATGAAGACAGCCTAAGAGACTTCTGGGTCAACATTAATGCAACAACATTCGCATTATAGGGGTCCCAGAAGGAGAAGAGAGAGAGAAAGGACCTGAGAAAATATTTGAAGAGATTATAGTTGAAAACTTCCCTAACATGGGAAAGGAAATAGCCACTTAAGTCCAGGAAGCGCAGAGAGTCCTATACAGGATAAACCCAAGGAGAAACACGCTGAGACACATTGTAATCAAACTGGCAAAAATTAAAGACAAAGAAAAATTATTGAAAGCAGCAAGAGAAAAATGACAAATAACATACAAGAGAACTCCCATAAGGTTAAGAGCTGATTAATCAGCAGAAACTCTACAAGCCAGAAGAGAGTGGCATGACATATTTAAAGTGATCAAGGGAAGAACATACAACCAAGATTACTCTACCCAGCAAAGATCTCATTCAGATTCAATAGGGAAATCAAAAGCTTTACAGACAAGCAAAAGTTAAGAGAATTCAGCACCACCAAACCAGTCTACAACAAATGCTAAAGGAACTTCTCTAAGTGGGAAACACAGGAGAAGAAAAGGACCTACAAAAACAAACCCAAAACAATTAAGAAAATGGTCATTGGAACATACATATCGATAATTACCTTAAACGTGAATGGATTAAATGCTCCAACCAAAACACACAGGCTTGCTGAATGGATACAAAAAACAAGACCTGTATATATGCTGTCTACAAGAGACCAACTTCAGACCTAGGGACATATACAGACTGAAAGTGAGGGGATGGAAATAGATATTCCATGCAAATGGAAATCAAAAGAAAGCTGGAGTAGCAATACTCATATCAGATAAAATACAGTTTAACATAAAGAATGTTACAAGAGATAAGGAAGGACACTACATAATGATCAAGGGATCAATCCAAGAAAAAGATGTAACAATTATAAATATATATGCACCCAACATAGGAGCACCCCAATACATAAGGCAACTGCTAACAGCTATAAAAGAGGAAATCGACAGTAACACAATAACAGTGGGGGACTTTAACACCACACTTACACCAATGGACAGATCATCCAGACAAAATTAATAAGGAAACACAAGCTTTAAATGACACAATAGACCAGATAGATTTAATTGATATTTATAGGACATTCCATCAAAAACAGCATATTACACTTTATTCTCAAGTGCTCACAGAACATTCTCCAGGATAGATCACATCTTGGGTCATAAATGAAGCCTCAGTAAATTTAAGAAAATTGAAATCATATCAAGCATCTTTCCTGACCACAACACTATGAGATTAGAAATCAATCACAGGGAAAAAAGCGTAAAAAAGACAAACACATGGAGGCTAAACAACATGTTACTAAATAACCAAGAGATCACTGAGGAAATAAAAAAATACCTAGAGGCAAATGACAATGAACACGACAATCCAAAACCTATGGGATGCAGCAAAAGCAGTTCTGAGAGAGAAGTTTATAGCAATATAATCCTACCTCAGGAAACAGGAAAAATTTCAAATAAACAATCTAACCTTACACCTAAAGAACTAGAGAAAGAAGAACAAACAAAATCCAAAGTTAGTAGAAGGAAAGAAATCATAAAGATCAGATCAGAAATAAATGAAAAAGAAATGAAGGAGACAATAGCAAAGATCAATAAAACTAAAAGCTAGTTCTTTGAGAAGATAAACAAAATTGATAAACCATTAGCCAGACTCATCACGAAAAAGAAGGGGAGGACTCAAATCAATAAAATTAGAACTGAAAAAGGAGAAGTTACAACAGACACCTAAGAAATACAAAGCATCCTAAGAGACTACTACAAGCAACCCTATGCCAAACAAATGGACAACCTGGAAGAAATGGACAAATTCTTAGAAAAGTATAGCCTTCCAAGACTGAACCAGGAAGAAATAGAAAATATGAACAGACCAATCACAAGCAATGAAATCGAAACTGTGATTAAAAATCTTCCAACAAATGAAAGTTCAGGACCAGATGGTTTCACAGGTGAATTCTATCATACATTTAGAGAAGAGCTAACACCTATCCTTCTCAAACTCTTCCAAAAAATTGCAGAGGGAGGAACACTCCCAAACTCATTCTATGAGACCACCATCACCCTGATACCAAAACCAGACAAAGATACTACAAAAAAAGAAAATTACAGACCAATATCACCAATGAATATAGATGCAAAAATCCTCAACAAAATACTAGCAAACAGAATCCAACAACACATTAAAAGGATCATACACCATGATCAAGTGAGATTTATCCCAGGGATGGAAGGATTCTTCAATATATGCAAATCAATCAATGTGATACACCATATTAACAAATTGAAGAATAAAAACCATATGATCATCTCAATAGATGCAGAAAAAGCTTTTGACAAAATTCAACACCCATTTCTGATAAAAACTCTCCAGAAAGTGGGCATACAGGGAACCTACCTCAACATAATGAAGGCCATATATGACAAATCCACAGCAAACATCATTCTCAGTGGTAAAAAACTGAAAGCATTTCCTCTAAGATCAGGAACAAGACAAGGATGTCCACTCTCACCACTATTATTCAACATAGTTTTGGAAGTCCTAGCCACAGGAATCAGAGAAGAAAAAGAAATAAAAGGATATGAATTGGAAAAGAAGAAGTAAAACTGTCACTGTTTGCAGATGATATGATACTATACATAGAGAATCCTAAAGATGCCACCAGAAAACTACTAGAGCTAATCAATGAATTTGGTAAAGTTGCAGGATACAAAATTAATGCACAGAAATCTCTTGCATTCCTATACACTAATGATGAAAAGTCTGAAAAAGAAATTAAGGAAACACTCCCATTTACCACTGCAACAAAAAGATAAAATATCTAGGAAGAAATCTACATAGGGAGACAAAAGACCTGTATGCAGAATACTATAAGACACTGGTGAAAGAAATTAAGGATGATACAAAGAGATGGAGAGGTATACCATGTTCTTGGATTGGAATAATCAATATTGTGAAAATGACTATACTCCCCAAAGCAATCGACAGATTCAATGCAATCCCTATCAAATTACCAATGGCATTTTTTACAGAACTAGAACAAAAAATATTAAAATTTGTATGGAGACACAAAAGCCCCCGAATAGCCAAAGCGGTCTTGAGGGAAAAAACGGAGATGGAGGAATCAGACTCCCTGACTTCAGACTATACTACAAAGCTACAGTAATCAAGAGAGTATGGTACTGGCACAAAAACAGAAATATAGATCAATGGAACAGGATAGAAAGCCCAGAGATAAACCCACCCACCTATGATCAACTAATCTATGACAAAAGAGGCAAGGGTATACAATGGAGAAAAGACAGTCTTTTCAATAAGTGGTGCTGGGAAAACTGGACAGCTACACATAAAAGAATGAAATTAGAACACTCCCTAACACCATACCCAAAAGTAAACTCAAAATGGATTAGAAACATAAATGTAAGCCCAGACACTATAAAACTCTTAGAGGAAGACGTAGGAAGAACATTTTTTGACATAAATCACAGCAAGATCTTTTTTGATCCACCTCCTAGAGTAATGGAAATAAAAACAAAAATAAACAAATGGGACCTAATGAAACTTAAAAGCTTTTGCACAGCAAAGGAAACTACAAAGAAGACGAAAAGTCAGCCCTTAGAATGGGAGAAAATATTTGCAAACAAATCAACGGACAAAGGATTAATCTCCAAAATATATAAACAGCTCATGCAGCTCAATATTAAAAAAACAAACAACCCAATCCAAAAATGGATTAGATTTAGAAGATCTAAATAGACATTTCTCCAAAGAAGACATAATGATGGCCAAGAAGCACATGAAAAGCTGCTCAACATCACTAATTATTAGAGAAATGCAAATCAAAACTACAATGAGGTATCACCTCACACCAGTTAGAATGGGCATCATCAGAAAATCTACAAACAACAAATGCTGGAGAGGGTGTGGAGAAAAGGGAACACTCTTGCACTGTTGGTGGGAATGTAAATTGATACAGCCACTATGTAGAACAGTATGGAGGTTCCTTAAAAACTAAAAATAGAATTACCATATGACCCAGCAATCCCACTACTGGGCATATACCCAGAGAAAATCATAATTCAAAAAGACACATGCACCCCAGTGTTCATTGCAGCAGTATTTACAATAGCCAGGACATGGAAGCAACCTAAATGCCCATCAACAGACCAATGGATAAAGAAGATGTGGTATATATGTGCAATGGAATATTACTCAGTCATAAAAAGGAATGAAATTGAGTCATTTATAGAGACGTGGATGTATCTAGAGACTGTCATACAGAATGAAGTAAGTCAGAAAGAGAAAAACAAATATCGTATATTAACACATATATGTGGAACCTAAAAAAATGGTACAGATGAACCGTTCTGCAGGGCAGAAATTGAGACACAGATTTACAGAGCAAACGTATGGACACCAAGGGGGGAAAGTGGTGGGGGGCGCTGGTGGTGTGATGAACTGGGAGATTGGGATTGACATATACACACTAATATGTATAAAATGGATAACTAATAGGAACCCGCTGTATAAAAAAATAAATAAAATAAAATTCAAATTAAAAAAAAGAAATTTCTTAAGCCCAGTGATATCTTTATAAAAAAAAGATTTGTAATTTTAAACGGACTAAAATGTTATAATTCAACATAGAAAATATTGCTAACAAATTGATTATTCTACATAATCATAGTACTGGAAATTGCCCTACATATAGTCAAAATTAATTAAATTATGTATTTTATTCAATCATGTTAACATTCCTATGTCTAACAACTAGTTTAATAGCAATGTTCATGTTTCACACGTTGCTTTCTGTCCTGAGAAACAAAACATTTATATACTTTTTATTTAGTATGTCAGCAGTGTAAGCACACAAGGTATAACATTCTCAACCTTCCCATGAATATAATCATAAAAATATTTTTTATAAAAATAAAATGCTGTCACGTACATTGCAAAGGAAAGGCATCTGGAAACCGTAGCACATGTGTGGAGACTTCTCACTAATTTCATCATCAAGGTAGAAGCCCTTTCCTAAAGAAGTCTATCATGTTCTTCTCTCTCTGAATCAAAATTGAACAAACTATCTCAAAGGAAGGAACATTTTATGTCATAGTCACTGTCAGTATTTAAATACAAGTATAAGATTTTAAAGATTGTCTCCCAGTTATGGGAACTATTGTCTGAGAAACAACATTCCTATTCCTCTCTCCTGCACACTATCAGCTCCCCTTCCACTTCACCCATTCAGAGGGTACAATGCTAAGCACTATGTGTGACAATGAGGAGAGAGAGAGGGAGATACGAGGAAGTTCTCTTTTACTGACACCTCATACAGGGGAGAGGGATGATCTTTCCAACACTATGTTGTTCAGAACGGAACTTCAAACTCCATCAGATTCTCTAGGCAAGTATTTTTTTTTTTAATTGAATGAAAGATTCTTTAAATTCTATAGTGCTTTACAATTTTCAAGTTTCACACACATGATTTCATAGAATCCCATAATAACCCTTTTTAAATCTCCTATTCCTATATTGTCCCTCCCTGCTTCTCTCTCCCCACTGGTTGGATATTACATATTTAAAAACTAGATGTACAAGCTTAGGTTCAGAAGAAGCAGTTTTTGAGTGTTCATATTTATAAGTTGGGGGTGAATAGGATTGAAGAAGTGGCAATAGAATATTTAGATGAAAACACAAAATCCCATCCTTATTTCACCCTTATTGCCCACCCTAGCACTAGCAAACTATACCAGAAATCAAAAAGTCAATCCTCACATTCATATAGAACCAAAGGGGCCCCAGATAGCCAAAACAATATTGAAAAAAGAAAAAAATATATATTGGAAGATTCACATACCCAATTTCAAAACTTACTATTAAGCTGTAGTAATGAAAACAGTGTGGTATTAGTATAAGCATACACGTATGGACCAACAGAATAGAATTCAGAGTCCAGAAACAAACCCAAACATATATGGTCAATTGATTTAAATTTCATTAATTTACACAGGTAGGTGACAAAATTTTCTTCTTTTAAACTATTTACAAATGCAAATATCATTCTTAACCTACAGGCTGTACAAAAATAGGTGAAGAACTATAGTTTGCCTATCCCAAAAGGTAATCTTCTCTTTCAAATTCACTTCATTCTCTGATTTGATAATCTTCAAAAAAATTATTCAGGTGAATTTCTCTAGTTGAAATTGTTGGTTCATCCTAGTGATGATGAAAAATTACATCCATAAGTTACTACTCTTCCTGTAAATTACTTATTAAATAGAACAGTATTTTCTTTGTGTTTTGCTTACCACCCTATTACTTCACCACCTCTACCTGTCACTCAATATTCCAAGTTATAATCCTATAGATTTTTATACTCTTCTAATCTGTTTAATGTTTTCAGGGAATATGAATTCCAGAAATTCCTATACTATTGCTTGCAACAATGTAGAGACACTAGGAAAATAGGAGTTATAAAAATGATTAATTCAGATTATATTTCCACTAATAACTTCATAAGAAAAAGATTTCATTACCAATGGATTCTTTTCTATTCTAATAACTACAGAAATGGGAAATTCATTGAGGACCAAAACAACTAAAAAAGTCCATATTCAAAAGCTTCCATTCTGGAAGAACAGATACTTTTAATTTTGATCACATATGTAACACCTGTACTTAAGAGACTTGACATAAAGTGATCAAAATGTTTACTGTCATGATTAATTTGATGCCGAGTTTGTTTTTGCAATCACATCTCCCAAATTCCAGAATAGATGAGAAGAGATGTATTAATAAGAGTAAAATTTACTATAGACTTTTAAAGAAGCCATGCTCATTAATTTAAGGGTGGATAAGGTAAAAAATACCTGAAGCATACCTAGCTGTCTCTTAAAGCCTCTGGTGGAAAGAGAATTAAAGCCTACTAAGGGAAAGTATAAATCAAAGTATGATTGGGTTTGTCTAGTTAAAGGTTTGTTTGTTCAAGAATAAAATAAGGATTTTCTACAAAGCAGCTACTCATCAAAGAAACAAGCATATCTAAGAGACCACAGTAATTAATATAACCTTAGTGTCTAAGAAAGAAATACCTATATTACAGTGAGGTAAATTGAATCACAGAAGTACACAAATTGTTTTTGTGCTGGTTGTTGTCTTTTGCTTTTCCCCTTACCAGAGACATCATTCCTTACAGAAAATGAGTGGGCATAAATTCACTGATCAATTAAACACACTTATTTTCTCCATTGTAACAGAAACTTCACAGTTGTCCCAGAGAGACTATTTTTACAACTGCGCTACTTCTTTTAATGAATAAACAAGGAAGTCATCAAAGAAAGTCATACAGTATAACAGTAAAACAATATATATGAATTTTAAACCACTATTGTTACCAATGTTATTTTTTTAAGATAGGAAATTCACATATTAACATCAGTGTAAAACATGATTAATTAAAGAATTGTGGTTAAATCACTGATAGGGCAAACCACATATACCTGACCTTCTCCAGAGAAACACTTGATTAAATGTGCACTAAGGAGGTACATAATGAATAAAATGTTCTCTGGTGATTAGAGTATTAAGACCTTTTCTTCATACTTGGGTAGAAGACAATTACCATGCAGGTAAATAAGTGAGAGATAGACAGTCTCCAAATAAATCTGATGTTTGAATCAACTTTATTCATTACTAATTACATAATAAATTTTATAACAAATATAACCTCAAAACCATAAAATTCATAGCTAAAGAATGACCAGAATGAGTGTACATATCTAACCAGCTGGAGATTCAGATGTCAGGTGCCAATTGCCAAATGCATTACATTTGATTTCATGCTAATTTTGAATTTTACTGTATGAAATTGTATATGTAACTATTTCACATGGAAGGTAGTGAAAAATGCTATAAAACTCACAGTATAAAATAAATGCAAGTTAGGCCTATCTAAAAATGATGGAGAATTTTACTACTTTAAGTTATTAATTTTAAGAATCACAGTGGTAATCAAATGTAAATTCTGAGATTAAAAACAGTTATCAATTTGAAATACGTATATATATTAAGAAAAGAAATATATATACTATTGTTATAAGTGAAAGTGACAAAGAGAGGAAATACAAGTGTACAAAGAGTTCAGGCAATCTGTATACTGATGTGGTTTACCTGAAGAATAGAGAATAATCAGGAAAAGGACAAGGTTTATGAAATTCGTAAATCAGCTGAGTTAGTGTTGCTTGAAACAGGATATTACACAATAGAATTGGCGAATGCAAGAATATAATTTTTTTAAACTACCAACTGAGCATGAAGGAAGAAGAAATACACAAGTGAATAAAACAAACAACAGCATAAATTTTCTAAATATGTCATCAGTTAGAGACCAAGAATGTATTCCCTTTAAGAAATAATGAAGAAAATGCATCTATAAAATAGATGAATAGTGATAGGAAACATAACAAGTTGGAGACAGAACACATAAAGAAGACTATCTTTCCTGTAAGTATGAGATAAATTATTAAAATTCCCTGTTACAATTGAGATAAGTTAGTGCAACATATTTTTCTTAAAAGAAAAAGCATTTTGAAGGGACTAGTTTATTAAAATAAAAGGCATAATGTTAAATCAACAGTAGAGAATGTATTATCAATTAAGTGACAATTGGCCCAGAAAGCCCAATATAAGATAGATAAACAACGAAAGTAAGGCAGCAATCTCTGGACTTTTCTCAGTAATGAGAGAGATTCAGTGATTACTAAGAAAATAGGAAGTCTTGAGATGAAATTAAAAAGTGAAAGACAACTGGCAAGAATGTAGAAAGTCAAAATGTTCTTCCCTTATTTGTCTAGAAATGGCTCAGCTGAGAGCTTCCTGACAGATCTGGGAGGGGTGGGGAAATTACTGCCTTGATCATCTTAGTTATTCTGTTTTGTATATAAGTGCGGGGAGATTGTCCAAAGAAAAAATGTACAGTGTAGTTTCTCAGTTTTTCTTCGAGGACATCCAAAAAGTATGCAGGAATCAGGTGCCAGAGTTTTAACATGTGTTAGTAAAGGAATCTTAAATCCCAGCTAGTCTCGCTCTTGTGTAGTGATCCCAGAGTAATAGTTTTCTGCATAGATTCTTATTTATTGCAATGACTCCATGTCATAGTAACTAAAAAGATGCTATTCCGTCAACTCTCTGAAAAGTACACAAGCTTACCGTTTTAAGAGCTATCCAATTAAGGAAAACATCTGATAATCTTAATGAAAAAGAGCAATGGCAAGTCGAGACATGGGGTAGAAAGGATCTAGATGACAAGATTTGTTTTTCCTTTATCCTTTCTTCAACTTCTTCCAAAACTGGAGAAAAAGGAGGAAACAGTAAACAGAGTCCCTACATTATCCCATTTATTCACATAACAGTTTAATTAGATCAATGCTATGATCTCCATTTTATACATACAGAAACTGGGACTAATAGAAGCTAAAGTAACTTATCCAGTGTTTGCTAGTAAATGGTAGAACTGGGGTTGAAACCCTGGTGGTTCTGCTAGTGCTTGATTTGATTAGGATATTATTAAACCCACAGGGACACAGACCAAAGCCTAATGGTTAAAAGTGATGACTTTGAAGCCATATTGCATAGTTTGTAACCCTGTTCAGCCACTTCCAGCTTGTAACTTGACAAATTTCTAAACCTTTGTTGGTATCTTATTTTCTCATCTTTAAAATGGACATAATAACTGAGCAATTCTTAAAGAGTTTTTATGAGGATTACATGAGTTATTGTTTATAAAAATTAAGAAGAATGCCAAGCACACAACAAGTTCTGTATGTTCGTTAAGTAAATTTTTAGCTTTTTAGCTGGGGGACAGATATTTGCATATGCTGAAAAAATAATACTGGGAATCTTGTTCTAAACACTTCACTGGGCTGCACTGTATGTACTAAATTCTCTTTGATTTTATTTTCTTTTTTTGATCAGCTGCCATACGGTGCCAAATGCAAATATATAGGAGGTCTTTTGGAATCTGACACAATTTAAAGCAGGACCATTTTTCTGAAACCTTGGACAGTATAAATAAGCAATAGTAACTCAAGAAATGTTTTATAGCATGGTAGCATTGCTCATCCTCTTTTGACTATTCCTGTAGTTGACAGATTGTGCATGGATAATCAAACACAATACTAACAAAAGTGATATTCCTTGTCCAGGTGTCTTTGATGTTGAAATATCCCCTGTGAGTGTTAAGAATAGTTTGCAAATCATGTTTAAGATTCAAATAGTGTTGCATTCATCAGATGTCCCGATAACCCTTCCTGTTCCATATTTCTCAGGGACTTCTTTATCTTTGGGGATTACTCTACCATTTTACTTTCTCCTTTATATAGAAGAGCATACCATATGATATTACCGTCATTGGATTATGCATGTACTTGAGATGACAAAAGTAAAGATTGAACAAAAGCTGATGAGTGAAGAGTGAAATTATATAAATAATATTGTCAAGCTGCATTCCTAATTTTAATTATGATCCCCCAAATGATAAAGAAATCTCATATGTTTCTGAAACTAGGTAATCCCTTGTTTTCTCCTAGTTATTCCATTAATATCCTCCCTCCATGATCTTTCAAACACTGTTAAGAAAAAATAAGAAAAAGATGAGTGACTTCAGGGAAGGTTTCACCATGATCATTATTTAACATATGATTGCTGTCATCAAGGCCCATGTCTATTTCAGAGGAGTGGTTACCTTA
This sequence comes from Balaenoptera physalus, assembly GCF_965194825.1. Classification (NCBI taxonomy): domain Eukaryota; kingdom Metazoa; phylum Chordata; class Mammalia; order Artiodactyla; family Balaenopteridae; genus Balaenoptera; species Balaenoptera physalus. The sequence continues at coordinate 91,721,531 of NC_138890.1, read as the reverse complement.
CAATATTGAGTCTGCAAAACATCCTAGTTCATTAGTTCTGGCCAAGAGAAAGACTCGGTTCATTAGTCAGAAGAATTAACTCATCCATCATATACAGTAACACAAAAACTGGACCTCAACTGTCATTCTTTCTTTTACAAATGATCATTTTATTCTCTCTAATGTTCTCTGTCCTATATTGATAAGAAATTATTTTTTTATACCATCTTGCAGTTGATTCATGAAGAGCTTTGTTCTTATTATAACAAAATTGACTTTTAAAAAAGAAATGACTTTTATGGAAATATGAAAAACTCGATGCCTTGATTAATATTTTACATATAATTTTACTCTACTTTTTGTTATACACCAATACTTTGCATTGAAACTTCACTCAACTTTCTAAAAGGATATATTTTATTCCATGTAAATGCTATCTCCTTAATCCTCACTTTACTTCGCTGTAAAATGTGATATAAAATAGCTTATATTTCACAGTTAGTTGTGAAAACATGCATATAAAACCCCTCGCATAATGTCTGCACAATGTTCAAAACATTAAATGTTGACTAAATATATTAAATAATTATCATTTTCTATCTAAAAATAATACCAGTATATACTTATTGTAGAAAAATTAATAATACAGAAAACTGCAGTGAAGGATATATACCTATGATTTCTTTAGAGATAAACACAATTAACATTTTTTATGTTGCCATCTTGGATTTATTTTGTGGGAAGGTATGTATGTGTTTAGCTATGTATACTTATACTGATACAAATATATGTCTATGTGTGCATGCATATATCTAGCTAAAGTTATAACTATGTATATAGATACAGTTATTTAATTAAATTAAGATCATATGGTATTAACAAAAAATACAAGTTAAATACATATTTGATCAAATGTTATATTACAGAAATTTACCTTGTACTTAAATATTCTGAAAATTGTAATTTAGATATCTGCATATTAATCCCATTATACGATGTATGAAAATCTATTAATTCAATGTCCTACTACAACCTGTGTATTTTATTTCCCTTATAAAATGTTACAAATAACTATGCATTGGAATCATTTGCATAAAAATTATTTGTAATATAACTTTTATTCATTAAATTCTTTTTCTGAATGTTTGTGGATACCAAAAGTTTTTTTTTAATTAATTTTTCTGGAGGGGGGTTCACTGCGGTCTTAATAATAGATTTTTTTTGGAGTGAAAATGGACTTTGAGAGATCATTTATTTCAAAACTATGATTTTGCGGTTAAGGTAAGTGATCATCGTTTATCTAAGAGGCTTGCTCAGAGTTACACTGATAGCAAATGCATGATTCACACATATGTCTATTCTGCTGGTTCCCAGGACATTACCTTATCTTGCCCCTGAACAATAACCTCCAAGAATAATTCAATGCTTTTTAAGCAAATCCATATGGCCCTTCTACTTTCCTGAATTTGACCATAGGTGAAATTATCTTTATTTTTAACTTTTAGTTCAGGTAGATATACATTTTTCCTTCTTCAGTCACATGTAAAATTGCTATTCCCTATTTCAAATGGGCTTGCCTTAGAAGTCTACTTTCCAATCCCCTCAGAGGACTTGGTTCCAGGTGATTTAACTTCTTGCTATGGTCATTTCCTCCCACTAGATGAGTGTCATTACCAGAAGTAGTGACTGTCCAATTATCTCGATCGATTATGCCATTGGAAGCAGACAGACTAAAGTTCTACTGATTGTATCATTTCATAACTGTTATTTTACCTTTCTAATGAGCTTCAGGGTAATGGTCGATGGCCACATCTGAATTTTTGTTGCCCCAGTTCTAGCAGTGTGGCTTAAACACTGGAGAAAAGCAATAAATATTTGTTAAAAGAAATGGAATTAATTTTTTGAGGAGGATTTTGTTTATTACCAAATTCCAAGTCAAATTAAAACACAAATCAAATGTTTTTATTTTATAACTAAATTTTTTAGATCAGACTAAAATAAAGTTGACAATGAAATTAAAACCAAAAATAATGTATACTGCTACTGTTTGCAATTTATTCATTCAATTTATTTATTCAACCTTCAATTTATTCATAAAATATCCTTTTGCATGTGCAGAAAACCTAAAGTTAAACAGGGGTATATATACTGTCCATGCATTTGAAGACAAACTTTGATTTTAATGCTTAAGAAGGTGACATATTTGATGATTCGAGGTTGTTCTAAAAGAAGATGCCTCAAAAAAAATCTTGAACCAACTTTCCCAAAAGTATATTCATTAATTAATATCAATACTGGTATTGGTATTTTAGCACACTGAATCCTATGTTCTTTCATTTTTGATTTTCCCACATCCCCACCTTCTCCTTGACATTGCCTCCTCTTTAACTTTTGATATAAAGGAATTGTTTTCATGTCAATTTTAATAATTTCACGGAGGGAAACATTGAAATAAAATTTGAATAGACTTCTCAATTTAATCTATTCTGTGAAATAGTACTTTTATATTCAATGGCAGTCAACATAGCTTTTCTTTTTCTTTTCCCTTTTGGATTACTAAATCATTTGTTTTCTGGATTGCATTTTTAGAGGCCATAGGAGTAAAGATATATCATGACACCATGAATAGCCTTTGAGGAGACAACAGTCATTATTTCCTCCAATATATCACAAAAAGAATGGAATGTATTCAGCTACAGCTACTGTACAGAGTTAAACTTTATATTAAATCTATTTATTTTTCAGTGATTTAGTCAGGCTTTTTTAAACAGAATGACTTTCCTTCCACTTTTATTTTTCTTAGGCTCTACATACATCCAGAATGTTTTAAAAGATAAATCAAAAGATACTATTTATCTCATATTTAAAGATAATAAAATTTACTGAGTTGAAAAAAATATTTTATTTATTTAATGTGGACAAAAATGACAGGTACATTTACAGAAAGCTGATAGAAATATCAGATATATTTATAAAACTGATATAGGAAATATAAACATTAAGGTTTAAAATAAACTGTGCTAATCCAAAATGGACTTTGGCTTAAAGCATTACAATTTTCCTCTTTTGAAATTGATCAAAGGTCATCTAAAGCAATTTAATTTCCCTGAGAATTTAAAATTCTGGATGTGGTATTTGTCAAGAAGCTCAGAGTGTCTAGAGTTTTCTCTCTATCAAATCAAAAGTGCATTACTGCTATTCTTTGTTTGAGGAGAGCATACCTTCTTGGATTTTTATTGTTTTCAAGGCTATATTGTTGATTCTGTTGCCATAAAGTACTCTGATACATGGGCGCTGCAATCCATAAATTAATAAATAATAATGCTTGGCTAACCACAGGCACCAGAGCTTCTCTGCAGCATGTTTCCTAGCGTACATTTTCAGCACCCTCCTTTCATTATTTCAGATGCTGTTTTAATTAAGTGGCAAATACTAAGAGGCAGGTGATTTTCCAGGGTGATGGCAAGGCCCCCTATCTATTAGCATTTTATTCTAGAATTTCAAAGTGACTACCATTTGAACTTGTATAGTAAGAAAGAACTGATGTGATTGCCAAGAAGCAGATGCTGACTGCTCTCAGCATTGCAGCTGTGACAGTAATAAGACAGACTAAATTCATTCCCTTTCACAGCCATAACTTGATACATAAACTTTTGTATTACATTCTATAAACAAAATAAGAAGATACCAGCCTCATGTTTAGGTATAAAATGTGACTATCAATCCAAATTCTTGATTTGAGTGGTTGATTGCATTATTAACAAAACAGTTGTACTGAACTTCTTCAACAATAGGCAGAAGTTCTCACATACATGCACTTAATTGATGTTGGCAACAATACACTGAAAATTACAGGGCATAATTTTGAATCAAAATATATCCCAAATAAAATATCCAATACATTGTTTAAAAATGAATGTAAAAAAGATCCCATTTAAAAAATCAAAATCAATATAATACTTAGTAATAAATTTAACTAAGGATGTAAAATTCTCTACTCTGAAAACTACAAGACGTTAATGAGAGAAATCAAAGAAGACGCAAATACATGAAAAAGTAGCCTGTGTTCATGGGTTGGAAGAATTAATATTTGTTAAAATGTCTACTACCAAAAGCTATCTATAGATTCTATGCAATTTTATCAAGATTCCAATGATATTTTTTAAAGAAGTAGAAAAAGCCATTCTTAAAATTTATATGGAACCCAAAAGACCCTGAATAGCTAAAGAAATCCTGAGAAAGAAGAACAAAGCAGGAGGCATCACACTTTCTGATTTCAAGCTATACATAGTAATCAAAATAGTATGACACTGGCGTAAAAACAGACAAATAGACCAATGTAACAGAATCAAGAGTCCATAAATAATACCAAGCATATACAGGCAACTGATATTTGACAAGGTAGTCAAGAATACTCAGTGGAGAAAGGGCAGTCTCTTCAATAAATGGTGCTGGGATAATTAGATAGTCACATATAAAAGAATAAAACTGGACACATATCTTATACTATTCACAAAAATTAACTCAAAATTGATTAAAGACCTATGTAAGACCTGAAACTATGAAACTCCTAGAAGAAAACATATGAATAAAGCTTCTTGACATGGGTTTTGGTAATGATTTCTTTGGCTATGACACCTAAAGCACAAGCAACAAAATAAATATAGACAAGTGGGACTACATCAAACTATAAAGCTTCTGTACAACAAAAGAAACCATCAACAAAGTGAAAAGACAACCTACAGAATGGGAAAAAATATTTGCAAACCATATATCTGCTAAGGGGTTAATATCTAAAATATATAAAGAACTCCTACAACTTGTATAGCAAAACAAAAACAAACAACGTCATCAACAACAAATAATCTAACTATAAAATGGACAGATGAACTGAATAGAAGATAAACGAATGGCCAACAGGCACATGAAAAGGTGCTCAACATTACTCATAATCAGGGAAATGCAAATAAAAACCACAAGAGATACTACCTTATTCCAGTTAGAAGGGCCATCATCAAAAATACAAGAGATAACAAATGCCAGCATATACGTGGAGAAAAGGAAACCCTGTGCACTGCTGGTGGGATTACAAACCGGTACAGCCACTATGGAAAACAGTATGGAGGATCTGCACAAAATTTAAAATAGAACTACCATATGATTCAGCAATTCCACTCGTGGGAGTAATACCAAAGGAAATGAAAACACTAACTCAGAAAGATATCAGCAATATTGACAACAGCCAAGACATGGAAACAACCTAAGTGTCCATGGGTGGATGAATGAAGAATTGTGGTATGCAATGGAATATTATTCAGCCATAAAAAATGAGAAAATCCAATCATTGCCAAAAATATGGATGAACCTTGAATGCATTGTGCTAAGTGAAATAAGTCAGAGATATAAAAATACTGTATGATTTCACTTGTATGTGGAATTTAAAAAAGACAAAAAATTAAAAACCAGAAAATAAAACAAACAAACTGAACTCATAGAAAAAGAGATCACGCTTGTGGTTGCCAGATACAGAGGATGGTGTAAGGGGATATTGGAGGAAGGTGGTCAAAAGGAATAAATTTCCATTTACAAGATAAACAAGGACTAGGGATGTAATATATTATATAACATGATGACTATAGTTAATATTGCTGTATGATATATAGGAAATTTAAGAGAATAAATCCTATGAGTTCTCATTACAAGGAGAAAATTATTTACCTTTGTTCTTTTTCCTTTCTTTTCTTCCTATTGTATCTATATGAGAAGATGGATTTTAGCTGAACATTTCATAATATACATAAATCAAACCATCATGCTATATGCCTTAAACTTATATAAGTTTAATGCCTTAAACTTATACAATTATTTCTCAGTAAAACTGGAAAAATACTATACATTTTAGCTGAGGTAAGTTGTAACATTTGAGTGTTTGGGCCTCATTAAAAGAGGTTGTAGTTTTAAATGATGTAAGGAGATGGTAAAAACTTCACCATTCTATTACAAAAAAACTTGAAGTGGAAGGATAGAAGGAATTTTCATCACCACCTGGTGGTAATAAAGCCTGATTGCAGGAAAACAAAACAAAACAAAAGAATGCAAAAATACAGTATTTTCTGTCTTTAGGTTAGGGCAATAATACATGTTAGGCAAGAGATGTGATTAATCAAAATCAAATGTCAATCATAACACAAGAAAATATTTATCTTACATGGGTATGCCAAATGAAAACTTAGCTGTATTTCATTAGAGTAAGTGATGTGTTCAAGACTAAGTCTTTCTCAATTCTAAAATAAAGTAGGGCTTATCTTCACAATTTAGGTAAAAAACTAAGTAGTAGAGTTACCTTAGTGAATCAGAGAAGTGGCTTGCCATTGACTTAAAAGAACAGTCTCTACAATTATTTTATACCTAAGGAATGACTTAGTTAATACATAATTGTTCAAATTCTATGATAATTATTTCTGATCATTTTCCCACCTGCTTTTAGAATAGATGGCCCCTCAGATCTTTGCTAAATTTTATTCTTTAATTTTAATATCATTTGGTTTAGAACTAGGAAATCTGATGAAGAAGCTACATAGTATTTTATTTTGTATATGAAAATATTTTATAGAAATTGTGCCCTCTTGATGGAAATGATAAAAATGATGGACCATTGTTTTCAATAATTTATAATTATAAATCTGCATAAATAGTATTGAATGTTATTTTGTAAGCTGGCAGATATGTTGGGACAATAAATTCCCAAAAGTGAGATTGTTTTGTCAAGTGGGTAAACAAATGCCTTTTTAATATTTTGATATATTTTTCCAAAATATGCTGCATATGCATTATAGCATTTTATACTCACCCAAAAATTAGTGAGAAAGGCAGCATCTCCACAATCTTGCCAACTAGTATATTGTCAAAGTTGGTATTTCTTTCAATCTATTAGATGAAGATGGCATCTCAATGTATTGATAGTTTAATTTGTATTTCTCTAATTATGAGTGAGTGTGAGAATATTTTATATGTTTTAGAATGATTTATCTTTCTTACTCTGAGTAATGCCCATGTATGTCCTTTCCTCCTTTTTTTTTTTCATTGTATTTTGAGTTTTTCTTATTCATTTCCTGTAATCTTGTGTATATTAAGGCATTAGCCCTTTTGTCTGTGATGAGCTGCCAATTTATTTTGCCAATATATCATTAATATTTTCATTGGCTAATAGTATTTTGCTTTTTAGATTTTTAGTGTGGTAAACTTTATCATTCTTTAACTTATGACTTCCAGGTTTTGTGTTGCATTTTTAAAATGCTTATAGTGTTCCAAATTTTTTGTTCTTTTCTCCCCCAAAATATGTACCCACATTTACTTCTGGTACTTTTATTATTTCATATTTTTAATTTAAGTTTTAATCCATTTGGAATTTATCCTAATGTACAATTTGGTGAAGTAGGAAACAAAATTTATCTTTTCCATATGACTAACCAGATGTCTAAATATCATTTATTCAGAAAGTCTAATTTTACACTGTAGACTTGAGACAGAACTTTATTGCATAATAAAACGCTATGTATAATTGGGTCTGTTTCTGGATTTTCTATTCTGTTCAATTTTTTTCTCTCTGTTCATGTGTCAAATTCAAATTTCAATTATTGAAGATTTATCACATGTTTAGGGAAGGCTATTCCATTCTCTTTACTCATTTTTTTCAAAGCCTTTCTGAATATTCTTAATTATTTATTTTACAATTTATATATCAGGAGCTGTCTACTTCAAGAAAATAAAGCAGTCTTTATTTCATTATAGTAACAGAATTAGCATACTGTTGTGGCTAAGAGCATAGACTATAGATTAAATCCCATTTCAATCTCATCACTTATATTGTCCAGCAAGTTATTTAACTTCTCTGTGCTTCAGTTTGCATATCTATAAATAGTGATGGCAAGGATACTATCTATCTTTCAGGCTTATTTGGAGGATTACACAAGTTAATATATGTTAATATCATAGAATTATGCCTAAAACATGACTATAAATTTAGTTATTATAGGTATTATTATTAATTGTATTAATATTAAAATTATGAATTAATATTGGTAAACACACACACACACACACATACTTGGATTTGTACTTTCTCAGTTTTTGCTTATGCAGCTCTACTGTACCTAGAACTTGATATCTCTGTGCTTTGCTTTTTATAGAGTCGAAAGAGATAATAATGCACCCAAAATAAGCGGAAATCAGGTTATTGGCCCCATATTCACCATGTTTTAGAAAACAAGTCAAACTTTAGTCTCTGGAGAAGATGCTCCAAAAACATTTTTTTGAAGGTCTCATTTTTTTTTTTTTTAAATATTTTTTAAATATATGTGGACCATTTTCAAAGCCTTTATTGAATTTGTTACAATATTGCTTCTGTTTTATGTTTTGGTTTATTGGCTGCCAGGCATGTGGGATCTTAGCTCCCCGACCAGGGATTGAACCTGTTGTACCCCCTGCATTGGAAGGCGAAGTCTTAACCACTGGACCACCAGGGAAGTCCCCTGAAGTCTCATTGCTTGATGATGGAGTGGTGGAGGTCTTGGTTACCAGGTCTTATATGAATTGTCTTTGTGTTCTATCCAACCTATACAATAAAACATAAGATGGGAGCTCTGCCTATCACAGTCACTGAGAGTTCAAAGCTAAAACTACACTAGTGCTATTAGTACAGGAAAAACCCATCTGCCTTCAGTTTTTTGTTTTTTTTTTTTTTGCCTTCAGTTTTAGAGTCACAAATATTGTTCTGTTCAACAATACCTAAAAAGATATGATACCATCTCTGCCAGACTTGTGATTGCAGGCATAGCTGCACCTGCGCTATTCCACATCAGTGTTCCAGAAAACTCTCCTCCATTTGGCTAAGATGGCCTCCATGGACCACACCTTTTCTGAGGCCCAGGTGACTGGCATATACTCATTCTGAAATGAGAAGCATGTGTCTTTGAGGTCTCCATGGTCCAAAATATGAAGATCAAGACCTCTATTAGTTGCTCAAATAGCCTCTTTATCTTTCCTGGTTTGCTTAAATGATATCTTCACCTCTTTTGAATTCAGAACTAAATATCTGATACATGCAACTAACTGAAACAGCTACTAGCCTATAGCCAAGTATGCCATACGATGTACTGATTGCCAGTTTTAAAATGCTGCTTAGCTGGCATTTAATGCCTAAGGCTACATGTCCAGATTCTAATAGTAGAGACAAACAGCACAACCATACAAGTCTGTCTCATGACTACAAAATACTTCCAAAAGTTTACAGTTTAAAGGGTAAAATCATGTATTGTTCACTCCAAAAGAGTCTATATTTTGCACTTCCAAATAGATTTCCTTTATAACACTGTTCTGATTTTATCTCCTAAATCATCAATAGAGTCTACCCCTATAAAGTAAGAAAGAAGGAGGAGAATGTATGCTACTTACTGGCTGACTTATTTGAAAGAAGAAGAGGAAACACACAAAAGCTACCTTGATAGACCCATTACTTCCCCTCGAAATTTAACAACTAGATATGTCACTCTAGATGTCTTGTACTATTAATTTCTGGATTCTGTTTGGTTTCAAAGTTATTTTAATCTCATAAAAATATTTTTATATATTCTGGAAGATTTTGTGGAAGAATTAAATTGTCCCTTTATTAAATGTTTGGTTGTCATTGTAAAATTATTTTGAATTAGTAATTTTGTACATTTGTATAAAATGCATAAAGGGGGTAATATTGTACCCGAAAAATTAAAGTATTTCCTCCATTTGGGCACAGTGTTCTTTTTGTTAATGTATTTATCTTCTCTTGCCTTAGTGACTTTTTTTCTCTTAATGTGTTGTTTACTGGGAGAGAAGTTAAAACCTTCACCTATGATTATGATTTACTGAATTTTCATTATAAATATCAAATTCTTGATTTCTGCATTTTGAGGTTATGCTATTGGGTATCTATAAATTTAAGGATTTTACACTTTCTTTCTAAGTTTAAGTGTTTATCTTTATATTGTGACTATCGTTACCTCTGGGAAAGTGTTTTTGTGTTAATATCTATCTTGTCACAAATAGTAATATGTACACAACTTTCATTTTGCTAGTATTACCCAGTTGTCTCTCTTTATATCCCTTTAATAACAAAGTTTCAGTGTTCATAGATGTTAGATGTCTCTTGCAAATAACAAAAGGCTAGATTTTTAAAACCCAATTTCAAGATTTTTGGGGTTTTTTTACCAGCTATTTTATATCATTTAAGGTAACTGTCATTACTCACAAATTTAAATTTGTTGCTTATATGTTATTTTGTCTCTTTATTTCATGTTTTCTGTCTCATTTTAAAATTTCTACTGTATTTTGAATTAACTATTTTTTTTTCTTATTTCATAGTTTTCTACCAGTTTGCATGGGATATATTCTACTTCTTTTCTTATAGTGAGTACTTAAAATTTTAGCATATATATTTATACTAATAAATCCAAAATAAATCAATACTTGCTCTGAACAAGTGATTCATGGGGGGGGGGGGGTGGAAAGCTGATTAAAGATATGGTGCAAAAAAAGTAAAAGTTAATCCTGAAATCTCTTGTCATACCAGAAAGTAAGAAAACACTTAAAGAGTACTAAATTATATCAGAAGAACCCAGGAATCAAAGTGAGGTGACCCTACACTTTGAGCAAAGATAAGACAATTTGATCATCAATAAGAATAACAATTGCAATACATCTAAAAGATTCAAATTTGTGTTAATGCATGAGTTTCTAGTGATACTAAAAGAAAAAAAAATCACCATAGGAGAATACTAATTTTTTAACTCTTTATTTTGAAAACTGATATTTTTTCTGCCTTTCCTATAAAAGAGTACCTTAGGGTAACCAAATAGTTGATGATACCAAATCATTTCTCTTTATAAAGTAATTTTGTATATAACAAAAATTAATTTCAGAATTAGAATATCATAATTTTGCAATCCCTAGTTTAAAAATGGATCTAAACAATAATATTCATTGTTAGCTAAGATCACAAAAATGAGACCACCTTTTGAAATCAGAACAGCCCTTTGAAATTATTGGTCTTAAGGTCTATCTACCAAAGTACGGAATTTACAGAAAGAACCTATTAGATATGTTAAATGGCACCATGGGAATATAATTAGCAAAATCCAACCCTTGGAAATTCTGTGAAACATATGGCCTCATTTATTCAACAAGTAAATTCTAACACAAAGAGAGAGAGAGAACCTATAGTTTAAAACCAATAACTTACAAGAAGTGTAATAGATATATAAACCAGTTGCAATGCATGAGCCTTGTTTGAATATTTATTCAAAGAGATAAAATGTTAAAAAGTATGAATTAATCAAGGGAATTTGGACACATTGAGTATTTACTGATACTCAATTTATTCTATTTTACTGATACTGATTTATTCTATTTTAAAATAATATACTGATGGTTTATTTTAAAGAATTCTTATATCTTAAAATATTTTTGGATTAAATGACATAGATGTTAGGATTCATTTCAAATTAATTAAATAGGGGACTTCTTTTGCGACAGAAAATAAGTCAGACAAGATCAGCCATGCTTTCTTTGATCCTTGCTGAAACAGTGATAAGTATATAAGAGTTTGTTGTGATAATTTTTTCTGTTTTAGAATAGTATGAGGTTGTTCACAATAAAAAGCTTTTATATTTTTTAAGATTAATCCTTAGGTTAAACCTTTTTTTTTTTCGTTTGTTCATATATTGGAAATTTCTTTAGTCAGAGTTTATTGATAGTAAATTCCCTTGGTTTTTGTTCATCGAAAAATTTTTTCACCCTCAATCTGAAGATAATTTTCCTCTCTTTGGTAATAATACATGGAAAGGAGAAATGAGAAATATTATCTGCCTATTTCTTTACCATATTCAATTTGCCCTGAATAAAGTTCATCAGAGGGTTAACTCCTCCCACCCTCCTGGGTTGCATCATCTGGCTGCCACTCAGGAAGCAAGATTTGCCACTCTAAATTGTGGTATTTTGTTCAAGTCAGAGCAGAGTAGTTTATTGTGTACTGCTTATCTACTCCACTAGAATGTAAGTTCTATGAGAAGGAAAGGTTTTTTTGCCTTTTTCTAAAACATCTCCCTACCAATTATAACAGAGCTTGAGATATTATGAACAACAAAGACAAAACATTGGAGAATAAATGAATGAATAATGAATGAATGAACTTTGTTATATGGGAAAATTTCACCTAAAGCCATTTATATAAACCTCTCTTGTACTAGCAGTATCAAAATTTTGTTTTTATTATTTCCTTATAAATGAATAAATACAGAAAAATGCACTAAAGGCTATTTCTAATTAAGTATTATCATTATGAGGTAAATGGTGCAGTTAATATTACCATTCAAGAGTCCTAGTACTTGGGTTGTTTTCTTTTAAAGAAATAATACACTGTACAGTTATTTTTATAACTTTAAATTAGAAGGAGAAATATGATCTATGCCAGACATTCTGCATGAAATGCCATTGCAAATTCATGCCTGATTTAGTGAGTGAAGAATGCCATTTTCTCCAGCATCACTATTATTCGTGGACCATGGAAAAATAACAAAAATAGCTTTGGAGAGGAACACAAAGGAATTTTATCTTTATCATAAGTTTGATAGGGATATTTAAGTCCCGAACATGTGGTAATGTTTAGGGGGAAAAAAACTCATTTTTTATGATTTCCATAAGCAGAAATGCTTGGAATATTTTTACGTAAAATGAATTTCTGCCAGTCTATCAGAGTTTTAAACTCTGGTAACTGAGATTTGTTTCCTTTACATTACTTGAAATACATTTCCTGAAAATTATTAGTATTTGATAATTCCTTTCTATGCCATTGAAAAAGGGAGCAGGGCACAAATGTTTCAGTCAAGAAAACTGAAACAGAGAAACCCAGGACAAGACACTTGTGAAACAATACTCCATTGTTTTTAAGAATAGAAATTAAAAGCTTCTTGAGACCATATCTATATACTTATCTACTATAATCAGTTTTGATAATTTTGAAAATAATCACTGAATAAGTGATGGATGTACCATCAATTGTAAACAACCTAAAAATCCCATCAAGCACGCTGCAGTCAATTAAACTGTTGTGCATAAACACAGCAAGAAAGACTTTCCAATGCTTCATTCTCAGACTATTCATGAGCGTAATAGATCGTGCGCTATTTCAATGGAAAATGCAGTCAGCTCCTTATTATCCTCACTAATGGTGCAGATAATCCAAAGTGTTAGATAATCCCCAAACCATTTATTGTGGCATAGAAATAGACCTTTTAAAGTTAAAAAAATCCTTTTTAAAATTGGGGTTGATTTATCCACTGAGAGTTAGACACATCTGAGACATTTCTGCCCTTGCAGCTAGCGGACAGGAATGAAAGTTCTCCCAGCTCTCTATTAATACTCCAACTTTTAGTCCATATTTTTATTCAGTGAGGCATTATTTTGCAACACTTTCATAGCTAGCTTGCTTGATTCTTCCTTTCCTTCCTTCCTTCCTTCCTTCCTTTCTTCCTTCCTTCCTTCCTTCCCTCCTTCCTTCCTTTTCTTCTTTTAATATCTTTCTTTCTAACAAGTTGCCAAATAAGAGGCAGATATGTGTTTTTCTCGAAAGTAATGCATTCAAATTTCTTATAAGACATGTCATCCTGCACTTGTACTAAATAACACAAAGTTTTGAATTGTCGTTTGAGAAAAAATGTTACATTTGTTCTTTCATTACCATTCTTCCACAATACTCTTCTCTATGTGTTAACATAACGTTTCCCTGTATCTAACTGGCACTCAATAAATCTGCAGTACATTATTTGAAAATTTAACAGCAGAATATGTATTCATGATAAGAATCCCTCCTTTATAGAAGCATGAAGATTGAGAGGAGCACTACACATTCTTTCATGTTAACTGAGGGGACTTCCCTGGCGGTCCAGTGGTTGAGACTTCACCTTCTAGTGCAGGCAGTGAGGGTTCAATCCCTGGTCGGGGAATAAGATCCCACATGCCTCAGAGCCAAAAAACCAAAACATAAAACAGAAGCAATATTGTAACAAATTCAATAAAGACTTTAAAAAATGAGAAAAAAAAAAAAAGAAAAAGAAAGAAGAAAAGTTAACTGAGAAAAAAAGGGCCCAAGGGAAAGTAACTAGCTGAAGGGCAAGAAGGCAGCAGAAACAGCAGCTGAAAGAGGTTCCCCCCCCCCCACAGTTTTTGTTTTTAATATGCTGTCTTATTCTTAACAGATGAATCCTAGAATTTTCTGCAAGATATTATTCTGTTAGATAATATCATAGACTGTTTACTTGAGTTTGAACTTAATTCTAGGGTCCTCCTCCTGTGTGTTCTCCCATCCCAAGAATAGTAAATTCGGGCTGAAAATTTACTTGGCATTTTTAAACATTAGTTTGTTTCCTGAACAGAAAGTCATGGACTATAGGAAAAGACAGCTTAAGAAGTGCACTTGTTTCCTGAGGTATATCAACTGGGGATTTCAAATTAATTACTGGAAATCATATTAAAAACTTTAATCGTTGAATAGAGAACATTTATTTCCCATTTTGCTTCCTTGTGACCACAGAGAAATATGTATTGAAAATTACATTTTCCATTAAATTATATCTAAAGTGTTACATGCAATTGAGTGCTTCCTTATTCTATAGTCAGAGAGAACAATTAGAATTGCCTACAATTGTCTGTAATTGTCTACAATTACTCAGTTTAATATTTATTGCAAGCCAATACTTAAAAAAGGGAGTTCCATCTGGGGCACTATTAAAATGAGGCTTAGTGTAACTAAAATGACCACATGCTCAAGAAATCTTACATTGATCTTTAGAAAATTCATTAACATCAACTAACAATGGTGTTTAAATCATGAAAGATGTACCCAAGAAATAAAGCTTTATACTAAGAATTTTACTAATGCTTAATTTTATAACAAATTCAAATCCAAATAAAATCATAAACACAGCTTTTAAATTGTAAAGAAATCATATTCTAAACTACTCATTGAACAAACTTTTAAAAATTGGCTACTATCCTCATCACACTAGCAAATATCTTTTTCTGTCCTTCTTTTATAAAAGAAGTTCTCTTGCATTCTAAGTACAGTAGGAAAAGGGAACATAGTCCTTCAAAATACTTCCTACTGCCATCTCATAGTCAAACATGTGGCATCATTCATTTCTGGATAATATTAGATTGAACAATATGAAATCATCAGTATTTGACCATTTATGACCTAAAGAAGCTTGAAAGCTTAGTTTAGGTGAAAATGTGGTAAAGGTCCTTTTTTGCATTATAAGATTAGAAAGTAAGACTATTACTTTTTAAAAATGAAAGCCATTAATAATAATGGATAACATTTATTGAGAGTTTACCACATACCAGGAATTTTTTACATTATCTTTCTTCATTCTCACCACTGTCCTAGTGGGTAAACATTATTGTTGTCCCTATTTTACTGATCAAAATAATTGATTATTAGAGACTTTAAGTAATGTGACCTAGATTACAAAGCTATGAGTGAGAGGTAGTGTAAGGTCTTTTACCCCATGCACTTTTTTCTATAATGATATAGAAACATTTTCTGTATTTCTCCTTTAAATAAAAAGCCATGTTTAATAATGATGTTTACCTATACTTTATTTCACAAAAGAAATGGAGACAAAAACATTCTCCCTAGGACATGGAAGTCCCCAGCTTGTTCTCTCTCCCATGGAAGAGCCAGAATTCAATATTTGCATGGAAAGCCATTTTCAGTGTTATGTAAGCACTGTTTCCCTTTTATTTAAGGTGCCAAAAGGAACTGGTTGGAATTAGCAGGTACCAAAGACTAGGGTATTATAAGACAGAAGAAAGAACTGAGAAAAGGGAACTTCATCATTCTGTAGGGAGAGTTAGGGCATCTCTAGAAGGGATGGATGGCTGAAACCATCAGAAATCAGGGAAGGACAACTGTTTAAGGGAGAGGGACCCAAGAAGAGTAGGAGAATGAAATTGGAGGTGTGGGTGTTCATAGGGGGCATTTTCCACATGTCTAGAAAGCATTCAGGTCACTCTCTAAAAGCAAAGGTATTAAGGAAGTGCCTTTGTGTGGTAGAATAGAGCTCTGGGATACACAAGCCAGTTAGATTTTTAAAGTAAAATAGTGCTTTAAATTATGTCTGGACCCTTTGTCATTCCCATTCAGCAATGATAGTGGCTGAAGTAGCATTCTAAACATTGATGGTATTAACCCTACTTGATTATTATTTAATATATATCTGGTTGCATCTGTATTTCTGTATTACTTGGAGGCAAAGAGGATCTACTACTGATAATATTTAGTTGGAGGATATGTAAAGATAATACGTCCTGAAAAGATAGCTAGAGAAAAAAGAAATTGAGTAGGAGGAGGGTTAACATGAAGCTAATTGCTCCCTGTGATTATATTTACTCTTACTGTTTCTTGTATTGCTAGTTCTCTAATCAGACAAACTTTCAGGTAGTGTTGTGTTAATTTAAATTTGCTTTTTCTACCTGCTCACCACCTACCCTCTGAAGCACCCTTTAGAATTTGGCTACCATACCTAACATAACCCCTAAAAACGATTTTGCAAGGTAAAAATAATTTTGTTGTTACTAAGTCCAATGATCACTTGAATTGCTATCTTTCTTGAATTCTCGATAGCATTGACAACTCCCCTTACTGGAGTATTCTCTTGCCTGTACCTGATTTTCCTTGTTCAGTTCACATTTCTGTAGCAGCTTTTTCTTTCTGTCCTTCTTGGCTTTTTTTCTCACACCTTTCTTTTCTCTTTTGATTTAGACTCTCCTTGGCAAATTTCATCTAAGCCCTTGATCAGTACATTTTGCCTATACATTTCCAGCTAAACATTTAAACATCTTCATTTGGATGCCCCATGACCACCTTAAACTTAATTGATCTGAAAGAAAACTCATTATCTTCTCCAAAAAAATCTGCTCCTCCTAATGTGTTTCATAAGCAGAATGATGGCAATCCCATCCACCTACAAAACAAAAAACACACAAAATGCTGATAGTCATGTTTGATTTACACCTCTCCTATCCCTTCAGTAACAGAGTCCTATTAATTTCTTTTGTTAAATAGTTCCCCAATTTTCAACAACTCTGTTTAGATGACTGACATCCTTCACTTGAATCACTTCAACAGTTTTCCTCTAATAAACTCTTTCCCTCTCCAATTCAATCTCCATACTGTGTACAGAGTGATGCTTCCAAAAACATCCATTTGATTGAATTGCTCTTTATTTAAAAAGCAGTTCACTGGCTCCCCATCACTCATTTGCTGACATCCAAATATGGTATGATCTGCTTCCTATTTACCCTTCCACTCTTATCACTATCATCCCATCTTCCATATTTAACATTTGTCAGTTACTTAAAAATGCCACTGTTTCACCCAGGTTTATGGTACATGCTTTTTCCTCTCTCTAGAATACTTGTCCTCTTTCTCTGAACCCATCCACTAAGTTTATGAAATACAGGTCTCCTCTTAGGTGTCATTTTTTCTAGGATAGCATCCAATCTAGTTTAGACAAAGTCTAGCCTAGATTAGAGGCTCCTTCAATGTTATCCCATATTATCTACTTCCTTTAAACCCATCACACAATATTTTAGCTGTCTCTTACCTTTTTTTCTTGTCTTAGATCCTAATGAAACATCCATGGAGAATGGAGCTTTTATTATTTATCATTGTTTTACTTGATCTTAGAAAAGTGCTGAAACATGGTGAGTGTCAATAAATATGTGCCAAATGAGTAACTGACTGATATTAATATTCTCTAAAGATTTAGGTAAGCAACATCAGGTAATTTACCTCCTGAAAAATACTTCCTGAAAAAAGGAAGTATTTGGCCTGTGTTAAAGATGATAGAATTCCTTAGTTTTCCTTTCAAGTGAGTGAAAGAAAATTCCATGCTGTTGAGGGGAAGGATTATGCCTAGCTGTCTCTATGGTTTCCATAATATCAGCCCATCAGTGAGTATAGATTGAGTCAAATAAACAATTGTAAAATAAATAAATCAGTGCATGAATCATAAAAACTATATAAATAAAATCAAGGAAATGTGTCATTTTCCCTGGATGTCTAAAAATTACCCCATTAAGGCTAGTATATTATAAAATTGACAATTTGCTTCACTGAATGTTTTCCAGGGAACTGAATGAAGGAAACATCAATTATTACTAGATAAACTTAAGGATAAAACTTCAAAACGTAAAGCTGCAAAAAAGACTATAAGATTTATGGCTAAGATAATATTTCATATTGGAATCTTTGAACTCCAATTAAGTCTGTAAAAACACATACAGAAAAAAAAGGCTAGTCTATACAAAATGATTTTTCTGCTGAATGTGTAGGTAGAAATACAGATGAGTTTTTAAAAAAGGACAGCAATGAATTTTTAGTTAGATTAGCAGCAGTTAAAAGCACTTAAAGACTTATGTATATATTCATCACACACACAGCCTCCAAATCTACATGTAACTGGTAGTAAAGTTATAATTCACACCAGCAAGAGACAAGAAATTCAAGTGCAAAGATAAACCATAATTCACACCATTGAATTCTCGAGTTCTCACTTCCTTTCTCTGGCTCCATCTAAAATTCCTCCCGAGGATCTTAAGTCAAAGCTCTATCTGGAAGCAAGTAATCCTGAGGAAACCTAAGATCCTCTATCACCACTCAGGCAAAGGAGAGTCCACAAGACCACAGAAGTGTATACTAATCCTTCACAGCAACATAGTGTGCAGTGCCGTGTATGCAGGTGGAAAAAATCTATTTAAAATTGCATTATGCAACTACAGTAAGTATAATCTGCTCAAAATTGACACTAGTTTTGTCATGCCCTGCTCACTGTAGATGTTCTTTTCTTTAGCAATAATATTTAGAAATACATTTGTGGTTATTAAAACTAAGTAAAAATACATGCACAACCCTCACAGTAAAATCATTGGAAAATTGTTAAATGTGTTAAAAAACAAAATTCAACTGAGTAAATTATAAAGATCTTATTGGCTTTATTCAACAATTCATGAATCAGGTAGCATTCCATCTAGGAGATAGAAATGAGCTCCAAAGAGCTGTACAGAACGAAAGACTTTTAAGGGCAGAAGGGTGTGGGAACAAGGAAGTTATACTAGCAAAAAGTGGATTGGCTGTGGGAAGGTCACTTCCTTTAGGGGATGGCATGTGGTCTATTGGGCAGACTACCTTACTAGGGCTACCTTACTGATTCCTGATTGACTAGTTTAAGATTCCGTTTCTGGAAGAGACCAAAACTGTAACTAAGTCTTGGTTTGGTGACATGGGGCTTACCATAAGTGACTTCATTTGGGGCCTGTTATCTTGTTTTTATCCAACTATTCTTTAGGGTAGAAATCACTATGGATTTATTTCATAAAAAAGTCATTATTCTGGTAAGACAAAGGTTTAAAGAAATTATAGCTGTCTTTTCCCCCCACACTTAATCATATTAGCAATCTAAGTAAAACTTTCTAAATGTTTTCTAAAGTTATTGATTCTCCTTGTAAAAAATCTATCTGAACTGTATCATAGAGTCATTAGCAGGTAATGTTATGCCTCACAAATTATGTACTGGCAGAATTTACTGGTGAGGTAAGACAATCAGAACTCATTGCCTATTTGCTTGACTAATTGTTGCTACTGTGTGCATTTTAGTGCATGTAGCTTCTGCAAAACAGTTTTTAATGAGGTCATTAGTCTTTTTCTTATATTATTCCCCTAATTCCCTTCTATAGTCTTTAAAACCCTAATCAGCAGAGTCATTTACAAAACCACTTTATAAAGTTAAACAGTTAACTGCAATGTGGTATCAATGGACTTAAGCATTATACCCTTTAATATGTGTATATTGTACCACTCAAAGAGAGTCAACTCCATATATTTGTTCAGTAAATAATAATGGTCTTAATAAGGTATTATGAATATTTGATGAGTTTTTAATGTAAAGCATATTTCCTAATATAGAAAGTATACCAAAAGCCATCCTTCAGTACTAGTAATTATCTTCCCTAAAATCTGTTCAGAGCAGGAGCTTCCAAGTGAATGCTAATGAATTATACATCAATGAATTCTTTCAGAATTCCACACATCCAAAAGAGTTAATATGGAATATGAAATAGACATGCAAATTAACTGTGGCAAGGCATTAAAAGTATATAAATTCTGGCCCAAATTGTTAAGTATCCGCAATGAAAGGGGATAACTGCAATTCAGCAGATTTAAATTCTAGGCCCAAGGGTAACAAAAATATAGATCAAAATAGGATGATTCTAGCTAAAATTTTCAGAGCAATCATTGTTTCTATAGAATGACACTACACAAATAGTACTTCTAGGACCTGATGTTATCATCAACAAAATAATACGAGTCTTGAGCCAATGGACATAAGCACTTTATATTTCAAATAACACAAAATGCTTATAATCTTATGTATTACACTTTCATTTCAATAATATTGAAACTTCAATTTGCTTTAATATAGTCCAGTGGGACAATTTCTATGAATATTTAAGTGTTCATTAAATATGTTGACTCTAAATTCCTCCTCTACACACTGAAATTCTAAATGATTCAAGCTGAATATCCATAAACCCAAGTACCGTGAGTGTGTGTGTATATGTGGATCTCAGTATAATATAATACAAAGTAATAAATTTGCATTCTGCTACAATTGCTCCAATAATTAATAAATAACAACTGAATCCTAAATCTGTGTCTAGAGTCCAGGTCTTTTTTCTGAACTTTAGTATTACGTGCTCTCTATCTAGATGCCTCACCCATCTTTAACTTAACATACAAATGGCCTCCTAAGTGGACTCCTCTTCTCTCTTCCATGCTTCTTCTTTTCCCATACACAATTTTTCATTTGTACATTTGTTTGTACAATAAAACCTACATTCCCTATCTTAGTCAAGACCATGTTGGATTTGTCCTTGAACACTGTCTATTGTTATTTCCCATAACTCAGCTACAAACTATTTTATGCCTCAGTTTTTTCACAAGTGTTCTTCCTCATTGCATGGAATGCCAGCCTCTTTCCTGCTTGTCCCCTGATAAATAATTATGCATTATCAAGTTAAATTAAGGTCACCTTTTAGACAGCATATTGCCTGATACACCACTCTCATACACAGAACTATTTCTCATATACTATTGAATAAATATTTATATATCTCACTCTCATATTAGCCTGCCAGCTATCAGGATTTAATATTTTCAAAAATATTCTCTGATTTATATATATCTTGTTAGTAATACAATACATGTCTACCTATCTATATCGTATCATTATTTCTTTTAGGAAAGGGAGAAAACAAAAATACTGATAGAAATAGGACATAATATTTTTGAAAACATATGTTTAAATTCCATTTTTATGGCTCAATAATATCCCATTGTATGGCTATACCATATTTTTTTTCATCCATTCATCAGATAGTGGACACTTAGGTTGTTTCCACTCTTTGCTCTTATGAATAATGCTGCTGTGAATATTCATGTGCAAGTTTTTGTGTAAAATGTTTTCAATTCTCTTGGGTACATACCCAAGAGTGGGTGGTATGATAACTGTATGTTTACCTTTATGAAGTACTGCCAAACTATTTTCCACAGTAGTTGCACTATTTTATATTCACACCAGCAAAGTATGAGGCACCCAGTTATCTTCCTGAACACTTGGTATTTTTCATTGTTTTCATTATAGCCATCCTAATGGGTGTGAAACATGCAAAACATGGATAAACTTTGAAAAAATTATGCTAAGTGAAAGAAATCTGACACAAAGGCCATGTTTTATATGATCCTATTTATATAAAATGTCCAGAATAGATAAGCCCATAGAGACAGAAAGTAGATTAGTAGTTCCCAGGGACTGGAGGGCATGACTGATAAGAGTTATGGTGTTTCTTTTTGGGTAATAAAAATATTCTGGAATAGCATAGTGGTGATGAATGCACAACCTTGTGAATGTAGTTAATCATAACATTTAAAATGGTGAATTTAAGTTATGTGAAATTCTATATTACATGAATTATATCTCAATAAAACTTAGAAAGAATCATGCATACAAGGTGGAAAAAAAATAGAAGCAAGATTTCCTTCTCATTCTCAGTGTTTTCTGTAAGGAAAGAAGATAGAGATAAGAAAGGAATATAGCAAGTATTGTGTCATGGTCACAATATTTCTGAGTTTCAAAAGCTTATAATGGAGGAGTTATTTGCTCCACATTCTGATTGAAATCCTGGGGAAAGATTAGCAGATTGTTGAGTCCTCATCAAGGGAGCAGACCCAGAGTAAATGCAATCTTGACAGCAAGATCACGCAGAGATAGGGCTCCGAACTAACCTTCATTTCTACGTAGTGTGACACCAAATTGAGAGAAGTCCTCCATGGGTCCTGATAACAGCAAGAATCATGGTGACTCCACAGAAGGGACCTCAGGGACACAGACTTTCTCAGCGGCTGGATAGAGAACATGATCAAGACACAGAAGTGTACATAGTGTCAGTAAGATGTAAAAGGGAGCCAACTGTCCAGAGCTGCGTAGACCTTGACCAAGCCTGAAGAGAGACCAGACTTCATGATGTACATCTCAATCTCAGTGCCGATTTATCCTCTAATATTCAAACTAACTACTTAAACAGAATAAAAACTTATAATATGAATGCCATCAGAATAAAGAATGACCTTTTGATCAAGGGGCCTTGTTGTGACTAGAGCAGCCAGAAGCAGGACACTCACGGATATGAAAACCAAGGCATTTGGGCAAAAAAAAGTTTTTTATTTAAATATTCACATTCTGAGTATAGATTGACATTAATAAATTACTAAATCTTGTTGTTCTCCGTCTTCCATCCACATCATTAGGCAATAAATTCGGGGATTGAGAAAGGAGATTGGTAAGCCTCCCTTTACCCACTTAGCTATCAACTAGGGGAAGAGCAGGGAATGGGATGAGGTCTGAAAGTCCATGAATATTTCCAAAAGGGAGTGAATTACTTTAAGTGTTCAGCTTATGATTCTCAACCAAACCTATTCTCCTCTGTCATGTACATTCTACTAGGTTGGAGCTAACTGTATGTATGTCTTTCTAACTCCTTGTTCAGTGAGCTCATATTGGTAGCTTGAAATTGGCCACTATCCCTATGAACACAGTTACTATTTTGGATAAGAGAAAGATTTTGTACAGAATATCTCAAAAAATGATCACTTAACCAAAACACATTAAGTAATCTAAAGAGGTAAGGGATTAACCCAAGAATATCTTACTGAAAATTTTGTTTTGTTTTCTCCTTGCTTCTTCAACTCATGAAGAAAATTGGAGCAATTTCATCAAATAAGCTATATTTTCACTGTCCATCTAAATACATTCTGGATGATTTATTTTCAGCTATACATCAAAGAAATAATTGTCACATTCAAGGAGTTTAAAGCAAACAACCACTGCTAGGGAAAAAAATTTCTGAACCAAGAGGATGGTGTAAAAATACTGGAGGGAGAAATATTAATGCAGTCATAAACAAATGGTGGTCTCAAAGCTAGCATATCTGTGTAAAAAAGGGGTTTTTTTCATTTGATTACAAACACCCAATAAATACGTGTTCTATATAGAATGAATCTATTGATACTTGTTTCGTAAAGTAAAAATAATTGCATTTTATAATTTTTTATTTTCCGATATACAAAACTCACCCCCACTGTCAAATTTTCAAGTGTATTTCCTTGTAAACACATTATGAATAAGACAAATTGTAATTATTTAGTATAATTTTATATCAAAGTTTATTTCTAGACATAAAGCCTTTTCTATTAATTTTTCCTCTCATTACTGTCAAATGATTTTATATTAATATCAATATAATCAAGATGAACAGTCATAGCTGAAGAATGGATAAAAATGTGAAATAATATTCCACTGGATACTTGCAATATTATTCATCCATGAGAAGGAAGGAAATCCTACCACTTGAGACAACACACGTGTACCTAGAGGATATTATGCTAAGTGAAATAAATCAGACAAAGACAAATACCATATGATTTCACTTATGTGGAATCTAAAAAACAAAACATATGAACAAACACAAAAAGAAACAGGGTCACAGATGAAAAAAACAAACAAGTTGTTGCCAGAGGGAAGGGAGGTTGTGGGATGAGTGAAATAGGTGAGGAAAATTAAGAGGTACAAACTTCCAGTTATAAAATAAATGAGTCATGTGGATGAAATGTAGAGGGGAATACAGTCAATAATAATGCAGTATCTTTGCATGGGGCTTTGTCAAAGATCAGCTGACTATGTTTATGAGGGTCTATTTCTGAGCTCTCTATTCTGTTCTACAGATCTATATGTCTGTTCTTTCACCAATACCGCACTGTATTGATTGTTTTTGCTTTATAGTAAGTCTTGAAGTAAGGTAGTGTCAGTCATCCAACTTTGTTCTTCTCCTCCAGTACTGAGTTGGCTATACTGGGTCTTTGTCTCTCCTTATAAACTTTAGGATCAGTTTGTAAATAGATATTCACAAAGTAACTTGCTGGAATTTTGAAATTCCATTGAATTGAAATTGCATTGAATCTACTGATCAAGTTGAGAAGAATTAATATCTTGACAATATTGAGTCCGCTTATCCATGAATATGAAATATCTCTCCATCTATTCAGTTCTTTGATTTAATTTATCAGAGTTTTGTAGTTTTCTTCCTATAGATCCTAAACAAATTTTGTTAGATTTACACTGAAATATTTATTTTTGAAGGTGGTAATGTAAATAGTATTGTGTTTTTAATTTCAAATTCTAGCTGTTCATTGCTGATATATAGGAAGATAATTGACTTTTGCCTATTAATCTTATATCTTGCAATCCTGCTACAAAACTTATTAGTTCCAGGAGGTTTTGTGGTTGATTCTTTTGGACTTTCTACATAGATGATTATGTCACCTATGAACAATGACAGCTTTATGTCTTCCTTCCCAATCTGTATACCTTTTAGTTTCCTTTCTTCTCTTGTTGCATTAGCTGAAACTTCCAGTACAATATTGAAAAGCAGTGGTAAGAGTAGTGACATGCAAGGATGTCTTGTACCTGATCCTAATAGGAAAGCTGCAAGTTTCTCACCATTAAGAATAATTTCGGCTGTAGGTTTTTTGTAGGATATTTTCTTCTATTTATAGTTTACTGAGAGTTTTTATCATGAATGGGTGTTGAATTTTGTCAAACGCTTTTTCTGCACCTATTGATCTAAAAATGTGATTTTTTTTTTTTAGTCTGTTAATGTGATGGATTACAGTAATTGATTTTTGAATGTTGAATAAGCCTCGCATATCTGGGATAAATCCCACTTGGTGTATAATTCTTTTTATACACAGTTGGATTCTATTTGATACGAGTTGTTGAGAATTTTGCACCTATATTTAATGTACCTTTTGTGAATGTTCAGCAACATATTTTTCTCTGTTTATAGGATAATATAATAGTTACAAAGTATAAACATAAATATGCATAGAAAATGAGGTTTTTGTCTACTTCTAGAATTTTTACATTAAGTATTCTACTGGTGCCTTGTTTAATACACATTAGGTTTGTGATATTTCATGTAAGTTTTCTTTTTATAAAATAATATAGTTGATATATTATCAATAATATCTATTATTTTCCATTACATTATATGGCATTAAAATATTTATTATTATGTATAATATGTAAAACACAATAATTATATGGTAGAAAGTTTATTAACTGCTTAATATGTGTTAACTGCCATTCTGTGAGATTTTTGTCAGATTAACTGACAAAAATTTAATCCTCTCAAGTTTACAGTGAAGAGGGAGCTATGATACTTACTTGTTATAGATTAAAACAAAAACTTAGGCCAAAAGGGACTAATAATTGGGCAAGGATACACTATTACTAGTGCCAAAGCAGGAGTTTAAACTATAAAACTACTATGACATGACTTTAAAATTAAAGAGAGCCTTCTATTATCCTCAAAGAGCCCTTTTTGCTCCTTTTCTTCTCAAATTCTATTTTATAATTATGTAAACTGATATTGTTATTTTGGCTTATTTTATGTTTGCATTTAAGTGACTTCTATGCCCATATTTTCATTTCAAGCTTCTTTCTTCTTATGAGGGTCAGGGGGAGTTTCATGGTTGCAGTGCTTTTCATTGACTAAATTTGGATAGGAAGTTATAACATATTTACATATCTATTTTAATAACCAGTATCCTATCTCAGCTTAATAATTACATCTTGTTTTACATTTCCTTTCTTAAATTTACATGTAAGCGCATATACAAGACATGATTTCCTATAAAGTACATGAAAAAAATAAATGTATTATAATGATGATGATGATGATGTAGCTAGAGATAGGCATGGCTGTTTGTGGAATTTTGCGGGAAAGTGCCCAAATTCACCACAGTTTGGTTTCTTCATTCAGAGGATATGAAAAGTCATGATCTGCTCATAATTATAAATCACTATAATACCACCCCATGAAATGTATTATCACCACAGGTTACTGTTTTGGGTGTTTCCCTTTCATAACAAAATTTTTCATATATGCACATGACTAGAAGCTACAGAAGAACTAATGTAACTACACTCAGGAGAGGTAACTTTTTCTAATCAAATAAATTTTGTTCACATGTATGTTCAAGATCATGAAGCCTAATGGAACAAATGGTATTAAATATATGGTAGTGACTTACATGGATTTTCTATACATCCAGCTCCTTTCAGATTCATCTTTTATTTTAATTATTACCTTTGGAGTTGGTGGCATCATTTTAAAACTTGAATTATTAGCAGTATTAAAAATATTAATGCCTGGAAAAAGGGGAATAAGAGAAAATGCATCTTATATATTATCCTATTGCTGCAGTGATATTCCTTCTATTCTTTATAATATAAATATTATATTCTATTAAGAACTAAGAAAATGTATCAAAACAAAATAAACTCCTTGGGCAAAACTTTACGTCGAAACATATTTCTACCTTGGATAATACATTTCTAAAACAGTTCATACTACCTTGATTTGTTATATGACAAAGATATTTTCTATTATTGTACATCTAACAATAAGAAAATAGTAAAAATATACAATATACTTTGAAGTCATACCAAGATGCTTTTTATTTTCCCTTTAAAATTGTTTAAATTAAAAATAATATTTCATAAAAAATGAAAAAGAAAATAAGTAATGAATTAATAATGTAATCTCAGAAAAATAAACAAAATCAAAAGACAGTGTCTTATTCCAAGATTTATTACTTTCAACATTTGTGGTAAAGCCTCATAACTATTATACATAGATAAAATAGATACATAGATAGACATGTATATACATACGTTCACATACGTATATTTCCATACATGCATATATATATAAATGCACATACACATAGGTCTACTATCTTCCCTGTACTTAAAAAATGGAACTATTTATTCTGAATATTTCTGTAGGGCAATATTTATAAATCTCTTCTATTTTTCACTTTAGATGGAAAAGAAAAATCTCCCCAAGTCCTAATATCAAAGGTTAACATCATTAATGTTTTGGTACACAGTCTTAGTAATTCCTCCCTTCCTGCCTGCCTGCCTCCCTTCCTTCCTTCCTTCCTTCCTCTTCCTCACTTTCTCTTTCTCCTTCTCTCTCTTAATATATGCTGCTGTTCATACTGTTTACCAACATGTTTTTCATTTATTGACTAAATATGGAACTAAAGTCATATGAATTTGAAGCTTAAATACATATTAATTCAGATGGATCTATATAGGTGTGAATTTTTAAATGCATCATACTTTTTAAAGTTTAGGATGTAAACTAATATTAAACCAAAACTTATATGATAGTCCTATAGGATGCTTCTATTTTAAATTATTAGATAATGCTCAAAGGGCATCCTTGTATGTATGTCTGTGCAAATTTATTCAAATATCACTCTGAAAAAAAGTTTTAAGAACTGGAGTGCTCAGACAAAATATCTGCAATACAAATACTCATAGCCAATTGCAATAAGGTTGAAACCATTTTTCACGAGTAATACATGACAATGCTATATTCCAATTTACCTGAAATAACTGCTTATTTTAACATTTCATCTCTGTTGTAAGCTATTGAATTTTAGTAACAATTTTAAAAATAAAAAATAAAGGTACCAATGATAGATAATTTCTCTTCTACATGTTCAAATATGTATTGACTATTTATGTTCTTTACCTGGGTTGCATTATAAAAGTGTATGAGAGTTATTTAAGAAATACCATATAGGTGGACATAGATTGCTTCTAATTTATTGCTATTATAAATTTGTAGTCATAATTATCCTTGTATTTAAGTTTTTATGTAATTTTCAGTTTTTACATTAAGGGTGGACTCCTAAAGATAATACTGTCTGGTCAAATGGTGCATACTTTGAAAATAACTCTGACATAGGTAAATATATACATTTATACATATACATATATTACTATGATCCTATTTGTCCCCCACAAAATTTTATCAATTCACACATTCATTAGTAGAATATGATTACCCTTTTGCCCATATCCTCATCAAACACCTTAAAATTACCGCCACATAATTTTCTGATACATAGTAACATTTATAACTATCCTATGAGTTTTAAGAAAGTTATTTATAAGATATGAATTATGACATCAATCCTTTAATTGAAATGTTTATATTCTCTATGTTTTTATTTATTCCTGAATCTATGTCCAAAATGCAAAAGATGTTTAGAAAATTCAACTATATTTTTATTTTACTTTTCATTGTAATTAGCGATATATGTTTTGTATAACTTGAGACTGAATAAATTTTTCCATTACAGATTGAACACTTCTTCAATAAAACAACACCATTTATTTACAACGATGCTATTACATTCTATTGTGTATTCTATATCGATATTAAAATATCTGCTTATTTTATGTTTATATTTTCCTGGCTAATCTTTGCTTATATTGAGTAATTTGTAATATGAGAGCATTTGAGTAGGGTTTTCAATCTTAAAGATCTCATTAATCTTTATTTCATTACAGATTGGCTGATTAATATTTCTAATGATTTTTAAAATAATTCTGAGTCCTTTATTTAGATTATTTCATAAGAGTTTGAATATGTTCTTTAGCAAGTCATATCCCTTGCACCCATTTAGGGAAAGTACACATGATTTAAAAAAAAAATCTGAGTATGTATTTGTATTATATTCATACATAAATTACATATTAGTTTGTACAGCATTATTTTATAACCACTGATAACCCTCAAAACTCTATGGATATTATTTTATTTCACTCTGATATCTAACATTTACTATGAGGAATCTACATTTAGAGTTATATATTTGCTTTGTAATTTAGCTCTTTGTTTCCTAACAGATTTCATTAAATTA
Organism: Balaenoptera physalus; assembly: GCF_965194825.1. NCBI lineage: Eukaryota > Metazoa > Chordata > Mammalia > Artiodactyla > Balaenopteridae > Balaenoptera > Balaenoptera physalus. Next base: position 91,692,061 of record NC_138890.1, on the reverse strand, counting down.
AAATAATTTACCATGCCTATCTACACAATGGTAATATTTCTTCATTTTTCCCGATAAAAATGGCAGTTTACTTAATGAGCTTTTCTATGTGTTTAGCACTAAAGACTATTTCTCTATTAATCATCCTAACGAGTGTGGAAGGTAAATAATAGTACCTTTATTTTCAGGTGAAAAAAATATTGGCATGGGAGAGCTCAAGTCATTTGGATCAAAGTTCACCTAATAGGTAAACATGCCTGAATATGACCCCAGGTACCAGGTTCCTTATGATGATTTTTCCTTATAAAGAGCCGAGTATTTCTTCATATCAGGTATGTTAAGTCCATCATATTTTTAATTAGCATTTATTGTTATATTTCTGTTCTTTTATTTATGTACACTAATATTTTTGTGTCTATCTACTCTCATCACAGTGATTGCATTAATCTTTTGGTTCTCTATATCTAGACTGGGTAAAAAACTTTCTAAGCTTCATATCACCAATTAAACCACTTGATGTGGTCATTATTACTCTGCATATTCTAGTGTCATTTAAAATTCTGGTATAGAATCAACACCTTATAATATTTGTCATTAATCCCATCATTTCCCTTTTTTGTTCTACAACTGTTCTACAATATCCATTGTTTCAGAGCCGTTGTTTTTTTTTTTAACTTCTTGATGTCAAAAAAAGAGGAGGATGTAATGTCTTTCTAAAATAATTTATCTTTCTTTTTTCTTATATGTAATGTTCATCTTCTTTTATGTTCTAAATTATTATCAAGGATGTCATGCTGTACATAATAACTTTTTCAGCCTTTTAATTGGTCACAGAATAACGAAGGTTGAATCTTTTAGTTTATCTTTATGACTAACCTGGACATTGTTAAAGGACCTCCTTTATTACCTAAAGCTGATGTAGATGTATTATACTCATTATTTTAGAATCAAAAGGAAAGTGATATAGTCATTGGAGTCATGGGAAGCACTAGCATGGGTTATTTGCTCTACTTGATTTTGTTTTCTTTTGAGCTTCTTTCTAATAGAAAGTTCCTTTTGAATTCATTTTATTTTGTTTGTTTGTTTCTGTCTACATTATACTGCATTACATCATAGCCTTCCCAGTATATATGCTTTCCAGGTTGGCCGATCATCATTTTTCCAGATAGGGGGAGGATATGTGAAAAAAATGAATGGTCAGAGGAGCAATTTCTGATTATGCAAAATTCTCCCAGTTTATGGTGAACTGATCATATTAGTGAAAAATCAGGTTAGAGGAAAGTACTTTCACATATACTTTTATTTACTACTTGTGCTTTCCTAGCTATCGTGTAGATATCTAATTCTTATCAATCTGCAACAGTTGAGAAGAATTAAATTGTATGGCCAGCCTATAGCCTAACCTCTCCTTAAACTTTCCCCCAGCTCCCAAGTAAGGGGATCTTGTTTTCCAAGCCCTGTCTGGCACGATAACTTTCTGATACCTTTAAACAGGTGTGTGTGTGTGTGTGTGTGTGTGTGTGTTCATTTTTTGGTTTTGTTTAGTGTTGGGAGATAATTTATGGTTTATTCATGTTTCTGCATATCTTATGAATAAGAAGATACTAATTTCTCCTTTTGTCTGGACTATACATACTAAGGTGTGTACATAATGGACAGCCTTGGAAGTTAGAGATAAAATCTCCCTCTGAGACAAAGGGCAAGTGTGCTTGTCCCTCATTGTAGAAGATTAGGATTTCCTAGGTTTAAGATTCTTTATCTGTGGCACAAACCCACTGTGTGTGCAGCATCTACTTGACTTCTCTGCATTGCCTTTAGGGAGGTTGAGAAGCAAGAAGAACCAACATAAATCTGATGCTGATAGGTCATGCTGTATCATTAGTCAAAATATCTATTGTCTCTGATGCAGGTACCTTATGTCTTCTGCCAGCATCCACGAAAGTGTGGAAGGCTAACTTGTAAACTTGCAAGTAGGGTAAAAACTTAGACCCTTCATAGTTTTTGACACATAATAGAAAATTTACCTTTAACTAGCCGCTACATAATTACATAAAAGAAAAAATCCGAATAATTTCTTAATTGCTATCACTTTTTTTCTAAAATTGTACTTATAAAAATAAAAAGATTGTTTTAGTAAAATGAAGTAGAAAATTCAAATTTAAGAATCATTTTAGACATTATAGGAAATATTCTACAAATAATTTGACGATAGTATGTAGAAAAGATGGAGGTAAATAACAGTTACCACAAACCTATCCCAACCCTAATGAATCAACAGAAGATAAAGACAAACGGGGAAAAAACAGTATCAGTATGAAATTAGGGAAGAGTGCCAACTCCATGACATGAATAACAAAATATCTGCAAAATATAGTGTTGGTGGGATCAATTTGGAGGAACTCACCACTGATTAATTAAAATTTCCTTTTATTACTAAGTAGTTCAGTGCAGTGAAAAGGGAGTAAAGAACATCCTGGCAGAACACCACAAACAGAGTTGCTTTGAAAGATGAGGGTGGGAGAAAGAACAGTTGGGGTACTCACTTGGAACCACATTTGCCCTTGCTAGTCAGTAGCATCTGAAACTGAAGCCTTTTGCTGAAAGTGGCTCATCCTACCAATAGAAAGTCTGTAGCTGCTAGGGGTTTTCCTGTTTTGTTTGTTTGTTTTTTGTTTTGTTTTGTTTTGTTTTCCCCCTGAAATGAATTCCCACTTAAATATTTCTCTCCACAGCCTCATGAGGCTCCCAAAAGCTTTCACTTGAGTACTTACCTCTTAGCAACCTCTACTTTCTTTTCATATGCTCAGCCTTTGGCCCAAGCCATATTCAAATCATAAAATGCCTCAATATTTAAAGCAGGTATGAATTTGAGAATCATCTGAATGTGCTTTCTTCTCTCTGGAAATTTGCTCCTGAAACCTGGGCTGCCTTGGTAGATTATTTTCCAAGTTTTGTCCTCAAGTTTACAGACCCTTGCTTTAGGTCACCTGAAAATATATGCATAAGAGAAAAGCCAAGTTAATTAGGCAAAAAAAAGGCAATGCAAACACGCCAGCATTAGCTGGTACTAAAAACTATTCTAAAGTGTTGGGAATTAAAACAGTTAAGTATCTTTGCAAAATAGACATATAGCTAAATGAAACAACATGGAGAATATTGAAATAGATGTAAACATGTTTAGTAATGTAATTTACAGAAAATACTTAGTCCTTTGGAAGCTGTTTATTTAAAAGAAAGACAGAAAATTTCTATAATTAATATGGAAGCATTTAAAAATATTTTTGTAATGAGAAACATTTGGGAAAAAATTTTAAATGAAGCCATAAAAGTAAAAGGATTAAATCTATCAGAACTTTTAATTTTTAAAACAATCATTAAAGAGAAAGGTCATTTATTCTACATAGAACCTAATAGTTTTAACAAATTAGAAAAAAAAAAAACTTGGACACAACCAAATTGAAAATATTTTTAAAACAGAAATAGATTCCAAATATGAAAGAAATATCATAAATAAATTCAATACTGACATGACAATCTGGAGAAAATAATTGCAATATCTCCTAGAGACAAAAGACTAATCTCCTTAATTTTGCTGTTATATAAATCCATCATAAAAAATAACCAAAAGGAAAAAATGGGGAAAAGATGTTAATAGGCATGACACGAAAAATACAAAATAAAACAAAATTAAACAAAATAAAAATAAAGGTCTCCCAAATATTTGAAAATGCTGTGCTTCACTCAAGTCATAACCTGAAAAATATGAGGACTAAAACTGCAAACTCTTATGTTTTACCTGTTGGAGTAAAATAAAACTTGCATACATTTGGTAAAACCAAAGGATTTGAGAAAGTAGTCACAGGTATTCTTTTTGTCGTCATTGTCAACTAGGGCAAACATTTTGGAAGCTGATCTGGACATAAATGTACCAGTTACACTAGCAATCCAACACTCTAAGAAGATGTAGTACTTTGCCATGATACAAATGGAAGGATATTTATCATAGCATTGTTTTCAATATCATCAAAATGTAATAAAAATAAATCTATCTAAATAGGGCTAATTAAATTAATCATAGTACAGTTTTAAATTGGAATACTGTGTAGTCCTTAAAGCAAATGATTCACAACTGTCTCTCCTGATTTGGAAATATCACTAAAATATGTTGTTAAATGGAAAGCAAGTGGCACAATAATATGTAGAGTATTTTGTTTTAAAATAATATACACATTTCTGGTTGAAAAGATTGGTAAGTTGGTAAGGGAAGCGTAGCTTTCATTCTATTTTTTTTGTTTCAGTCTAAATTATTTTATTCCATTTCCATTTTTTACTATTTGCTCCTATTAATTTAAAAATAAACAGAAAAATCTATATTTAATATAGACTATATTAAATTTAAATATATTTAATGTTATATTACTAAGTAATTTCAGGGTCAGAATAAGGACTAATAAAATGCTTAAATCAATTTAGTTTCCCCAGTTCATGAGCTAACCTTTTGAATATGTAAAGATGAAGAAAATATGTACATAGAAGATTGTCAAAGACTGTTTTTTTCCATATGGAATATATTCCAGTTTTATATTAGATGAACATAAATGGAAACAGAACTATAAGGAACTGGAGAATATAAAATTATATATGTTATTGATTATGAAGAAAATAGAGTGACAATCATTGACAAAGGTAATAGCATGCCATAAAGAAGAGAAGACTACACAATTTAAATCTTGGGATCATGTTCTTTTTCTTTATCTTCTACAGTGAGGAACACAATCTATACATATGAAAATGATTAGTAGTTTTGAAATATAAGCTATCTGAATAGCTCCTGGCTCTTGAAAATGATGTGATAAATGTTTCAAATTTGGGGACAAGGAAACTAAAGTAAAGTAAGAATGCTTATCAAAATTTAGGTATAGTATCTTGAATTTAGCTTAAAGATGGATAATCTCATGCAGAAAGACAGTTTCAAAAATGTGCCTTGAATTTACTGTTAATGGCTACAGTAGTTTGGCTTTTATTTATTTCCCCTCCAATATCATAAAATAGGTGGTTTCTTTCTTCAGAAATAAGCTTCTTGGTATTTTTACTACTAATGATTTTGTTCAAAGTAGGCATATCTTTTATCAGGCAGCCACTTTACAAAATCAGAAACTGTCATAAGTTAATTTACTTTCACATATTATGAGTTGATTATTTTGGTTTCCCTAATACATTATGGAGATTCATGGGGAGTTAGGGATTCACTATTGATTGGCCTTTAATGAGAATTAACTTAAAATTGAAAAAATATATAACTTTTATTTAGGAATCTTATTCAATAGAGATTACTTTTAGAGTCAGGTTTTAAGATAGTTGCCATTTATAGAGCATTTATTCTATGCCAAACACATCTCACATGCTCCTCCAAAACTTTCTTAAGTAGGTGATATAATCCTTGTTCATAGATGGGAAAACTGATTCAGAAAAGTATATTACTTGCCCAAGGTAATAGTGCTTATAAGTAGCAGAGCCATATTCAAACCAAAGTATTTCTAATTCCAAGGCCCAAGATCTTCCCATTGACTCAACATTGCCTTCTCCAGCAAAACAATCTTAGATCAGTAGATGAACTCATTAATACTGACCCATTGCCGTTGAATGTTAGGCTTACTTTTTTCTAAATTTTGTATTATGGAAATTTTCAAACATACACAAAAGGGGAAGAAGTAGTACTATGAATCCCAAGTGCCATTTATCACCCAGAGTCAACAATCTATGCAAAGTTACACAGATTTAGTATTAGATGATATTAAGGAATTATTTTTAACTGTAAGAGGTATAATAATTTCTTAACATCTTCTAATATCCAATGTGTACATTTTCCTAAATTGTTGGAAAAAATATTTTTTCTTGTTCAAATGTTTATGTCGCTTATGTCTTAGGTCTCCTTGGATCTGCATTACCATTCCCTCCATTTACCTTCAAACCACTTGTTTATTAAGGAAACTGAGTTGCTTTCTTATAGAACTTCCCACCTTCTTGATTTGATTTCTCGTATTCTTGTGGTATAATTTAACATGTTTCTCTATCCTTCATATTTCCTGCAAACTAGTAGTTACAGCCTTGATAAATTCAAGTTCAATTTTTTGGAAAGAATACTTCTTAAATGGTGTGTGTTCTTCCCACTGTATAATATGAGGAGGTACTTAATGAATAACAGTCCAATTTCGAATAAAGTTCCCTGCCTGTCAGACAGATCCATGTATTATAAATTCCTCATCAACCTTTCACTTAGTAGTTTTAAGAGTCATTGATGATTCTATCTAGGTGCACCATTTCATTATTTGTTTTGAGATATAATTCACATGCCACAAAATTCACCCTTTTAAAGCGTACACTCTAATGATTTTTAGTATATTTTCAGGTTTGTACAACCATCCTCACTATCTAATTCCAGTACACTTCTATCTTCCAAACAGAAAATCTATATCCATTGGCAGTCATTCCCAATTATCTCCTTTCTCCAGCTCCTAGCAACCACTAATTTGCTCTGTGTCTCTATGAATTTGCCTATTCTGAACATTTCATATACATGGAATCATAAAACACATGGCCTTTTGTGTCTGACTACTTCAGTTAGCATAATATTCACCCACGTTGGGACATGTATCAGTACTTCATTCACCTTTATGACTGGCAAATATTCCATTGAAGGGATATATCACATTTTGTTATTTATGGATCAGTTGATGGTAAACATGTGAGTAGTTTCTACTTTTTAGTTATCATGAATAATGCTGCTATGAACATTCATGTGCAAGTTTGTTTGTTTGTTTATTTTTTTGTTGTAACGTACATAAGTTTTCAATTCCTTTGGGTATATACCTAGTAGTGGAAGAACCTAAATATAGAAAGTTAATATTATCAGATATATAGGGACAAATTGATAATAATACAATAATTAATTATAGGGTATTTTAGCGCCCCATTTACATCAAAGGACAGTTCATCCAGACAGAAATTTAATAAGGAAATAGTGGCCTTAAATGATCCATTAGCCAGTTGGATTTAATTGATAGCTACAGGTTTGCATACAAAAACAGCCAGAATACACATTCTTTTCAAGTGCACGTGAGACTTTTTCCAGAATAGATCACATGTTAGGCCACAAAAAAATGTCTAAACAAATTTAAGAGGATTAAAGTTAAATAAAGATCTTTTCTGATCACAGTGGTATGAAACTAACAATCAACTACAAGAAGAAAAATGGAGAAAACACAAACAAGTGGAGACTAAACACCATGCTACTAAGAAACCAATGGGTCAATGAAGAAATCAAAGAGGAAATTATAAAATACCTTGGTACAAATAAAAATGGCTACACAACTTTCCAAAATCTATGGGATATAGCAAAGCCAGTTCTCAGAGGGAAATTTATAGCAATATAAACTAAATTGGAAGGGAAGACATAAAACTGTATTTGCAGATGACATGATAACTGTGCATAAAAAACTCTAAAGTCTCCACAGAAAACTATTAGAACTAATAAATGAATCAAAAAATTTGCAGGACACAAGGTTAATACACAGAAACCTGTTGCTTTTCTATACACTAATAATGAACTATCAGAAAGAGAAAGCAAGAAAACAATTCTGTTTAAAATCACACCAAAAGAATGAAATACCTAGGAATAAACTTAACCAAGGAGGGCAACAAGCTATACTCTTGAAAACTGTAAGATATTGATGAAGGAAATTGAAAATGATACAAAGAAATGAAAAGATACCCCATGTTAATTGATTAGAAGTATTAATATTGTTAAAATGTCCATACTACCCAAAGCAATCTACAGATTTAATGCAATTCCTATCAAAATACCCATGACATTTTTCATGAAACTAGAACAAATAATCCTAAAATTTATATGGAACCACAAATAGCTAATGAAATCTTGAGAAAAAAGAAAAAAGTTGGAGGTATCAGTGTCCCTGAGTTCAGACTACACTACAAATATACAGTCATTAAAACATCATGATATTGACACAAAAACAGACACATGGATCAATGGAATATAATAGAGACCCCAGAAACAAACCCTCACATAATGGCCAATTAATCTATGACAAAACAGGCAAAAATATACAATGGGGAAAAGACACTTGATTGAATAAGTGGTGTGGGGAAAACCAGACAACCCTATGTAAAGAATTAAATTAGAACATTTTCTCATACCATATGCAAAAATAAATTCAAAATGTATTAAAGTCCTAAATATAAGACTGGAAATCATAAAACTCTTAGAAAAAAATATTACATAAGCATACACTTTTTATAGAAGGCTTAGCAATATTTTTTGGATCTGTCTTCTCACGAAAAGGAAGCAAAAGCAAAAATAAACAAATGGGACTGAATTATATTAAAAACTTTTACACAGCAAATGTAACCATCAGAAAAAGAAAAGACAACCTACTGAATGGGAGAAAACATTTGCAAATGATATGTCTTTTAAGTGATTAATATACAAAATATATAAAGAGCTCATGCAACACAATATCAAAGGAACAAACATCCTGATTTAACAAATCAACATATCTACGAAAAAAACCCAGAATCATAGATATAGAGAACAGACTTGTGGTTGCCAAGGGGGTGGGGGTGGGGTAGGAGAGGGAAGGAATGGGAGTTTGGGATTAGCAGATGCAAACTATTATATATAGGATGGATAAACAATAAGGTCCTATTGTATAGCACAGGGAACTATATTCAATATCCTGTGACAAACCAGAATATGAAAAAGAAAAAATATATATAACTGAGTCACTTTGCTGTACAGAAATTAACACAACATTGTAAATCAACTATACCTCAATAAAATCTTTAAAAAAAGAAAAAAATGGGCAAAAGTCCTGAATACGCATTTTTCCAAAGAAGACATACAGATATCAAACAGGAGCATGAAAAGATGCTCAACATCACTTATTACCAGGGAAACTCAAATCAAAACCACAATAAGATATCTCACCTCACAACTGTCAGAATGGCTATCATCAAAAAGACAACAAATAACAAATGTTGGTGAAGAGGTAGATTAAAGGGAACCCTAGTACACTGTTGGATATAATGTAAATTGGTGCAGACTCTATGGAAAACAGTATAGAGGTTTCTCAAAAACCTTAAACCAGAACTGCCATATTATCCAACAATTCCCTTCCTGGCTATGTAGGAATGGAATGAAAGAAGAAAATGAAAACGTTAATTCTAAAAGATATATGTTCCCCAATGTTTATTGCAGCATTAGTTACACTAGCCAAATATGGAAGCAACCTAAGTATCCATCAGCAGAATGCATAAAGAAGATGTGGTATATATCTAAAATGGAATATTACTCAGTCATTAAAAAATGAAATTTTGCCTTTTGCAACAACATGGATGGACATGGAGCATATAATGCTTAGTGAAATAAGTCAGACAGAGAAAGGCAAATATGTATGTTTTCACTTACTTGTGGAATCTAAAAAAATTAAAAAATGAGTATCCCAAACAGAAAGAGACTCACAAATACAGAGAACAAACTAGGGGTTACCTGTGGGAAGGGAGATGAGGGGGATGGGCAAGACAGGGGTAGGGGATTAAGAAGTACAACTTCTATGTATAAAACAAATTAGATACAAGGTTGCAATATACAGCACAAGGAATATAGGCCATATTTTATAATAACTTTAAATGAAGTATAAGCCATAAAAATGTTGAATTGCTATGCTGTATAGTTGAAACTAATGTACTATTGTAAGTCAACTATATTCAATAAAAAAGAGAGGGAAGAGGTATCTGTGGCCATTGAACCAATTCAACAAGTGACAATTATTTGATTATATAAAATATGTTTCTTTCCTCCATGTTAAAGTAATAATGAAGGAAAAAATAGGGAGGTGAGAGAGTAATAATAGAATTTTAAGTCTGCTAATTTCTTCTCATTTTTTATCATTGTGTACTTTCATATTGTTAAAGGATATTTAACATTACAAAATTTACAACTTTTTATAATTTTACATAACTTAAGATTTTCACTATAACTTTCCTTGCTTTAGAGCCGAGTTTCTCAATTCTGACTTTACACTGTAATCATATTTAAAACTCCTGATAATACAGCCACATCCTCCTAGGCCAATTAATTCAGAACCTTTGAGGGTTAAGACTCAGGTATCAGTATTTATAATGTTCTCTCTGTTGATCCAATGTGCAGCTACACAGTTCTGGGTATATTTCTAAATTTAAATCAATTTTTTAGTAACTGTATCTCTGTGATAAAACAAGCTTTATCTGAAATTCATTAATTTCTCCACTTTGCCTTTAGCTTCATTTTCTTTGTTTAAATACAATGGCATTTTAATCATGTTTTTCTAAAGCAGTATTTTTTCTCTATCTTTATCTACCTACCTGCCTATCTATCTCTACCTTTTTATCACTTTATGTACAGTAGAGAGATACTCTCTATAACACAAATGGATCTTGTCGGAGACTGTCTTCAAGTATCAGGATTTTTGTGTGAATTTTTAAGTTTATGGGTTTTTGCCTATTGTTTGACATTGTTTAACACACATCCTTTATTTTTACAAAAATCAAAGTTTTAATTTTGAAGTTGTATTAAATGATTTCAGTTTCATATTATTTGTTGTTCAATAATTGGTCACATCTAAATTTATAGTTACAGTTATCCTTTAAAAGATTCAATATTCATTTACTAATGACTGAAAATACCATTTTATTACAAGTATTTGACAGTAAAATATCTGTCTACAATTTGGTGACTGTTTTTTTATGTGCATGGAACTACAACAAGGCAATGGATATTTGCAGTTTAATTTTAACATTTCACAGCTTGCAATGGTGAAAAAATATGTACCTATGATGTGATAGTTAAACGGGTATACGTCAAGGCTAAAAGATGGAAATGAATAACCATAATTAAATTTTTATATGTTATATCTTGCAATGGTGAAATAAATATCTGTCAATGACATGAATGTTAAATGGCTATGTATCAGCATCTAAAGTACAGAAATTAATATCCTCAATTAAATGTCTATATGTTATGTAAGATTTTGACACAGAAATTCCTTACAACTTGAAATTCCTTTAAGAGTTTTTCTATCTTAGAAAAGGTTAGATCTGTATATTTGCCCTTTTTAAAAACATGGTAAGGGTGGAGCACTGAGAGAATTTAATTTACAGAAGGTCTGCAATTTTTAAACAGTAAATGACCCATAAGTCACTTCACATCTTTAAAATTTTAATCTAGTACACTAAAAAGTTGAATCTCTTGTCACCTTCATTTTTAGTTCTCTTTATCAATCATCTTTAACCACTTTAATTCTCTTAAATGTTAATAGGTAAAGAAAAAAAAAACAAAAATTACATATAATCATAAAATTAAGAAAGATTCTATGAAATTAATCAAGTTATAATGAGAAAATACTCTATTGGCATTTTAGCTTATTATATACATACTTTATGTATAGTGTCAATGCTGTAAAAATAAATTAAAATTTCTAGAAATATCTTGCTTACATAGATAAATATTATGCAACTCTGAATAGCTTTTAGGACTGTAGAGAATGTCATCTCCCAGAGGACTCTAACTAGTGGACACTTCAAACAACATAGTCACAGGGTCACAATGCTGAAATTCATTTAGAGACTCTCTTTAGTAAGTACTTTTTCAAAATGATGTCTGTTTTGGAAATGTGGAAATAAAAAATGGTAAACTCAGTGATCATAGCTTATTTAAGATTCTTCTGGAAATTCTATAAGGGTAATATTTATTAACTATGAAAAATAGGGATGGAAACTAAATTTTTGCTGGTGAGCACACTGTAGTGTATGCAGAAGTAGAAATATAATATTGTACACATGAAACACATAATGTTAAAAACCAATGTTACCTCAATAAAAAATAAATTAAAAAATAAGTCAATTGTTACTACAGTATTTAAATGGTAAGACTAAGCAGGTATGACAAACTAATCCCAGAAATAATGCAATTTTATTATCTGCTGATTCTATATAGGAAACACAAACTCTTTAACAAATATAAATTATAAATTGTTATTTCTTCTCATGTGGTTTTCACATTAGGAATATATACCTATGCAACTTTATTTTAGTATACAGATAGCAAACACATATGCCTGCTACCAACTTTCTACAAATTTTGTTTTGTTAACTTACAGGAAAATCAGCTTTTTCAAATTCTAGTTGCCACTCACCAAATCACTTTTCCCTCAAGATTTCTCCATTTTGATGACAAATCAAGCTGTTACATTACGCTTTCATCAGGCAGTGTCTGCACACGTATCCTGGCAACCACATGCTGCAGTTGCATTGATTCCTTGAAGCACAGAATGAGAAGGAACAGGAAGGTCAAGAAACAAGTTTTAAGAAAAAAACTACCATAAATAAATTATTTCTGAGTTGTTTTTAAGTCAGTAGCATTCCCACAAGCTGAGTCTATAAACTCTTAATTTTAGACATTTGCATTTCCCACCTAAATAAGAATGTTAGGTTACAAAAAACAAATGGGTTTTGGTTCTATGACAATATAATATAGATCCAGACCCAAATATGAATGCTTCAAATTCATTAACTGGATATTTCTTTATTCTAGCTTGAGGAGTTTTTCCATTTTCATGATTTCTGTAACAAAACATATTTGAACACTTTGAAAATATGGAATAGTTTGAGCACATTGACTAGTTTGTATATGCTGAGCATGCTAAAAGAACCTCTTCTTACTAAATTTAATTATCCTTGGCATCCACTCTGGACAGACTGACCTCTCAATTGCATCAATGATGATGAAAACTATCCAGTACCAATTACCATAAAAGTCATACACCTTATTTAATTTGCTGCTTACGAGTTGAGAGGGGTCATTAAGAGGCACCTAAAATCCTTCAATGGTCCATGTTCTATTGTCTATCCATTTAAAAGACTAAAACATGTTCCCTAATATTCAGCTAGACACATTTTTTATGTTATCACTCTAGCCTCTGAACATGCAAACATACAATGATCACATAAAAACTGCAAATGTTAATTAATATTTAGAAGACTTAGATTTCAATGTACCAGAACACACAAAAAAAGAATTAAGACACCTAAAGAAACTGGAAAAAGAACAGAATAAAATCAAAGAAACAAGAGAGACTATAAGGATAGAAATCAATAGCATAGAAAACAAAAACAATAGCAAAGTTTAAAAAAAGAGTAAATTTAGTTGAAGACTGTTCAAGATTTTGTGTTGTTTTGACAAGACTGAAGATGAAAAAGTGCAGAACGAACGAAGATAAAATTACTGTTACAATGAGATTTAAAATACAACACTATAAAATTTATACATTAATAAATTTGGTTAATTGCAATGGATACATTTCTTGCAAAAGAAATACCAAAACTAGAAAAAGAATAATTAGAAACTTGTAATGTATGGACTTACATGGCACTAATTTTTTTTTAATAATTAATGACTTCTCTTTGAAATCTACTACTATTCCACATGCTAACATGGACATAATTTTTTATTTTTTTTTAAAGTTGAACTATAGTTAATGTACAATATTATGTTACTTTCAGGTATACTACATACTGATTGCATGAATTATGAAATGATCACTGTGATAAGGCTAGGAACCATCTGTCCCCATACACAGTTATTACAGTATTATTGACCATATTTCTTATGCTGTATATTGCAACATTGTGGATTATTTATTTTCTAACTGGTAGTTTATACCTCTTAATCACCTTCACCTATTTTGCTCCCCCACCCTCCTCTCCTCTGGTAATCACACTTCGCTCTCTTTATTTACGAATCTGTTTTTGTTTTGTTTTGCTTTTTAGATTCCACATATAAGTGAGATTATATGGTCTTGTATTTCTCTGCCTGACTTACTTCACTTAGCATGATACCCTCTAGAGCCATCCACGCTGTTTCAAATGGCAGGATTTCATTTTTTATGGCAGAGTAATATTCCATGGCATATATATGTACCACATCATCTATATTCGTTCACTTATCAATAGATACTTAGGTTGCTTCCACATCTTGGCTACAGAAAACAATGCTGCAGTGAGCACTGACGTGCATGTTCTTTTCAAATAAATGTTTCCTTTTTCTTTGTATAAATACACACATGTGAAATTGTCAGATCATATGGTAGTTCTATTTTTAATTTTTTCAGGCACATCTATACCATTTTACATATGGGCTCCACCAATTTACAGTCCCACCTTTTCTCCCCATCTTGGCCAGTGCTTGATATTTGTTGTCTTTATGATGATAGTCATTCTGACAGATGTGAGACAGTATCTCATAGTGGTTTTGATTTACATTTCCCTGATGATTACTGATATTGAGTACTTTTTAATGTTTCTGTTGGCCATCTGTATATCTTCTTATGAAAAATGTCTATTCAGACCCATTGCCCATTTTTTAATTGGGATTATTTTTTATGTTGAGTTGGGTGGGTTCTTTGTATATTTTGGATACTAACCACTTATCGGATACACTGTTTGCAAGTATCTTCTCCCATTCAGTAGGCTGCCTTTTCATTTCATTAATAATTTCCTTTGCTGTTCAAAAGCTTTTAGTTTGATGTGGTCCCATTTGTTTATTTTTGTTTTTGTTGTCCTAGCCAGAGGAAACAGACCCCAAAATATTGCTAAGTCCCATGTAAAACAGCTTACTGTCTATGTTTTCTTCTAGGACCATTATGATTTCAGGTGTCATGTTTAAGTCTTTAATCCATTTTGAGTTTATTTTGTATATGGTGTGAGAAAATAGTCCCATTCGGTTCTTCTACATGCAGCTGTCCGGTTTTCCCAACACCATTTATTGAAAATGCTATCTTTTCTCCATCATATATTCATGTCTCCTTTGTCATAGATTAATTGACCATATATGCATGGGTTTATTTCTGGTCTGTCCATTCTGTTCCATTTATCTATGCATCTGTTTCTGTGCCAGTACCATACTGTCTTGATTACTGTAGCTTTGTAGTATAGTTTGAAATCAGAGAGTGCAGGACCTCCAGCTTTATTCTTCTTTCTCAAGATTACTTTGGCTATTCAGTGTTTTTATTACATACAAATTTTAGAATTATTTATTCTAATTCTATGAAAAAATGCCATGGGTATTTTGATAGTAATTGAATTTTATCTGCAGATTGCTTTGGGCGGTATGGACATTTTAAAAATATTAATCTTCATGGTATGTATTTCCATTTATTTGTGTCATCTTCAATTACTTTCACCAATGTCTTACAGCTTTTAGAGCACAGGTCTTTCATCTCCTTTATTAAATTTATTACCAGGCATTTTATTCTCTTTAATGTAACTGTAAGTAGAATTGTTTTCATTTCTATTTTTGATAGCTATTAATGTATAGAAATTCAACAACTCTATATATTAATTTTGCATCCTGCAACTTGACTGATTCATTTATTAGTTCTATTAGTTTTCGGTGGAGTCTTTAAGGGTTTTCTGTATATAATATGATATCATCTGCAAATAGTGACAGTTTTACTTCTTCCTTTCCAATTTGGATGACTTTTATCTCTTTTTCTTGTCTGATCCTTGTGTGTCTAGGACTTCCAAAACTATGTTGAATAAAAGTGGCAACAGTGGGCATCGTTGTCTTGTTCATAGTCTTAGGGAAAATGCTCGCAGCTTTTCACCATTTAGTATGATGGTATGTTCCTTCTATACCTACTTTGTTCAGAGTTGGGTTTTTTTTATCATAAATAGATGCTGAATTTCAGCAAATTGTTTTCCTGCATCTACTGAGTTGATCATATTGTTTTTTACCTTTATTTTGTTAACATGGCCTATCACATCGTCTGCAGATATTGGGAAACATCCTTGCATTCCTTGAATAAATCCCACTTGTTCTTGATGTATTATTCTTTTAACATATTGTTGAATTTGGTTTGCTAATATTTTGTTGAGGATTTTTGCATCTATACCATCAGGGATAGTTACTTGGGTCTTGTGAAATGAGTTAGGAAGTGTTTCTTCTTCAATTTTTGGAATATGTTGAGAAGGATAGGTTTTAACTCTTCTTTAAATGTTTTGTAGAATTCACTGTGAAGCTATCTGGTCCTGGACTTTTGTTTGTTTGGAGTTTATCACTGATTCAATTTATTTACTGGTAATCAGTCTGTTCATATTTTCTATTTTTCCCCAATTCAGTCCTAGCAGATCGCACCTTTCTAGGAATTTATCCATTTCTTCTAGGTTTCCATTTTATTCACATATAATATAGTTGTTTGTAGTAATCTATCATGATCCTTCATATTTCTGCAGTGTTGAGTGTAACTTCTCTTTCATTTCTGATTTTAGTAATTTGGGCTCTCTCATTTTTTTCTGATGAGACTGACTAAAGGTTTATCAATCTTGTTTATTTTTTTCAAAGAACCAACTTAGTTTCTTTGATATTTTCTATTTTTTGTCTCTATTTCATTTATTTCTACTCTGATCTTTATTATCTTTCATCTACTAACTTTAGATTCTATTTGTTCTTCTTTTTCTAGTCCCATTAAATGTAAATTTAGGTTGTTTTAGATATTTCTCATTTCCTGAGGTAGCCTTGTATGGCTATAAACTTCCCTCTTAGAACTGCTTTTGCTGTATCCAATAGAATCTGGATTTTTTTTTACATTTTCATTTGTCTCCATATTTTAAAATTCTCCCTTTGATTTCTTCAGTGATCCATTGATTGTTTAGTAGCATGTTGTTTAGCCTCCACATGTTTGTGTTTTTTTGTAGTTTTTTTTTTTTTTCTTGTAGTTGACTTCCAGTCTCATAGCATTATGGTTGGAAAAGATGCTTAATGTGATTTCAATCCTAAATATATTAAGACTTGTTTTGTGGCATAACATATTATCTATTATGAAGAATGTTCCAAGTGCACTTGAAAGAACGTGTATTTTGCTTTTTTGGGTGGGATGTTCTGTATCTATCAATTAAGTGTATCTGGTCTAATGTGTCATTTAAGGTCAATGTTTCCATATTAATTTTCTGCTCTGATGATCTATCCATTGATGTAAGTGTGGGATTACTATTATTTATTGCCATCTACTTCTCCTTTTATTTGTGTTAATATTTTCTTTACATAGTTAGGTAGTCCTACACCTAAGGTACATATATTTAATTCCTGTTGGATTGATCCCTCCATCATTATGTAATGTCCTTCTTTGTCTCTTGTTACAGCCTTTGTTAAAGTCTATTTTGTCTGATATAAGTATTGCTTTCTTTTCATTTCCATTTGCATGGAATATCGTTTTCCTTCTCTTCACTTTTAATCTGTATATCTTTATATCTAAAGTAAGTCTTCTGTAGGCAGCATATATATGGGTCTTATTTTTGTATCCAGTTAGTCACTCTATGTTTTTTGATTGGAGCATTTAGTCCATTTACATTAAAAGTAATTATTGATAGGTGTGTACTTATTGCCATTTTGTTACTTGTTTTCTGGTTGCTTTTGCAGTTCTTTTTTTGTTTCTTTCTTCTTTTTTTGCTCTCTCACTTGTGATCTGATGAATATTTTTAGTGTTATGTTTGAATTCCTTTCTCTTTTTAGTCTGAGTATCTATTATAGATTTTTGGTTTGTGGTTAACATTAAATTTAGATATGACAACTTATGTATGTGTGATTATTTTAAGTTGATGATCTCTTAAGTTTGAATGTGTTCTAACAACACTATATTTTACTCCTCCCACATTTAATATTTTTGATGTTATATTTTACATTTTGTTTTGTATCTATTAACTACTTATTTTGGATATAGATGATTTTACTACATTTGTCTTTTAATCCTCCTATTAGATTTACATCTACTACCTTTACTGTATATTTGCCTTTACCAATGAGAATTTTCCTTTCATAATTTTTATATTTCTAGTAGTATTTTTTTCTTTTCTTCTGTTCTCCTTAGAAAAGATCCTTTATCATTTCTTGTAAAGTTGGTTTAGTGGTGATGAACTCTTTCAGCTTTTATTTGTCTTTAAAACTCTTTATGTTTCTTTCACATCTGAATAATAACCTTGCCAGGTAGTGCATTCTTGGTCGTAAGTTTTTTCTTTCATCACTTTGCATGTATTCTGCCACTCCCTTTTGGCCTGCTAAGTTTCCACTGAGAAGTCAGCTGAAAGTTCTCTTTTATGTAACTAGTTGATTTTCCCTTGCTACATTTAGATTCTTTATCTTTAATTTTTTCTATTTTAATTACAATGTGTCTTGGTGTGGACCTCTTCAGGTTCATTTTTTTGGGGACTCTGTGCTTCCTGGACCTGGATTTGTGTTTCTTTCACCAGGTTAGGGAAGCTTTCCATTATTATTTCTTCAAATAATTTCTCTGTCACTTTCTCTCTTTCTTTTCCTTCTAGGACTCCTATAATGTGAATGTTAGTACCATTCATGTCCCAGATGAACCTTAAACTATTCTTACTTTTAAAAATTATTATTTTCGGGCTTCCCTAGTGGCGCAGTGGTTGAGAATCTGCCTGCCAATGCAGGGGACACGGGTTCGAGCCCTGGTCTGGGAAGATCCCACATGCCGCGGAGCAACTATGCCCGTGAGCCACAATTACTGAGCCTGCGCATCTGGAGCCTGTGCTCCGCAACAAGAGAGGCCGCTACAGTGAGAGGCCCGTGCACCGTGATGAGGAGCGGCCCCCACTTGCCACAACTAGAGAAAGCCCTCGCACAGAAACGAAGACCCAACACAGCCATAAATGAATGAATAAATAAATAAATGAATAAATAAAAATTTAAAAAAAAAATTATTATTTTCTTTTTTCTGTTCAGCTTGGGTGATTTCAACTACTCTCTCTTCCAGGTCGCTGATTTGCTCCTCTGTGAGATCTAACCTATTAATTCCTTCTAGTGTATTTTTATTTTAGTTATTTTATTCTTCAGCTCTGTTTGGTTCTACTTCAAATTTTCTCTTTGTTGAAATTCTCATAGTGTTCATCCATTCTTCTCCCAAGTTCAATGAACATCTTTATGATCATTACCTTTAACTCTTTATCAGGTAGATTGCTTATCTCCACTTCATTTAGTTCTTTATCTGAAATTTCGCCTTGCTCCTTAGTTTGAAACACATTCCTCTGTTTTCTCATTTTGCCTAATGTTCTGTGTTTATTTCTATGTGTTAGGTCAGTTGGCTATATTTCCTGATCTTAGAGAAATGGCCTGATGTAGGAGACATCCTATAGGGCTCAATAGTGTACCCTCTGTTCACCAGAGCTGTATTCTCTAGGTATGCCCCCTATGCGGGTTACATGCACCATTATGTTGTGGCAGGGTTAACTATTGTGGGAGTGCTGGTAGGCAGGTCTGGGCCCAGACCCAGTTGGTTGCAAGGCTGTCCCTTGGGTGGTGACTGTGAGCCCACTGGAGGGTGGGGTATGTTTCCCATGCAGTTGGCTACACAGCACAGGGGCTGTGGGGCTGCTACTGGCCCACTGGTGGGTAGGATCAGGTCTCCACATGGCTTTCTATGCAGCCTGTGGAGGCTTGGGGCTGGTGTCCATCCACTGGAGGACAGGGCCATATTGCCATGTACTGTCTGCATGGACTGGGGGGTCTCAGGGCTGGTGCCAGCCCCCTTGAGAGTGGGGTTGGGACACTCACAGCTGTCTGCACAGCTTCCTGGGGATTGTGGCTGTTGCCAGCCCAATGGTGAACAGTAAGCCCCCAGGGCTAATAGGCTAGAAGGATTTCCAAATGGTGCTTCTCAGTGCCAGTGTTATCACAGTAGAACAAGCTCTAAAATACGGACTTCTGGTTGCATATCCATCCTCAGGGAGATTTTCAGTTGTCTCCTTCTTCCATGGGAGACTCTCCAAGATCAGTAAGTGGGTCTGACCTAGACTTCTTTCAAGTTATTGACTCTGTGCTGGAGTGTTGCAGAGTAATATGCACCCTTCTGTTTCCTACAGCCCTCTGGCTCTCCTGAACATAAACCCCACTGGTTTTCAAAGCCAGATATTATAGGGCTTCTCTTCCCAGTGCAAGAGTTACACAGGTTGGGGAGCTGAATGTGGGGCTTGGACCCCCTCACTCCTTGGTGGAAGGCTTCTATGATTGTGATATTCTTCCAGTTTCTGAGCCACTGACCCAAGGTCCTGACTAGATAACATCTTCACCCCTCCTACTCTTCTTGTGGTCCCTTCTTTATGTTGTGCTTAGCTGTGGAATTCTTTTCTGTTAGTCTTTAGGTAATTTTCATAGATTATTGCTCTATAAGTAGTTGTAAGTTTGTTGTGTCCATGGGAGGAGGTAAGTACAAGGTCTGCCTACTCCATCATCTTGTCCAGCTCCCCTTTTCCATTTCTTATATAACTGATCTTTATAATCATTATTTTCTCAGTAGAAACTTAATTTCTAAAGTATGCGAGATAATAACCATTTTAGCTATTTTGAATTTTACACAGTATATAAAATGTTTTTATATCCCGAAACCTGTAATTAGTCATAGATAATGATATACTGCTCTTTTAAGATTTCAGGCAGAAATTAAGTAAATGTTCTATATATATATATATTTTAATAACAATGTATATATTTCTATGTATATAATTATTGTTTCTATGTTTTGTACATGCATATTATGCATGCATTTATTTATATATGTGTATATTTACATATATATCACATGCATAAATATATAGAAACAAATAATTATGTAAAATAAATATAGAAAAATTAATGGAAATAAATATATAATGTTATATTAATAATTTAAATTAAGTTTTAAGATATACTAATTGTGGCAGCCTTGATAATATAATTAGTCGATGGCCCAGTTGCTGCACTTTGAAATCCATCACCACAGTTTTGCAAGTAGATGCATTCCATGGTCTCTCCCAACCAAGACTCAGTGCAATAGAGATACTAGGGCAGACCTGGTTCAGGTACAAGAAATTTCTCTAATGACCAACTTTGACTTGAAGACTTCCCAGTGGGTTTGCCAAAATGCCTTAGACTTCACAACAGTCTAGGATGTTTCCACTCAACTTTCTCTTCTTCTCTGGCACTTAGGGTCAGACTTTCATTGCACTCTCAGCCTGTCCAGCTCCCTTTTTATTTTCTCTCACATAGCCATTTCCTTTAATGAAATTCTAACATATTTAATCATGTATTGGTGTTGGCTTCTCAGGGGAACTGGGCTAAAACAAACTGTACAATCTATCATGTACCACTAGCTTATGTTAATCATTATCAAAACACAATCTGGGGTACTTCCAAGAAAATCCATAAGAAAAGGATCAGTAAATGTGTTTTAATAAGTTTTTAATGCATTTCAAAAATGTTACTTATAAATACAAAAAAGATTGTACAGTTAAGGAACATTTACAATAGGCTCTAGCATTAGTCTAAAGTTTATCTTTTGTGCTATTTGGTACCAATAAGCATGGATTGTTTTTGTAAGCCATCTTTTAATAATTATAATATATTCTTAATTTTAAATTAAGAATTTAATTTAATTTATAAAATTAACTGGATATCCAATAAAAAGAAATTTAAAATTACCAGTATTCTCTAAATTGCAAGACCATCCAGATTATCATATAATGTTCTTTAAAGTTTGGGAAATTATAATTGCCTTTAAAAATCTGTTGAAATTTACAAACTTCTCAGAATAATGCACATGTTTAATTTTTCCCCAACGTGTGTGTGTGTGTGTGTGTGTGTGTGTGTGTGTGTGTGTGTGCATGTGTGTGTGCAGGATTATATAGCTCTATACCTTGGAGACATGGAAGCATATGGCTTTATAAGTTGATTTTAATTTTCACTGAATACATTGTAATGATTAGTGCATTATTCTTAAACAGCATCATTAAATTATATAAAGTATGCTATCAATTTTATTTAACCAATTTAACCAATGTTCTACTGTATGATTTTTAAATGATTTAAATATTATTGGGTTTAAATATTTTGAGTATATCAATAGTTACTTCCATAAGATACATTTCTAGCAGTAGAATTCGTAAATTAAAACTACAGTCATTAAAAATGCAAATCAAAACTACAATGAGCTACCACCTCACACCAGTCAGAATGGCCATCATTAAAAATCCTACAAATAACAAATGCTAGAGAGGGTATGGAGAAAAAGGAATCCTCCTACACTGTTGGTGGGAATGTAAGTTGGTACAGCCACTGTGGAAAAGAGTATGAGGTTCCTCAGAAAACTAAAAATAGAATTACCATATGATCCAGCAATCCCACTCCTGGGAATATACCCAGACAAAACTATAATTCAAAAAGATATATGCACCCCTATGTTCATAGCAGCACTATTCACAATAGCCAAAACATGGAAACAGTCTAAATGTCCATTGACAGATGAATGGATAAAGAAGATGTGGTACATACGTACAATGGAATACTACTCAGCCATAAAAAAGAACAAAATAATGCCATCTACAGCAACATGGACGCAACTAAAGATTATCAAACTAAGTGAAGTCAGAAAAAGAAAGACACATACCATATATTACTTATATGTGGAATCTAAAATATGGCATAGGGCTTCCCTGGTGGCGCAGTGGTTGAGAATCTGCCTGCCAATGCAGGGGACACGGGTTCGAGCCCTGTTCTGGGAAGATCCCACATGCCGCGGAGCGACTGGGCCCGTGAGCCACAATTGCTGAGCCTGCGCGTCTGGAGCCTGTGCTCCGCAACAAGAGGGGCCGCAGTAGTGAGAGCCCCGTGCACTGCTATGAAGAGTGGACCCCACTTGCCGCAACTAGAGAAAGCCCTCGCACAGAAACAAAGACCCAACACAGCCATAAATAAATAAATTAATTAAATTAAATTAAAAATTATTAAAAAAATTTAAAAAATAAATAAATAAAATAAAATATGGCATAAATGAACCTATCTACAAAACAGAAACAGACTCATGGACATAGAGAACAGACTTGTGGTTGCCAAGGTGGGGTGGGGGAGGGAGAGGAATGACTGGGAAATTGAGGTTGGTAGATGCAAACTATTACATTTAGAATGGATAAACGACAAGGTCCTAACGTATAGCACAGGGAACTATATCCAATCTCCTGGGATAAACCATAATGGAAAAGAATATAAAAAAAGAATGTCTCTATGTGTATAACTGAGTCACTTTGCTGTACAGCAGATATTGGCACAACTTTGTAAATCAACTATCCTTCAATAAAAAATAAATGAATAGAAAAAATACTCATTAAAAAAAATATAGAAAAATAGCTCTAAAAAAGAAAATAAAGTATCTGTTTATCTGAGCTCTCAATGTCACTACTTATAATTTTAGTCTGTAATTAATTGAAAGTGAAATGTTATTTTATTATGTATTTTATTGATTTCCAGAGAGGTCTACTGAATCTCTCTCCCTTCCCCCCCCATAATTGTTTTTGTTTTCTTTTGTGAACTGTCTTTGTACTGTGTTTGCCCATTTTCTACACTAATAAGTTGAATTGCATTCATGGATTTAGAAGAAATAATCTATTCTTGCCTTTCTGGGATAAATTTGCTTGTCTGTAAAATATTGCTGAATTATATTTGTTAGTATTTTATAAAGTTAACCTCAATAAATTAGATTTAATTTTTACTACTTTAATAATTTTTTGTAAGATTTTGGTATTAGTGATATTCTGGCTATGTGAAAAATAATTTATATGTTGAAAGGATTAAATTTTAGCTTGTATACATCCCTGCAGTTTTCTCAGCCTGGACTTTTATGGGAAGTATCATGTTAATTATTCCATTCATTTCATCCTTTCTTCAGATTTTAGCAGATATTACCATAGATTTAAGTAGTCTGATTTTTATTTCTAATTTCAGGTTAATTTCCAACTATGGATTTCCATTGCACTAATCAGAAAATTTCTATATATTCAAATAATTTCCAAGCAACAAAAAAATTGTATAAATCTTAGACTACTAAGAGTGAATTAAAAAGTGACATTGATTTAAAAAATTTAAAAGATATTTAATCTCGTTGCTTGTAAATGTATGATACTCAGTAGGATTACTTTATTATTTTGTGTAACTTAATGTCCAATTTTAAAATGAGTGACATAACAGAAGCACAGATTTCCACTTCTCATTTATCACATCATGTTAGTTATTATTTTATTATAATTTACTCTTGGATAATATAAAAGAACTAAAGCATACATTCTCTAAAGTGTTTTATAGTTGTGTAATTCCCAAAGTTGAATATCCCTAATTTTACAATGAAATGTAAAAGTAGAAGAATGTTCCAGATGTAGATCTGTGTCATTTGTACTGATATGGTAGTTCAAGCTTGGTGTAACATAAACTCTTTGGGGAAAGCATACAAAAAAGAATGGAGGTGACCCTAGTATTCAGTAATGTTCACACTTATGGAAAGGAAAAAAGTGAGGGGAAACTAGTAAGAGAGAGAAAATATTTTTACATTTGATTTGATGCAGTATTAATGACATTGGTAGAGTATAAAGTTCACTTTAAAACATATTTCTAATAAAGATGGATTATTTATATTGAAGCCAGGAAACTAGGCAATAGAGATAATGAATTTATATATACTGTTTAAAAATTACTTAGATTCAGTTAATGATCAATTAATTCTCTGCAGCCTTTTATAAATTCAACCTAAATAAGAAATATGGACGTTGAAAGAAAAGGGGAATAATTGAGGTATGTGGGCGTAGATTGTTGCTCTTTCCTCCTAAATTGCAGGAACAATAGAAGTAATAATATTTCACATTTAGACAGCTTTTCCTTCTCAACTCTTAAAGCAAGCACAAAGATTAAATTAGGTGTCCTTTTTCTTACCTATTCAACCAAGCTCAAAAACATAGTGAAAATGAAAGAGCCATTCTTATTACTTCTCTGATATATTCTAATAAGTGCCAGTCAGTAGTTTACTGACTGATTTCTTCATCGTATAACAAGTTGTATATTCCTTAAAAACTGCATCTGTATCTTTTCATTGTTTTTCAGTGACTAAGGACAGGTATTTGACTACTGGCTTGGTGCTCGGCTGATGTTTGTGTGTCTTTGTGTGTGTTTAGGCACAGATATTTGTAAGATGAGGTGTTGACCAAAGGGCTACTGACATTCATCTTTAAAGCACCTCCAGTGTATTATTAATAGGGACGTTTAACAGAGACCTTGGCTCTTATTAATCAAAATTTTTCTTATTCAAAAGCTCTTTGGGAGAAGTTACCAATAAAGAATTTTATTGCAACAAGAAATTGTGCCAGACCATTAATATAAAACAAATATAGATAGCACTTACAGATTGCAAATGGAAGTGGATGGGATGTCATTACAAGAAAATGGATTGAAAAATGCTGAATCTCACTAATCCAATTCTTGACAGGCCATAATTTGCAACAACAACTCTATTTACAAGAGTTCTCTGTAGTAAATGATAGATAGATGAACAACCATAAATTCGCAACATTTTTGGATTGTAATACATAATTGTCTGCTCTAGGCTTTTGACTTAGCCTATAGTTTTCTTCCATAGGTAAAATCTTTCTTAATATGAAATATTTACATGAGTATATTTAAACCATAACTATTTGGTGCTTTCTAATTCATTGTTGCTTTATTCACTATAACCTTAAGCCTAAATTACTTTACTTTAAAAAAACATTTTCTATAATTATCACTCTTCTCTCATCTAATTTTATTTCACAAATGAGGATTCTTTGCACTGCAAGTAACAGAAGCCTGTTCAACCATCTTGAGTAGAAAAGATTTTAGTATGTCTCAAAGAACCCAAAGCAAAAATATAATTCATATTAGAATCTACTGGGAACCAGGTAATCAAATTTCATCAAGATAGTATTTCTTACTTTTTTTTTTTTTGTCTATGCATTTCTGCTTCATTCTTCACTCATGTTGCAGAAAGTGTCCTCTACTTTTTAGTACAGCTGGCAGATTAGTCACTGAGGCACCTTATGTTGTACTGTTGGCACTAAAGACAGACTTCTCTTTTTTGATCCATCTCTCCATGTATCTAGGGCTCTCTGTTTCTGTCTCTGTCTCTCTTCTTCCCTCTTGTTTCTGCTCTCCCTTCCTCCTTCCCTTTTTCCCTGTTCCCTCTTTTTCCTCCCTGTGTATCTCATTTTTTCTTTCTCTCCATTCCATTTTTTAAAAACTCTTAGAACTGGGAATAGGATAGACCAGATTGTGACAGGTGTTCACCTTGGAACAATTCCAGAAAAAAAATATCATTTCATGTTAAATGGCTGCTTCTTAGGGTAGAATACCAATTAATAGCATTTCCCAGAAAAGGTGAGGGAAACTAAGTGAAGGACCTCTCTGCAGACAAAGCAACTGGCCCATGACTTAAATATATACCACCACTAGTGCTGTGGGAAATATACATATTTGTAATGTCTTCCTCAGATTTCACACTATATTAATGTATATATTAATTATACTTTTATATTAATAAAGCATATCAATCATATTGAAGTATATTAATTTCCAAAGTTATATATTAATTATATAAATTTCCAATTTTTATGTTTATTAATTTCCAAAAATATACCTTTGGTGGTAAATGTTAAATATTTTATTTTTCCATAGATATATTTATTGTTTTTATTTTGTTTTCAAGCTCTCCAGTTAAATCTTTCTTTCCTTTTCCAATTTTTGTTTTCTGTTCTTGTATCCTTTCTTCTTTAATGCCTGAACTGGTAACACAGTGCTTCATTTAAAATCCCAAACACAGTGTATGTCAACTTTGCTGAAGCTGCATTTTTAAGATGAGACTTTGGTTTTTTTTTGTGGGGGGGGAATTAACAGGGTCATTCATGCAAAATTTTGCACACTAAACTAAGTATCTAATTATGCTTTCTTATAGCAGATTGTGCTGTGCTCCAGATGTATGCTCTTAAATAGCTCTGTAATGTTCTGCAACTCCAAGTAATGGCATTTTGAAACTTCTTTATCCCCCTTGGAAAACTCAGTTTATCAACTTTAGTCAAAGAATAAACGTGTCTATATCATGACACAATCTACTAAGTCAATCATGTTTATGCTTGATTCTGGGACAAAGTGAAGCACGTGTCATGTTGAACTTTAAGTGGCATAAGAAATTACATAGTTTGAGACTAAATGTTTCTGTCAGTACAGATACACAACATAGGAGAAAATACATAGGAGTATTTTCAGAACATTGCTTACTGAGTTCATAATACAAGATTTTTTTAAAAAGTCATACCAGGTCAAAATGCCTGGTTTTGGAAGAATACAAATTAAGCTCAACAAAGACTTTATTCTTCCTAAACAGATATTTTAACCTGTTATGACAATATGTGTATATGTGTGTTTGTGTGTATGTGTGTGGATATATGTATATACATAAATGTATGAACATATATATGATTGCTTATGTAATAGTTTCTTTCTAGTGTATGATTAGTCCTTTCCTGAGTTTTGTAGTTTGAATGTTTTAATATTAATCCACTGTAAAATACAAATGATTTAGTTTTACTGAAGTACTCTCCAACACAAAATTCTCTATGGTGGCAATTTTGAAAGTGCATATAAATATTCCAGATACAAAATCTTAGCAATGAAATCAGTTAACTACAAATTGATCTTGTAATTATAAATGCTAGAACTCAATACATTTTTAATGCTCTTAAGACACACTAATTACACAGTAACTGCTAAATAAATGGCATATAATTTAGAGTTATGCCAGAGTGCTGCTCAGATTTAGATGCTTCTAATCATGGGGGAAACTTGCTCATCGCTGGTAAAACGTTAACTTTGATGAACCAACTGGTGATTATCCAAGAAAAGATCTACTAATGGAAATTGTGAGTTCATATAATTTCAGGTATCTTTTTATTTTCATTGACTTATTCTGAAGATTGTTTTTAATCTCTTTTATTTCCATTTCTTGCTAATTTATTCAATGTTTCATAATGATGGAAGATTCCAATTTTAAAAAAGATCTTTTTTAAAAAGTCAAAAGGATTACTCACAGAAGCAATATTTTGAATACTGATTATGTTTCAGAGTAAACAAATATCAATTTTATCCCATGTTGCTTCTAAAACTGATATGTTTTCAATATAATTCAATGGAAAAAATATTATGATACTAAGGAGAAATTTTGAATGGGAATTTAAAAATTTGCTACGAATTATAGTTCTTGGAGGATAAAATGTTTCATTAAAGGAGAATAAAAGAGGTACACAGAAGTTTGTGGAGATTCATATGGGAAATTCTAAGAAATTTCAAAGTCTATCAAGTTTAATGTGACATGTTTTTCTTTAAGACTAAATTCACTTAAAATAGATGACTTTCATTTTCCTTGATATATGTTTCCCATTAGCTTTCCTTAATGTTTATTGTCCTTAAAGGGGGGTCATTCTTTGACTCACAAATGGAATAAAGATAAAAGGAGAAAAAAAAGGAGAGGTAGACAAAGACTTCTTGGAATAACTGGAGAAGAGTTGAAAGGGAAGAGAAGTAAGAGAATAAGAAGTAATGCATATCTAAATAGTTTTTAAAATACTTTAATTAAAATAAGCTGAACTGTAAGTGAATAAAACAAAAAGGAAAATGGAGCACTTCTAAGTGCAAACATTTTTGAATAGAAATAAAGGAAGTGGTTAAGAAAATGGTTAAGAATAACAAGTGAATTTAATAGTAGACAAGCTATTTATTCACTAGAACTATTGAATTTCTCTTCAATCAGAGATGTGGGTAGGAGTCAACCATTCCTAAAGCCAGGGCAGTGTGGGATTAACTATTAATGAAAATGGGGATTGATTATGTCAGATATTCATTCATTGTTGAGTGTAGAGTCCTATAATTTTTAGTTTTTTCCTTATTTTCCTCCCAGCAGTTTATTGTGGAATTTCTGGGGGGAGTATACAGGGCCTTCAAGACCAGGCATTTTCATGTAGTTTTTTCTTTAGTTTCAAAGTACAGAGAAATCCCTTAGAATAATTTAAGTAATAAGGCAATTTATTGACCAAATGCAGTAGCAGTAAGAATACTTAGGCTTCAGATTCTGGGATAATCTTCCAGTCAGTTATGATCAAGATGAGGTCACCTGGTGTATTATTGTTTACTTTTACAGAAACCATGAATGGGACAGTTTCACTACAAAGGAAGTTATGGGGGTTTAGTCCACAATTGTAATGCCTGCTACTCAATAGGAATTATAATATTAACAGTACAGTATGGTACATTAACAGTACTCAAGTATCAAATAAAAAAGGACAAATTCAATTAGTATCTTTTAACTTTTGTAATGGAAATAAGTGCTTCAATCCATTATAGTTTGTTCTCTTCTCCTACCAAATCAAAAGACTTTATCCAAACTAAGATTACTAACAATTTTACAATTGATAACCCCATACCCTATTTTATTTTATTTTTAAAATTTTATGGAAATATAGTTGATTTAAAATGTTGTGTTAATTTCTACTGTACAGCAAAGTGACTCATTTTAAATTCTCACCTTTGATTACAGAATAGCATTTGGCAATGGTGAACTTCCCACTAATATTTAAAACTCTTGTCTTTATTGTTTTCTTCAGTACCACTCTTACTAAGTTCTATCCATTTACCCTTTCTTTTTGTTGTTTTCTTTGCTCTCTTTCCACCTCATGAGGTCCATCCTATATTTGATTCAAGTTCCATTTAAGATTGTGTTCTTTTTTAACTTAAAATATTTCCTTTGGTAATCTGATGTATCTTATTTCACATATGATCAGATATCACTGGAATGGTATGAAACTTTTGGTGTGTATGTATGAGTGTGTATGCTCATTGAGATAAAGGTCCATGGATTTCACCAGATTTTCTTTTTAGGTCCATGAAATTTAGAACCACATCTTTATTTTATGCTTGTCTTCAAAGTCCCAAACTCATAATTCTTGCCCTTTAACATAACTACCTGGGCAACCTGAAAACATTGCATCGTCTCATTCTTAGCAAGTACAAAACTGAATTTATAAACTATCTTCAAAAATACATTCTCTACTTCCTATTTCTTTAGACTTGTTAACTGAATTATCTTCTAATCTAGTGTAGTATAATTTTTAGTGTTAAACTTAGACTTCTCCTTCTCTCTCATTTCCTAACATCTTTAACGTTAAATGTAAACCCTACACCTAACCATCCCAATACTTCTTAGTTAAGGACTCCTTCAGTTGCCTTTTACACTACTGAAATAATATTCTCCCTAATCATCCTATACCAGATCGTCTTCCTTACTGACAGTATATTATATCAGTTCAATGAGTATAAACAAAACAAAACTCTGCTGGAAGATTTTAGTCTATAGAAAAAAACATGGCAGGCTTCTCACAGTTTCTTTTCCAGTTGCTTGTGTCTCAGACCTTATTGTCATTATTACTCTAATTCTCCTCATTCTCCAAATAGACAAGCCTTTCATATTGTTCCCAAGATGGAGTTACCTATGTTTTTACCCTTGCAAACTTCTGTCTGCCCTTTAAAACTCTACTCCTCTCTTATGTCTTCAATGGAACTTCCCTTCAATACCAGAATAAGTTCGGCTAATCAGCCTTTTAGGTTCACATAGCAAATATCTACTCTGTTTCTCTTATAGTAGTCAATAAGCTGCTTTACACTTGTATGAATTTTCAAGTTAATCTTTCTCGTCATTTCTCATTTCCTCATTATGAGCTCCTTGAAGACATTGTTTCCTAAAGTTCCTAAAGGTGTTAGACCATAAATCATATGTCATGCTCCTCAGGTAAATATTGGTACTAAATCAGACATGGAAAAGGAGAAGAAACATAAAAGGACATCAAATAATTATCTCCTGTAGCTCTCTCATATTGAACAAGAACTCTCAATTTGAATTACCCTAGAGCCATCTTACTCTAAATGATGCTTATATTGTATATTAAGTTATTCAATAGAAAAAAAAAAACTTCTATCATCCCTTTAAAACTAAAGCTCAATTAATAAACCATGAGGAAGACTGTAATTTAATAAGTAAAAATTTTAACCATTTGATCTAAGAAATTTACAGCTATCAATATATATATTATATACAATAAAAATAAGTTAGATAATGTGAGAGTTCAGGTACCTACAGGAGGTAGATCCTTTTCTGATAATTACATTAAATTCACTGGCTTGACCAATGTGCCCTTTAATACCTGTGCTCTCTGTAGAGTACTATAACCTATGCAGAGAACATGCTGTTAAATCCCTAACATCTTAAACCTGCCACTGCTAGAGGAAGGGATATATTATGAAATAAAAGTGGACAACTGGAGAAAAATTTATTTTAATTGATTAAAATTTATTTTAATTGATTCTTTAAGTTTCAAAAACTTCCATATGTAAACCTTGGAAAAATGCTTAAACTAATTATTATCCTTTTTAACAAAGAATAAAGAAAGAGAAGTATTTTATTTTTAGCAGTCTTTCAGACAGAAGTCTCATAGTGAAATCCATGTAGATATTATAAATGACATTCATAAAATTTTCCACAGAATACTCATAAATTTAAAAAAGCATGGATTTCTATACAGTAATTTCTATAAAGTTTTGCATTATAGTTAATATTTCTCAGTGATTAACCACACACATACATACTCCTACTACTGGTTGAACTCAACAAGGTCATTAATCTGAAAATAAATATTATATGTCATATTTTCCTTTAATATATTTTATTTAGTTTATTTACTGATGTTATTTTATATGTTTTTACCTAGGATGTAAAGATTCTTCAATATAAAAATACAAAGCTATGCATTTCCTTTGAATCTTATCCATGTACATCAGAAAACTTCACTTAAATATTATTTTTGAGTAATTCAAGGTTCACCAAACCTTTTCTGTAAAGGGCTATGCTATAAATATTCTAGACATTATAGGCCACATATAGTATCTATCACATTTTTTAATCCTTTAAAATGTAAAATGATAACATCGGAAAAAACCTAGATGATCTTGGGTATGATGATAACTTTTCAGATAAAACAAAGGCATTATCCAAGAAATAAATAATTAATATTAGAAACTCTGATCTGCAGAAGGCAATGTGAAGAGAATGAGAAGATAAATCACAGACTGTGAGAAAGTATTTGCAAAAGATATCTCTGATAAAAACTGATATCAAAGATATACAAATAACTCTTAAAACTCAACAATAAGAAAACAACCAACCAGGGTGCTGTCAGCATCATGGCAGTGTAATGTCCCTTCTTTTTGTCCACACTTTTAACAACTAAAAATCAGCATCCATCAACTAAAGTACCACTGGGAGTTGTAGAATCCAGCACCATATGCCAAAGGATCTAGGAGAAGTTTTGCCCACCTATACATTGGGTATTAGGTAGATAGACTTCAGTATGGGTCAGCAGAAGCCAACACACCAGCCCCATCCCGCTTGGCCAAGGTTGGGGTAAACCTGGAAAAGTGCTGGTTTGGGTGAAGATAAGAGATACTTTGTAGAAGTCTACCTGTCCTGATGAAAGATTCAGCACTCCATTGGAAAAATAAGAATGAGTTTGTATGCCTTAGAGAGGGTAAGAGTAGTTTTGCCAGCACTGCCCCTCTTGTAAGGAAGCACAACACAGAGCTGAACTAGCCAGCATCAACATCTCCCGCAAAGGAAAAGGAGAGTGGTGAGTGAGCACCTAACCACTCTAGCTGTTCAGGATGCTGCTGGGGAAACTTGTTTCTTTCCAGCAGTACCCAGAATATTATTCAGAACTCCAGCAGGAAGCCTGCACATAGCTGCTGGGAGAAACTCACTCAAGGATCTGTGGGCATTCTCAACACTCCAGTGCTACACCCACACCTCTGCCTACCATGTGGCTGGCTCCTTGTGAATCCTCCTGAGTGCAATAGCAAGACAGAACTCTGGTAAACAGGGTATCTGTTCAGAAAATCAGGGCAGGGTCTGTGGCTCAAAGTGAAGGGATGGTGTACTGGAAAAACCCACAGCTCTCCTCCTGTCTATAGTCTTTACTTTTACACAGAACACTGCCACACTCACAAAACTTTTGACCCCAGATATGTTGAGACCTTCCCCACAAAGCAATTCTCTGCACCAGCTGGATGTCCTTCAATTTACTCATTTCTGACACTATTTACATAGAGATAACATCAGATCCCAGAGGTGGAAGGACTAAGTCCAATGAGAATGCCACCCCCCTCCCACTTTAGGCGTCAATCACAAGTAGTAGGTTCCCAGTTTACCCACAACTTCTGTCTGACTAGGCTACATATTGGAGGTTTCCATTACTTCCTCTCACTTTGGATTAGATTAATTTGCTACAGTGGCTCACAGAACCTTGGGAAACAATTATATTTACCAGATTATGAAAGGATATGATGAAGGATACGGGTGAGTAATCAGATGAAGAGATGCATAGTGAAAGGGTGGGAAGGGTCTCAAATGCAGGAGTTTCTGCTCCCATGGAGTTGGAATGTGTTACCCTCCCAGTACATGGATGTCTTAACTAACCTGGAAGCTTTCTGAACTCATACTACTGGGATTTTTATGGAGGCTTCATCACATAGGCATGATTGATCACTGACTCATTTTCAGCCTTTCTACTTTCTCAAAAAATGGGAGGAAGAGTTGAAAATTCTAAGCATCTAAACATGGCTTGGTATTTCTGGTGATCAATTCTCATCCAGGAGCCATCTAAGAGCTCATCCAGTTTTGCCTCGTTAGAATAAAAGACACTCGTATCACTCAATAAATTACATGGTTTTCAGGAGCTCTGTGTTAGGAACCAGGGGCAAAGACAAATAGATTTTTTTTTCTATTATTTTACAGATAAAAAAAGATAATCTATGCAAATGTAAAACAAAAGAAAGCAGTGGTAGCTACATACTTATATCAGACAAAGTAGACTTTATGCCAAAAATTAAAACAAGAGACAAATAAGGTCATTGTACCATGATAAATGGATTGATTCTTCAAGAAGATACAACAATCATTAAATATATATATATATATATATATATATATATATATATATGCATATATATATATATATATATGCAACATTCAGGTACCTAAATATATTAAGCAAATACTAACAGGTCTGAAGGGAGAAATAGATAATATTACAAATATAATAGGAGACTTCAATATCTCACCACTTTCCACAAAAATGGATAATCCAGAGAGACAATAAATAGAAAATCAATATGGAAACATTGGACTTGAACAAAACACTGGATCAAATGGATACAAATAAGTTTATAAAACATTCCATTTCATAGCAGAATACAGATTCTTCTCAAGTATACATAGAATATTCTTCAAGATAGATCATATGATAGGCCATAAAACAAGTCATAGCAAATTTAAGATTCAAATCATACCGAGCATCTTTTCTGACCACAATGATATGACACTAGAAATCAGTAACAGAAAGCTGGAAATTGGCAAATATGTGGAGAGTAAATAACACGCTCTTGAACAACCAATGGGTCAAAGAAGAAATCAAAGGGAGATCAAGAAATATCTTGAAACAAACAAAAATGGAAGCACACTTATCAAAACATAGGGGATGCTGCAAAAGCAGTTCTAAGAGGGAAGTTTATATGGATGGGTGCCTGCATTAAGAAACACATTAAGAACAACAGAGGAGGAAGGAGTGGCCAAGATGGTGGAGTAGGAAGACCTTGAGCTCACCTCTTACCATGGGCATATGAAAATAATTACAACTATTTACAGAGTGACTATTGATGAGAATGATCTCAAGACCAGTAGAAAAGATTGTCTACAACTAAAGATATAAAGAAGGAACCACAATGAGAGAAAGGAGGGGCAGAGATGTGGTAGGCATCCCCTGAGTAGGCAACCCACATGGGAGGATAATTATAATTACAGAGGTCCTCCTCAGGGAGCAAGGGGTCTACAACCCACATCAGGCTCCCAGGCCAGGTGTCCTGCACTGGGAAGTCAATCCCCTAGAATATTTGGTTTGAAAGCCAGTGGGACTTACTTTGGGGAGAGCCTGAGGGCTGTGGGAAATAGAGGCTTCACTGTTAAAGGGTACATACAAAACCTCACATGGTCTGAGACCCATGGCAGAAGCAGTAATTTTAAAGGAGCCTAAGTCAGACCCACTTGCTGAACTTTGAGAGTGTCCTGGAGAGGCAGGAGGCAGCTGGGACTCACCCTGGGGATGCAGGTGCTGGCAGCAGCCATTTTGTGGCCTTGTTCTACCACAAGGACACTAGTGCCAGCAAATGTCATTTTGGAATCCTCTCTCTGGCTTATTAGCACTGAGACATGGCACTGCCCACCAGCTTGTCAGCACCAATACCAGAACACCTCAGACCAAGCAACTAGCCATGCCTACTAGAGGGCCCAGAACCTGGCCCCACCCACCAGTGAGCTAACACTAGCCCCAGGAACTGGTCTCACCCACCAGAGGGCAGACACTAGTCTTGGGATCACTGTGGCCCTGAAGCCAGCCATGTCAATCCTAGTCCACCAAAGAGCAGGCCAACAGAAGTTCCGAGACCCCTGGCACTACAGACAGACACTCTAGCACTGTGCTCCATCTATCAGTGGGCCAGCAATAGACCCAGATGCCCTGGGACTCCTGGGGCTCACCACATGAGCTGGCCCCCCCCACCAAAAGGCCAGTAGCCTCCACACAAGGTAGGGCCTGGCTACCAACTGCACAGGGACAGCCACACCTACCAGTATTCCCACAGTAGTCAGTAGTCAGTCTGCCACAAGAGAAAGACACACATAGAGGGCACCACCCCTAGAGAATATATCTCTGGTGACCAGATGGAAATGTGCTGCTGGGCCACATAGGATATCTCCTACATAAGGCCACTTCTCCAAGATCAGGAAAGTTCTACCATCTTACCAAATACAGAGAATAAAACAGCAAATTACACAAAATGAGGTGACAGAGGAATATGTTCCAAATAAGGGAAAAATGTAAAATCCCAGAAGAAGAATTAAATGAAATGGAGATAAGCAATCTACCTGATAGACTTGAGGTAATGATCATAAAGAAGCCCAAAGAAATTAGAGAAGAATGGATGAACAATGTGAGAAGTTTAAAAAAGAGTTAGAGGATATAAATAAGTACCAAAGAGAACTAAAGAATACAATAACTAAAATAAAGTATATAATAGAATTGATCAACAGTAGATTAGATACAGAGGAACAGATCATAATACTGGAAAACAAACTATTGGGTGGGCCAAAAATTGCCTTTGGTTTTTTAAGTAAAAATAAAAGACACATTTTTCATTTTCACCAAGAACTTTATTGAACAACATATTCACCCTTTTGCTCTACTACCTTCTGCCATTTTTCAGGCAACTTCAGAATTCCATCTTCCCAAAACTATTTATCTTTTTGAGCAAAGAACTGTTCCAGGTGCCTTTTACAGTCTTTCAGGGAATTGAAATTTTTTCCATTAAGAGAATTTTGTAAAAACTGAAATAAATGGAAATCCAAAGGTGCAATGTCTGGTGAATACAGCAGATGAATCAGAACTTCCCAGCCAAGCTGTAACAGTTTTTGCCTGGTCATCAAAGAAACATGCAGTCTTGGGTTATCCTGATGGAAGATTATGCATTTTCTGTTGACTAATTCTGGACGCTTTTTGTTGAGTGCCACTTTCAGTTGGTCTAAATGGGAGCAGTACTTGTCGGAATTAATCATTTGGTTCTCCGGAAGAAGCTCATAATAGAGGACTCCCTTCCAATCCCACCATATACAAAACATCACCTTCTTTGGATGAAGACCAGCCTTTGGTGTGGTTGGTGGTGGTTCATTTTGCTTGTCCCATGATCTCTTCTATTCCACATTGTTGTGCAGTATCCACTTTTCATCACCCGTCACAATCTGTTTTAAAAATGGAACATTTTCCTTACGTTTCAGTAGAGAATCACATGTGGAAATGTGCTCAAGAAGGTTTTTTTCACTTAACTTATGGGGAACGCAAACATCAAAGTGATTCACATAACCAAACTGGCGCAAATGATTTTCAAAGCTTGATCTGGATATTTTCAGTATGTCGGCTATCTCCCACTTGGTATAATGTTGATTGTTCTCAATTATTGTTTTGATTTGATCACTATCAACTTTAACTGGTCTACCCAACAGTGGAGCATTTTCCAGCAAGAAATCTCCAACACGAAACTTCGCAAACCACTTTTGACATGTTCGATCAGTCACAGCACCTTCTCCATACACTGCACAAATCTTTTTGTGTATTTCAGTTGCATTTTTACCTTTCTTGAAATAATAAAGCATAATATGCAAAAAATCTTGCTTTAATTCTTCCATCTTCAATATTAAAATGGCTACAAAAAATTCACCAATTTTGATGTCTTTTTTTAAATGCATGCTGATATGACAGCTGTCACATACAATCTAACAAAATTGTTTCAAATGAAGTTAAAGACAACTAAGTGCTACTAGAGCCATCTTACAGAAAAAAAGAATGAACCTTTTGGCCCACCCAAGAGTAGAAATCACTCAAGCTAAACAGAAACAAGAAAAAATAATTTCAAAAAACGAGGACAGTTTAAGAGACTTCTGAGAGAACTTAAGCATACTAACATTTGCCTTATAGGGGTTCCAGAGGAGAAGAAAGTAAGGGGCACAGAACACATATGAAGACTTAATAGTTGAAAACTTCCCTAACCTGGGAAAGGAAACAGATATCTAGGTCCAGGAAACAGAATCCCAAACAGGATGACCTCATAGAGGGTCACAGCAAGATACACTGTAATTAAAATGGCAAAAATTAAAGATAAAGAGAAAATATTAAAAGTAGCAAGAGAAAAGCAACAATTTATATACAAGGGAACTTCAAAAAGGCTATCAGCTGACTTTTCAGCAGAAATTCTACAGACCAGAAGGGAGTGGCATGATGCATTTAAAATGAGGAAAGGGGAAAACCTATAACCAAAATATTCTACCCAGCAAGGTAATCATTCAGATTTGAAGGAGAGATCAAAAGTTTTACAGATAAGCAAAAGGTAAAAGAGTTCAACATGAAACCAGCTTTATAATAAATGTTAAAGGGACTTCTCAAAACAGAAAAGGCCACAACTAGAAGTATAAAAATTATGAAAGGAAAAATCTCAATGGTAAAGGCAAATACACAGTAAAGGTACATTGACAATTTATAAAGCTAGTAGAAAGCTTAAAAGACAAAAGTAGCAAAATCATCTATACCCACAAGTGATACACAGAACAAAAGGTTGTAATATATGATGTCACAAACAGTAAACGTAGGGGGGAGTAAAAATGCAAAGCTGTTAACTGTGTTCGAACTAAAGAAATCAGCAACTTAAAATTATCATCTCTCTCTATATATAGAGAGAGACAGATATATTGTTATGTTGATATATTATTGATATATATAAGCCTCACCATAACCACAAACCAAAAATCTATAATAGATACACACACAAAAAAGAGAAAGGAATCCGAGTATAACTCTATATATAGTCACCAAATCACAAAGGAAGAGAGCAAAAGAAGAATGGAACAAAAAGTAATCACAGAAACAGCCCTAAAATGTTTAAAAATGGTAGTAAGTATACTCTATCAATAATTACTCTGAATATAAATAGAGTAAATGCGTCAATCAAAAGATATAGAATGGCTGAAAAAAGGATTAAAAAACAAGTGCTATATATATGCTACTTACAAGAGACTCATTTTAGATCTAATGTCACACACACACATATAAAGTCCTATATATATGCTACCTACAAGAGACTCATTTCAGATCTAAAGTCACTCACAGACTTATTTCAGATCTAAAGTGAGGGGATGGAAAAAGGTATTCCATGAAAATTGAAATGAAATAAAACCAGGGTAGCAATACTTATATCAGACAAAATAAACCAAGACACTAAATAATGATAAAGGGATCAAACCAACAAGAAGTTATAACAATTGTAAATATATATATGCACCCACCATAGGAGCACATAAATACATAAACCAAATATTAACAGATATAAAGGGAGAAAATGATTGCAACATAATAAATAATAGTAGAGGTTTGTTAACACCACATTTACATCAATGGACCCATCCTTCAGACAGAAAATCAATAAGGAAACATTGGCTTTAAATGACACATTAGTTCAGATGGACTTAAGAGATATATACAGAACATTTCATCAAAAAGCAGCAGAATACCCATTCTTTTCAACTGTACATAGAACATTCTCCAAGATACAACACATGTTAGGCCACAAAACAAGTCTCTGTAAATTTAAGAAAACTGAAATTATACCAAACCTTATGACCACAGGTGAGAGCACAGATAAATTACAAGAAAATACTGCAAAAAACACAAACACATGGTGGCTAAACAATATGTTCACCAGAGAAATCAAAGTGGAAAAAAAAATGGGAAATACTGTAAAAGGAATCACCAAAATCCAACATCTGTGGGATGCAGGAAAAGCAGTTTTAAGAGGGAAGTTAATAGAAACACAAGCTAATGTTAGAAAAAAATTAAAATCTCAAATAAAAACCTAATCTTACACCTAAAGGAAAAATAATGAGGAACAAATAAAACCAAAAGTTAGTAGAAAGAAAGAAATCATAAAGATCAGAGGAGAAATAGATGAAATAAAGACCAAGAAAACAATAAAAAAGATTAATGAAATTAAGAGCTGGTTCTTTGAAAAGATAAATAAAAGTGATAAATCTTCAGCCAGACTCATAAAGAAAAAAAAGAGAACCAAAATAAATAAAATCAGAAATAAAAAAGGATGAGTTACAACTGACATCACAGAAATACAAAGGTTCATAAGAGATTGCTATAACAATTATATGCCAATAAAATGGAAAACCTAGAAGAAATGGAAAAATTCATAGGAATGTATAATGTCCCAAGACTGAATACAGAAGAAATAGAAAATATGAAAAGACCAGTTACCAGTAATGAAACTGAATCAGTAATTAAAAAAAAAAAAAGAAAAACTTCCAACAAACAAAACTCAGGACCAGATGATTTCACAGGTAAATTTTACCAACAATTTAGAGAGGAGTTCACATCTATTCTTCTCAAACTGCTCCAAAAAATTGCAGAGTGAGGAAGGCTCCTAAAGTCAATCTATGAGGCCAACATCATCCTGATACCATAATCAGACAGATATCACAAAAAAGAAAATTTTTGGCCAAATCACTGATGAACAAATATGCAAAAATCCCTAAAAAAAATTAGCAAACTGAACTCAACAATACATGAAAAGGATTATATACCACGAGCAAGTGGGATTTATCCCAGGAATTCAAGGTCGGTCCAATACCAACAAATCAATCAATGTGATACACCACATTAACAAATTAAAGAATAAAAAATCATGTAATCATCTCAATAGATGCAGAAAAGTCTTTTTAGGAAATTCAATATCCATTTATGATAAAAACTCGTCACTGAATGAGTATAGAGGAAACGTATCTCAACATAGTAAAGGCCATATATGGCAAGCCCACAACTATCAATAATATCATACTCAACTGTGAAAAACTGAAAGCATTTCTTCTAAGATAAAGAACAAGATAAGGATGCCTAATTGTCCCACTTTTATTCAACATTGTATTGGAAGTCTTAGCAACAACAATTAAACAGGAAAAAGAGATAAAATTCACCTAAATTGGAAAGAAAGAAGACTGTCACTATTTTCTGATGACATGATACTGTATATAGAAAACTCTAAAGTCTCCACCAAAAAAATACTAGAACTCATTAATGAATTCACCAAAATTTCAGGACACAAAATTAATAAGCAGACATCTGCTGCATTTCTATACACTAACAATGAACTATTAAAAAGAGAAATTAAGAAAACAATTCCAATTACAATTGCATCAAAAAGAATAAAAGAGTTAAGAATAAATCTAACTAAGGAGGTAAAAAGACATTTTCTCAGAAAACTATAAGATACTGATGAAAGATATTGAAGATGACCAAAACAGATGGAAAGATATACCACGTTCATGGATTAGGCAGAAATAATAGTGTTAAAATATCTATGCTACCCAAGGCAATCTACAGATTCAATGCAATCACTATCAAAGTACCAATGACATTTTTCACAGAATTAACAAATAATTCAAAAATTTGTATGGAAACACCAGAGACCCCAAATAGCCAAAACAATAATGAGAAAGAAGAAAAAGCTGGAGGTATCATACTCCCTGATTTCAAAATATACTACAAATCTACAGTATTCAAAACGGTATTGCATTGGCTCACAGACACATAGACCAATGGAACAGAAAAGAGAGCCTAGAAATGAACCCACACTTTTATGGGCAATTAACCTACAACAAAGGAAGCAAGAATATACAATGGGGTAAATACAGCTCTTCAATAAGTGGTGTTGGGGAAACTGGGCATCTACATGCAAAAGAATCAATCTGGACTACTTTCTTGCACTGTATACAAAAATAAACACAAAGTGGTTAAAGACTTAAATGTAAGACTTGAAACAATAAAACGTCTAGAAGAAAACATAGGCAGTATGCTCTTTGGCAGTAGTCTTAGCAAGTAAATTTTTGGATATCTCCTCAGGCAATGGAAACAAAGTCAAAACTAAACAAATGGGACCACATAATACTAAAAAGCTTTTGCATAGTGAAGGAAACAACCAACAACAAAAAAAGGTTGCCTACTGAATGGGAGAAGATAATTGCAAACAATATATCCAATAAATAGTTAATATCAAAAATCTACAAATAAACTCATAAAACTCAACATCAGAAAAAAAAAAAAAACCCACAAATAATGGGCAGATGACCTGAAAAAACATTTTTCCAAGGAAGATAGACAAATGGCCAACAGGCACATGAAAAGATGCTCAGCATCACTAATCATCAGGGAAATGCAAATCAAAAGTACAATGAGATACCACCTTACATCTATCAGTATGGCTATTATCAAAAATACAACAAATGACAAGTGTTGGCAAAGATATGGAGAAAAGGGAAACCTGTGTACTGTTTGTGGGAATGTAAATTGATGCAGCCATTATGGAAAACAGTATGGAGATTCCTCAAAAATTAAAAATAGTACTACTATACAATCCAGTAATTGTACTTCTTGGTATTTATCTGAAGAAAATAAAAACACTAATTTGAAAAGATATATGCACCCCTATGTTCATTGCAGCATTATTTATAATAACCAAGATATAGAAGCAACCTAAGTACCCACTGATAAAAAAAAAATGGATAAAGAATACAGACATATATGTGTGTGTGTATATATATATATATATATATATATATATATATATATATATATATATATATATAAATGACAATGGAATGTTTCTCGACTCTCAACCATAGAAAAAAATGAAAAAAATGAAATCTTGCCATTTGTAACAACATGGATGGACCTAGAATGTATTATGTTAAGTGAAATAAGTCAGACAGAGAAAGACAAATACTGTATGATTTCACTTATGTGTGGCATCTAAAAAACAAAACAATTTAACAAACATAACTAAATAGAAACAGTGCCATAGACATAAAGAACAAACAGGTGGTTGCCAGAGGGGAGAGGAGTGGGAAGAAGAGAGAAATAGGTGAAGGAGATTAAGAGGTACAAATTTTCAGTTACAAAATAAATGTCAGGGGTATGAAATGTACAGTGTGGAAAATGTTGTCAATAATATTGTAATATCTTTGTATGGTGACAGATGGTAACTGGAGTTATCATGATGATTTTGAAGTTTATAAAAATATTGAATCACTATATTGTGTATCAGGAACAAACATAGTATTGTAGGTCAATTTTACTTAAAAAACAAACAAACAAACTCATAGAATAAGAGATCAGATTTGTGGTTACCAGAGACGAGGTGTGTGGCCGGGGGAATTGGAGGAAGTTAGTCAAAATACAGTCTTCCAGTTATAAGACAAATAAGTACTAGGAATGTAATGTACAACATGATAAATACAATTAAATACAATTAAAACTGCTATGTGTTATGTACAGAAGTTTTTAAGAGAGTAAATCCTAAGAGTTCTTACCACAAGGAAATTTTTTTTCTAATTTTTAAAATTCTGTACCTATATGAGATGATGGACCATCAGTAAACTTACTGTGGTAATTATTTCATGATGTATGCAAGTCAAATCATTATACTGTACAGCATAA
Source organism: Balaenoptera physalus (assembly GCF_965194825.1). NCBI lineage: Eukaryota > Metazoa > Chordata > Mammalia > Artiodactyla > Balaenopteridae > Balaenoptera > Balaenoptera physalus. Next base: position 91,648,891 of record NC_138890.1, on the reverse strand, counting down.
AATTATACAATGCTGTATGTCAATTGTATCTCAATAAAACTGGAAGAAAAAAAGAAACAACAAAAAAACCCAATTAAAAAACCTCACTTTACACCACAATGAACTAGAAAAAAAAGACAAACAAAGCAGAGAGTTAGTAGAAGGAATGAAGTAGCAAAGATCAGAGCAGGAAAAAAAAAAAGAGAGATTTGAAAAATAATAGACAAGCTCAATGAAATTAAAAGCTAATATTTTGAAAAGATAAACAAAATTGACAAACCTTTAGCTAGACTATCTAAAAAAAGTGGGAAGACTCAAATGAATACAATAAAAATGAAGGAGGAGACATTACACAGATTCCACAGAAATACACAGGATCAAAAGAGGCTAATTTTAAGAATTATATGCCAACCTGTGGGATAACCTATAAGACATGGATAAATTCCTAGAAACATACATCCTACCAGGACTGAATATGAAGAAATAGAAAATCTGAATAGTCTAATAATGAGTAAGGAGATTAAATCGGTAATCTAAAACCTCCCAACACAGAAAAGCTTATGATAAGATGGTTTCATCGATGAATTCTGTCAACTTTTAAAGAAGACTTAACTCCAATCCTTCTCAAATGCTTCCAAAAATTGAAGAGGAGAGAACACACCCAAATTCATTTTATGAAGCCAGCATTATTTTTTTTTTTTAAGACCCCCATTAGTGCCCCCTTACTATGTGATCTTACTAAAAACTTTTTTTTTTAACATCTTTATTGGAGTATAATTGCTTTACAATGGTGTGTTAGTTTCTGCTTTATAACAAAGGGAATCAGTTATACATATACATATGTTCCCATATCTCTTCCCTCTTGCATCTCCCTCCCTCCCACCCTCCCTATCCCACCCTTCTAGGTGGTCACAAAGCACCGAGCCGATCTCCCTGTGCTATGAGGAAGCCAGCATTATCTTGATGCCAAAGTCAGATAAGGATACAGGAAAAGAAAACTACAGTTCACCATCCCTGTTGAGCATAGATGCAAAATTTCTCAACAGAATATTAGCAAACCGGATTCTAGAGCACATTAAAAGGATTATACACACAATGATCAAGTAAGATTTATCCCTGGGATGTAAGGATGGTTCAACACACTGCAAATGAATATATGTGATATACCACATTAGACAATGAAAGATAAAAGTCATATAATCATCCTAATAAATGAATAGAAAGCATGTGACAAACACAACATCTTGCATAATAATAATCCTCAACAAACTGGATATAAAAGGAACATGCCTCAACACCATAAAGGCCATATAGGACAAACCCACAGCTAATATCATCCTCAATGGTGAAAGTTTAAAAGCTCTTCCTCTAAAATCAGAAACAGGACAAGGGTACCCTCTCTCACCACTCTTATTCACCACAGAACTGAAAGTCCTAGCTAGAGCTGTAGTCAAGAAAAAGAAATAAAAGATATCTAAATTGGAAAGATGAAGCAAAATTGTTATTTACAGATGATATTTTATATACAGAAAATTCTAAAGACTCAATCAAAATATTGTTGTAAATAATCAAAGAATTCAGTAAAGTTGCAGGTTATAAAATAAAAACACAAAAATCCGTTGTATTTCCATAAGCTAACAATGAAAAAAATCTGAATAAGAATTAAAGAAAAATATCCACTCTCAATAGCATCAAAACAATAAAATACTTAGGAAAAAATTTAACCAAGGAAGTGAAAGACCTGTACACTTGACAACTGTAAGACTTTGATGAAATAAAATTGAAGACACTAATCAATGGAAAGATACCCTATGTTCATTATCAGAACTGATATTGTTAAAATGTCCATATTACCCAAAGCCATTTATAGATTCAATGTAATCCCTACTAAAATTCAAGTGGCATTTTTCACAGAAATAAAAAGCAATCATAAAGTTTGTATGGAACAACAAAAGACCCCAAATAACCAAAGTAATACTAGTAAAGAAAATGAAGCTAAAAGCATCACACTTCCTGTTTCAAACTATATTATAAAGTTTTAGTATTTAAAACTGTATGGCACCAGTATAAAATTAGACACATAAACAATTGGAGCAGAATAGGAAGCCTAGAAATAAATTCTTGCTTACATGGTCAACTAATAGTTGACAAGGGAGCCAGGAACACAATGGGGAAATAATAGTCTCTTCAACAAAAGATGTTAGGAAAACTGGATAACCATATGCAGAAAAATGAAATTGAATACCTATCTTACACCACTGACTTCCATTAACTTGAAATGAATTAAAGACTTAAACATAAGTCTTGATACCATAAAACTCCTAGAAGAGAACATAGGGAAGACAATACATGACATTAGTGTTGAAAATGATTTTTTTAATAGGACACCAAAAGCATAAGCAACAAAATCAAAAATCAACAAGTAGGACTACATCAAACTAAAAAGGTTCTGCACAGCAAAAAACAAACAAACAAAAAAATCATCAACAAATGAAAAGGCAACCTAAAAAATGGGAAATAATATTTGTAAACTGTACATTGAATAAGGGGTTAATACCCAAAATATACAAAGGGGGACACATATAACTTAACAAAAACAACAACAAAACAGTCTAAATAAAAGATGCTCACCGTCACTAACCACCAATGAAATACAAATCAAAAGCACAATGAGTTATCAACCCATATCTGTTAGAATGGCTCTCATCAAGAAGACAAGAGATAACAAGTGTTGTTAGGATGTGGAGATAGGGGAAGCCTTATGCACTGTTGGTGGGAATGTAAATTGGTTCAGCCACTGTGGTAAACAGTGTGGAGTTTCTGCAAAAAATTGAAAATAGTAATACTATATGATCCAGCAATCCCAATTCTGGGTATACATCCAAAGAAAATGAAAACAGGATATTAAAAAATATTGGCACTCCCATATTTACTGCAGCATTAACAACCTAACTGACTGTCAACAGATGAGTGAAGATGTGTTTTATATATATATATTCAACTATGAGAAAGAAGAAAATCCTGCCATTTGCAAAACATGGACAGACCTTGAGGGTGTTATGCTAAGTCAGGTAAGCCAGAAAGAAAGACAAGTACTGTAAGGTATTATTAGTATGTGGAATCTAAATATGCTGAACTCCTAGAAACAGAGAACAGAAGGGTGGCTACCAGGGCTGGGATTGGTGGAATTGGGGAGATGCTGTTAAACCATACAAACTTGCACCTAAAAGATGAATAAGTTTCAGAGATCTAATGCACAGCATACTAATTCTAGTCAACAATACTGTATTATATACAAAGTTGTTAAGAGACTACATCTTACATATTCTCGCCATAAGAAAGAAATAATAATGTGACCTGATAGAAGTGTTAGCTAACACTATGGTGGTTATCATATTGTAATATACAATTGTATCAATTAGACACATTTTGCACCTTAAACTTACACAGAGTTATACGTCAATTATATCTCAAAAAGTAAAGAGAAATCTCTAAGACTTACAGTCAACTCCTATCAATGTCCCTTTAATTACCTTCTAAAGTACTTGTTAATTACTCATTACTTACAAAATAAATTTTATTCACTCTGCTCAAAGTAAAGAAAAAAGTCAAACTTGACTGATTAAAAAATGAGCCAAATACCTTAACAGATACCTCACCAAAGAGGATATATAGATGCCAAATAAGGATACGAAAAGATGCCCCATATCTCATGTCATCAGTGAAATGCAAATTAAAATGAGATATCACTACACACCTATTAAAATATGAAACAGTGAGGACATCAAATGCTGGCAAGAATGTGCAGCAATAGGAATTCTCATTCATTGCTGGTGGAATGCAGAATGGTAAAATCACTTTGGGAGACATTTTGGTAGTGTCTTACAAAACTAAACATGCTCTTACTATAAGACCCAGCAATCTCCCCCCTTGGAATTTAGTTAGCCTAAGGAGGTGAAAAATCTATGTCCTTAAAGAAATATGTACACAGATGTTTATAGCAGTTTTATTCACAATTGCCAAGGAAGCAACCAAGGTATCCTTCAGTAGGTGAATGGACAAAGAAAGTATGGTACATCCAGAAATGGAATATCATTCAGTGCTAAAAAGGAATTGAGCTATCAAGCCATGAAAAAAAATGGAGGAATCTTAAATGCATATTACACAGGGCAGCATAATATAGTAGAATAGGGGAGGGTATAAATTACTAATTTTCACATTTTATAGAGAGGATGTGTGTTGGTAGTATGTGGCAAAATACCATTTTACTTTTAATCTTTATAATTAAATTAAAACTTTTCATAGAATGCTAAGAATTTTTTAAATGATGAATACTTTCCAAACTACTGCAAAAATAAATCAATAAAAGCAAATGAATTCTGCATTAAAATAAAATAAAATAAACCCATAGAAATGAAATATAAAGCATGAAATCAAATAAGTATGAGCAACCATATCACCTTGTCTAGTATGGCAAATGATTTGAAATTTTATATTATATTCCAGGACTTTCAAACTGAGTACTAAAAAAGCATATATATAGTATATATATTATATATATAAATTTTTTGGTTCTTGAATATGTATTTTTTACAGAAAAAAATCATTCATAAATTGAGGTACAAAAATGTTCAAACACATGAGTAAATAATGTAATGATAAAGAACTATTTTTTGTGAAAAGTGTTTTTTAAAACATCTTTATATTTCAGTGCAAAAACATACCCCTGGCACCTCTTAAAACATAAGAGCAAGCTCAAAAAACCGTAGTGATGGAAATAAGTGAGGAAAATAATATATATAATATATATAATTAAAAATCCAATTTTAGAAAGTTATATCAAGAAAATTCAAAAATAAAGAAACTAGATTTGACAGTAATGAGAGCTGACAGGCAGGATTTTATTGGGAAAAGTGAGTGATTAATCTATGAGTGATTAATGACAGTTATCTTAATTGAATACAAGACATATTGAAAAATATCACAAGTACAGTAAAAAGCAAAGTGTCAAAATATATAAATCAAAAAATTTAAAAGAAATTTACTGCATAAGAATGGAGAATTTTTCTACTTGTCAGATAATAAATAAAGAAATAACCCCAAAGGATCTGATTAATATAAATTCTTTCAATAGACCCATGACAAAGACTTGTCCTACAGTGTGAGAAATTTTGTTTTCAAAATTTCTTTGAAATACCTTTGGGGCATTTATACTTTTATTAAAATTTAGGTCACAGAAAATCTCAATAAAATGCAAAAAGTAAATATTTAGGAAACATTCTCAAACCTCAATATGAAAACCTTGAAAATCATAATCAAAGAATCCACAATAAAACCACTAACTTGAAATTAATTAAGTAAATAAATTGTTTCTATGAATTTGCTTAGAATGAGCCCCCATACTTTGGATCTGTTGCTTTAATAATCATAATATTCAAAGTGTTGTGTTTGTAGAATTGACTATCTCCTGGATACAAAAAGACATATGTAACTTTGTAAAAGATCCTACCCAACATAATGAGAAAAATAAAATAAGAAATAAAAGTTGTAAAAACCTAAATATAGTTCTAGTCCATGAATTTCTAACATAGAACACTGGTGAAATCAGATGTGAATGAAACCATTTTTGCATGAATCTTTGTTTACTACTTCCTAGCTTTGTGACCTGGGCCAATTACCCTAACGTTCTGAGCTCCAATTTCCTCTTCTTTCACACAAAGACACTAACAATACTTACCTTTTAAGGTTATTTTAAATATAAAATAAAATGTGTAAAATGCTTAGAATATTTTTTTGTCCCATATCATTATTTTATTTGGTTAATTGCTGCCAAGTCAAGTAATAGTAATTTTAGTTGTGTTATAAGCTTGTTCTTGATCTGGGCAATTGGATTTTTGTTTAGAAATGCAGTGTCTCAATAGTTTTTGAGTCTATGTTACTCAGATGGTGACACATTAAACACTGCCAATAAGTTTCTATTGCTAAGATAGCCAGAATTACTCTGGTTCATTTTACGTCTGAATCAGAATTTTTTCCTTTCTCATCAATTCTGGGATCTACCCAGTATACATCCCCAAACATAATTCTTTTTAAACTTTAAAATTATTTGCATAAATCAGATGTTATTGATTGCAATCAAAGAATCCTCATTAGGACCAAAGTTGGTACCTGACTAGATGTAGGTAAGATTGATCCAAGAAAAGTGGTGTATTCAGAGATGGCTATTGAGAAATAATAAAAGATATGGAATGAGAAGTCTTCAGCCATTGGTATATTATGGTAAAATATGCCATATTTTACATCAAATCATGTAAGCAGATTGAGAATGAAACTTGCAAGGATAAGAAACTTGTTTCTCCACCAATTTAATACAAATGCTGTCCATTAGGCTGATAACACTGATACTGTCTATTAGGTTGGATGATTTGTCTGCACCAGAACACTGGCTAACTTAATGTGACAAATTCAAATCCCCTAGACATAATCTACACATTGCCCCAAGGTGTAACCATCCTGAAAGAATCATTTAACCACTGTGGTGATAAGATTGAGAACACAAACATATATTCAGAAACAAATAAATAAATAAATAGCTGCTTGCCAAATAAGCCCACCTATTTAATTTACAACTTCATCCTTCCTCTAATGAGAAAGTTAGGGAAATCTAATCATTGTAATAATGACATTAGAAAGCTTTGAAGGATTTGGGTAACAAGAATAACTAAACTTCCTTGAAATACCACCCATTGCATTACTCTTTTTGCAGAGTCCACTCCTCTTTCATAAAAGGAAGTTCAACTTCCCCCTGAATCTTCACCCTTTATTCTTAGTCAGGGGCCAGAATTTAAGTTCAGCCATTATTGATGGTGAAGCGGTGGGGGAAAATGGAGAAAGTCTGAGGAAGAGAAAAGGTATAACCAGAAAAAACTGCTCAAGTTGGCTATAAAGCATCTCAAAAATTGAAAGAATATTTGTAGAAATATACTTTTGAAAGCGCCCAAGAATGTAGAATGAACCAAAAGTTTGAACCAAACTGACTGTATCGACACTGGAGCACTCTGCAGAGATTCAGGCAGCTGGCCTAGGTTCTAATAGATTTTGGGGTTGGATAATATGAAAGAGAACTGGTCTGTAAGTAATCCATGCTAAGTGTTACTGAACGTGAGAAATCTCTTGGTCTAAAAGAAAAGAATGCAAAGATTTTGAGAGACAAGGAGGTTGAATCAGCTTATCATGAGTTTTGCATGTACCCATACCTCTTTGGATCCTCCTGAGAGGTATTCCCACAACACTTTCCTCTCTTCCTTTCCTTGAGATCTACTATGACTAGGGAGGTGGCAAAATTCAAATAAACAAACCAAGCCAAATTTGCAATTTTCTTTGGGCCTGGAAGGCTGGGGAGAAGGAAACAACTGAATGGCATTCCCAGGAGGAGAGAAGCCCACTGAGGCTGAGCACGAGAGGTAGTAGTTAATTACAAGGCAAAATGTATAACAGGAATTAGGGTGGGCAGAGAAATAGGATCTTTGGGAATGATCTGTTTAATGAAGATTGTAGTTAATTAATTAAGGGATTCCCAGTAATTAAATTACTAAGAAATTCACGGACATCTTAAGTAATCTGTATACCAAAAAACAACAGAAAAAACAGATAACAATAAAAGTGTACAAACTTCAGATATGAATAACTAGATATCTGAACGACAGCACTAAGTCAGATGCAGTCTTTGCCATTCTTCAGATGTGTGTTAATTCAGAGTCACAGATTCCATAAATGAATAATTTTCTTGATTTCTTTAAGGAAGGAACCTATAAAAACACCACAAGCATGTACCTACTGTGAGACTTTACCTTCATTCTATCACTAAAATACCTATGACCACTTACCTAAATAACTCTAGACTAAGGACTGTAGACACCCCAGGCTTTGTAAGATTATTGTACACCAGTTCTGAGCTAATTCGTGTGTCGGAGGACCTGCAGAAGTTACCATATTATTTTCTACAAAAGAAAGATGTTTAAATTAAGTTTGTGATTTGAAAGCTCAATTGCAGTTAATCATTGTTGGTATCATCTTGAAATGTGTTTCAAAATAACATTAAGCATGTTTATGTACAAGTTAACTTAAAATATGTCTCAAGGTTCCCATGGTACAAACTTTTCAGTTGTATGCCATTTTATTTAAGCTAGCAGCAGCATAGAAAAATGTATGATGAAAATTTCAAATTGAGCATTTCTATATTTCTAGGGGAAACTGAAAGATAATGTGAGGTTGAAGGCAAAGGTATGACCAGTAGCATTAACAGGGACCACAACAAGGGGCTCAATAAGATATTTTTCGTAAATTTATTCAACGTATATTTATTGAGAACCTACCAAGTGCTAGGTGTGTTCCAAGTGTTTACAAAATTTCAGGGATCTTAACAAGAAACAAAAAAGCCCTTTGCCTCCAAAAAGAGACCCTTTAGTGGAGAGATATGGACAATAAATTATATTTTGTACTGCATTGCAAAATATTAAATGCTACGGAGAAAAATTAATATAATAAAAGGGGAAAACGCGTTCCAATGATGGAAAATTTGCAGTGTTAAATAGGGGATCATTGAAGATGTGTCATCTGAGCAAAGACTTGAAGGATAGAAGAGACCAGACTCTGCAAATATTTGGGGTAAGGACATTCCAGGTAGGAAGAACAACAAGAGCAAATATCATGGGGCCAAGGAGGCAAATAGAGAGGAAGGGGACATTGGTTGAAATGAGATAAGAAAGACAACAGAGGAATATACTTAAATGGAAGGAAACGTGGCATTTATTGTAAAATAACCTTTTTGCCAGTCTTCTCTTAATTGACCTAAGATGAATATTTAATCATGGTTTACCAAAAACTGCAGCTCTAGAAACCATAGCTAAATAAAACTATATATATATATGTATGTACATATGCTTCTAACTCTTATTACTATTCTATGTCAGAAGAAAGATACATTTTAACTATTTATTTACCAAAAAATTGGCCTGCAGGCATTCATGACTTCATATCGGCATGCTGAATAGCAGAGACCAATATATTTATAGAAATAGCACACTTAAGAATATCCTAGTCGTTTTTCTGTCACAAGCTTATAACAAATTTGGTGTGAATATCATTTTGTAGAAAAGTAAGATGTTTCAAAGAAGGCGGTACAAATGACATCTCTAGGTGTTAGCTTGTTACTTGTGGTACAGTGACACTGACCTTAAGCAATTCTCTTAAACATAGGTAAAAATATCTTAAATAAGTATAAATAAATGATAGGTACAAATAAATAGGTGTAAAATAAGTATAAATAAATAGGTATAAATCTCTTAAATGGGTATAAATCTACTTACACCATGGGAAGCGTGGTCAGAGGAGAGCTACCTTTCCTCTGCCCATCCATTTTGAGTATGCTATAGACATAATATTTATCCTCATGGAATCAAATCTTGAATAAAGATTTCTCTTCCTCTTACTTTGCATCCATGTTAGTCATCCCATCAGGTCTTACTTAAAAATTGTTTTAACAAGAAAGCCTTATTTTCAGGGTAATTAGCTGAGAGCCCATATCTATGGGAAGTTGTGGTTGGTCGAGAAAGGCCTCCCGCAGCCCAAAAGCTATCTAGGGCAAATCCTTGGAATCCATGAATGCCTTCTTAGTTGGAAAAGGAATCTTTTGCAGATGTGGTTTATTTGAAGATCCTGAGATGTGTTAATCCTGGATTATCCAGGGGAACCCTAAATCCAATGACAAGTGTCCTTACAGCAGAAAGGCAGAAGGAGGGTTGAGACAGAAGGAGGGTTGAGACAGACAGGAGAGGAGAATACACAAAAGAGGTAGAGGCAATTTGACCATGGAGGCAGATTCGAGTGATGTAGCCATGGGCCAGGGTGACTGGAGCCCCCAGAAGCTGGAAGAGGCAAGGAATGGAAAGTGCTCTATTGTCACCAGAGGAGGGGCTGCCCTACCAACACCCTAATTTCAGACTTCTGACCTCCAAAACTGTGAGGCAACAAACTTATGTTCTTTTTTCACCAAATTCATGGTATTTTGTTACAGCACTCCAAGGAAACTAATATGGAAGTTATAGTAATAGAAACATTATATAGATTTTTTTTATTTTCAAGTTTACTTGAAATTTTGAAGGAAATGTAACTAACATGGGATATTAGGAATTAAAATTTCTTTTCATAATTTTAGAATTACTCAAGAGACTTCTGAAAATGTTTACACCTGTAGAAAGTGCCCACATATCTGTGTAGGTATATTTTTCCTTTCTTTCACATTAAGGATGCTTTGGCAGAAACATTTGAGAAGTAGGATATTAAAAGATTAAAAGTCCATAATTAAAATCAAGAAGGGAAATATTTTACCTGGTTGCATTTATTTAACCAATTTTTGTAAGTTAAAATTATTGAAGGAGAATAATGGATACTCCTTAGAATACAAACAAAATTGGGGAGAAATAGAATAAGGTTTGATAAATAACCACTGAACCCCAGGAACTCTGCTAACCTCACTCATATGTTATATGTCATCTCATTTAATCATCATCATAAGCCTAAATGTAAGCAAGTGTTGGTGTAAGACTAAAAATTAAATATATATATATTTTTATCTGGGTTAGTAGTTTTTGATTCAGCAGTTCCAGTGGAAAAAAGCCCACTATTACTACCCTGTTTGAAGTTCCTCTACTAAAGTTCTGTTCAAAATTGTGATATAAGGCAGAAACATTTTAATTGGGTTTAGAGAGTAAAACAGCATGTGTAACATAGGATAAATCTAGAGGGATTCAATAAGCTAAGGACAAATAAGTGGATCAAAGCTGAGAAGAAATGTGATAAAATAAAGAGCAGACTTTCCATCATTCAAACTTCTGCACTCATCATCCTTGATCCCATTGGTATGAATAGTCTTTGATAACAGAAAAGAAATAATTCTTCCTCGTCTTTAGCACCACTTCCTTCAGAGAATGTCAGAGGTACATATTTCTAATACATACTGTGAGACTCATGAGTTATGGAAAGTGTGGTTACAGTATCAAAAAATGTTTGAGAATCAATGAATGTTCTATGACTGTTCTACTTTCCTCCTGGAGAGTCACAGAAACATCACCAATTCATAAGCCCTGAAAAATCCTGAAGTTAAAAAAATCTTGTTTAATGTTGTCAACTTGTCCCAAATGTATTTAGCCATGGACTCTTTTGTTCACCTGACATTTGTTTTCCAGAGGAACTCACATTGGATAAAATTGGCAGCTCAGCCTTTTTGGACAACATGCAGTATGAATGACTCTGAGGACAGTCCTGACCAAAACTTGTAAAAAGCCAAGAGTAAGCATGATATCTCTAGATTTCTGCTATTTAGGTTATATCTTAATGAATGAAGTCATAGTAAATTTACAGTACAATGATTTTAGGACTTTCATGCCTATAACAAGCCTAAGGTACAAAAATCGAGAAGGACAACACAGTTAAATATTTTATAAGACGTTAAAAGAAATGGATATAAAACAAAAATACCCAAGACATACCTGTATTCTGTCCTCTGGAAACAGCACGAAAGCTGTTGTGTAAAATTACAAAACAAAGACATCCAACCACCCAAAAATTACCCTCTCTTCTTCCTCTTACCTTCCTTCCTTTTTTTCTTTTTAAATTTGAATTCAATTAACACACTATAGGCTTAAAATCTGGCAAAAATAGACAGCTTTTCTAACATAAGAAAAAGATGATCAAAATACATTTTCTCAGATTATCTTGGCTGCATTTACCAAAGGTAAGGTGTTTTCTTTTTTTCCCCCTGTAGTTTAATCTGGGATGTCAATAACAAATTTTTTTATTAAAATGCTGAACTTCACAGGCAGCAACCTAATTAAATACCCTTTGTCCTTTTCTGCGCCAAAGAGGTATTACCATCTGAATTTTCTCCAAGCTTGATAGTATACCCAAAACAGTATATTGAGTAGGAAAAAACAAAACAGAACCTAAGAGACAATTTCGCACATCTGTTCCTGCGGGTGTTCTTTCATTCTTTCTCATTTATAATTAATGAAAAATAATGGTGCTGACACAAGTTAATTACTATGAAAAATTACAGTTTATGCTATTTATTATAATAATGGCAAATTACTTGAGATTTTCAAACACTGTTCCTAAGCAATTAGAAGTGTTCATAAGGAGTTCACCTGTGAAATTTTTTCATCTGTGTTTGCATTCTGTGAAGTGAAAGAACACCCAATGTTTTTCATTAGCAGCAGAGATAACACAGCAAGAGATATTAATCATAGAGTCCGTACCTGAGAAAACATTTAAAATAAAATTGGATTGTATAGCTGAAGCAGAGGTCAAAACAGTACACAGAGATATTTATTACAACCAAATTTTTCTTAACAGGTTCAAAGGGACTATTAAATCTGTTTAATTTAGTAACAATTTGGTATAACTAATTAGAATTACTATCTTGTCCTAGTTTACCAAAAATATTAAATTACTTATTTAAAAATTAGAATTAATATCTTTCTAATTAGCACATACAAATTAGGGGATTGTCCCTTCTTGAACTTGCTTTTCTTATAAAACTGTAAATTGTAACACTAATGCAATAGTCCTCAGGTTATTAAGAATAACTTATGACTAAAAATTACTAATTAGGCCTAATATGCCTGTGTAAATGAGCTAAGTGAAAAACATCCCTGTGAAATATTTCATTTGCTGTAGTTTCAATAGTAACCCGAACAGGAAAGAGTTTGTTTTGTCTTGTTTAGCTCAATGACAATGTTGCTATACATTTACACCTATTTTGTTTCAGTTTTTATTCATTCAAAGTAATACAGAAAAAAAATTTTTAAATTCAACACAGTGACAAATTCTCCACATTAGTTTTAATATTTTCTATTAATTATGTTTTCAGGAATACGTTGATTTAAGAATACACCAGTTGCTAAGAGTAAAGACAAATAAATGTCAAGCCTTTGCCTTTTGAAAAGGCAAAGAAAAAAAACCATAAAAATGTATAAATCTTATTCATTAATATGTAGTCAGTAGTTGGCGTTAAAATTAGTTTTGATCAAGTAGATCCTGAGTCATTATCATATAACACCTCTCCTACAAAATATTAACTGCCATACTTTAGATGATATCCTCTTTTCTAAACACGTGTAAAAATTCAAATCACGGAATAGAACTGAACGTGTTTAAAGAAAGTAAGTGTATAAGAAAATAAAAGTCTTTACTTAGTAAATCATATAATTTTAGCATAACTGATTAGAATATCAGAATTCAAAATTTTGTAAGCAAAAAGGAAAGTTGATTGACTCATATAACTGTACTTAATACATTTTTTCCTGCTTTCACATGCTGATTACAGTTAGTGAAGTTACTGCATCAGCATTATCTCTTTCTCTGCTTTTGTTAGGCTGCTTATCTTTAGGTTGGTTGCATTCTCATCAGGATCTCTCCATGATGAACACTAATAGTTGCAATGTCCTTAAACCTTAAGATTTCCAATGGTGGTGGGTTGATGGTGTCAGAGTAAAAAGAATGAAAATTCTATTTTCAAAAGCAATAGCGAATTGAAATAGACTTACAAATTTTGTTTGACATTTAATTTCATGAATAGATAAGACTAATTTTTGATATCTTTTATCAATTTGCTGTGCATAAATGGATATTTCTCAGTATACTATTAATAAAATAATGAACCTTGTTTTGTCCTTATACTAGAACTATGATGTTGAAAACATCCTATCACTGAAGATATAACTTATAATTGGACATGTTAATTGCCCAGGATCAAACAATTTTCAAGCAACTAATATAGGAATCAAACAGAGATTTACCTTATTGAAAACCTATTTTATTACAAGTTTTTCCAGTTTCTTTTTAAATAGATTTAATATTTAGATAGAATTAATAGGAAATGATTTTGCTAAGGGTGACAATTACACTGTATTAAAATGTCTTAAATTTTCCTTAATAAGAACATAACATTATATACAGATATCTGAAATTTTTGAATCTTTTTGTCTCATATTTCAGACTCTACTTAGTTACTGGAGATTATTTGAGAAAAAATCTGGTACCATATAAAGGAAAGCCTGCGTACTCAAGGGTACTTATATTCAATGGTTCAGAGGCTGATGTTTTTATATATATTCAATAGTATTCCTTTTAGTAAAGACTTTGCTCTAGATGACTAATTGTTTCTCAAGTGAACCAGATTAAATATTTTAATTTTAATGAAATCATCACAGAATAATAAACTAAAAACTGGATTTTGAAACCAAGGACAATTTTATAGTCATCCGTATATTTTATAAAATTTTACACTGTGAACTCTCTATATATTCATTCTATGAATTAGTTTCTATGTAGTATGTCCTTCTTCATGAAATGGTTTCTTCTTTTATGTTTAAAAATTCATGGGTTCAACTATATGAAAAATAATCATTTAATATATATTTTATCAGTTCTTTCTAAACTCTTTCTAGAATACAAACGAGATGCAATTTAATTATCCAGAAAGTTTAAATTCACAAAATTTATAAATCAAACCTGAGAAACTCAGATGTGCAAGAAATTTTGCAATACAGTATTTCCTTTAAATGAAATTAAATCTGAATCCTAGCAACCAATCCACCATGTTGACACAGCACTTGGTTTCACACTTTGAGGAAGTTTTCAAGGATCTGGGGGGAAGGGTGGCTTTATGACCATCAAAAATCAGGAAGAGGGCTGAAAGTCTCCAATACATAATAGTCTGGCTCACGTGATCATTATTGAAGTCCACGTGGCCTCTGAAAGTGGCAGTAATAATTCTCTGAAAGATGTGGTCCTGGAGAGTTTTGGGGAAGCCTTCCTAGGTAACTACATTTGGTAGGAAGGTTGGACCCTGGAGGAACAGAGGCCTCCACTCGCCAGACCACTAGCCCTTGTACTTGATTGCATCCTAGAGGAAAAGGTAACTTTTCTAATGCTAGTGAAGGTGCACTGGGTGTGGGCAACAGTCCTGGCAAACCTCCATAATTGTACCACACAGATGCTTCCCTTAAAGTTCTGCCTCTGTCCAAGTTGCCATTATATATCATGATATAGGGACCATGATATAGGCTCTGCTTCCTGGAGGGCCTGAAGATGTCTGCTTCCATCCCAGTCTTGTGAGCCATCTATTAACTTTCCTCCAGAAGCTTCCATAATGCCCCTTCCTCACAATGTATTGTCCTCAGAGAGGATTTATTTACACACACACACACACACACACACACACACACACACACACACACAGAAAAACAGAAAAAGAGGTTTGGCTTTAAGCTTTTCCACATAAACCTCACCAGAGGCAATTTAAATACTACTATAACTTTTCTTTCACTAAGTAAGTAAATGTTTTCCTCATGACAACTACATACTGCACACATATTTTAAAGTGTTTTGTAAGGTAGAAAGAGGACTGGAAAGAAGGGAGTACCTATGTATTGAATGTTTGTTATGTTTCAGATGCTTTATATTATTCACCTCTTCTAATAGCCTCACTACCCTTACAGTATCATAATTTATTTTTTCATTTTTTGGAATACGAGGAAACTAAAATTCAGTAAAATGAAATAAAAAATTAACGAAATTAATTTACGCCTTGTTGCTAGTAACACAACTTGCAGCTAAACCGCGTTTTTTTCTCACCCCAAACTTCATGACATTTTCACTTTACCAGTGTTCCCAAAATTTAGCTATTCGTTATATACCAAACTTAAGTTTTTCCATGACATTGGACTACTTGAATATTTCATATGTCTACCAATTGCTAGATGGAGAGTCACAGTAGCCTCTCCTGGAATGTACTCCCATTCCATGGACAGATGACTTATCCATAACTCAAAACCAACCAATTCTGTGGAAAAACCTTCCACTTGACTCTTGGGCTCCAGAACTCCTCCTGTAGCCTATGGAATTTAAACATCCCTGAAAGAGAGTACAATCACCAAGAAGAGAGAGGAAGGTCAAGTCCTCCATTCTCTAGATCCCTCTAATTTTTATTCTTCAGAGAGATACCTCTTACACCACATTGGAGCTGAAAAGTGGTATCTTCATTTATTTTAGAGATTAGGAGTCCAGGTAGTAAGATTTGGAAAATTAAAAAGAAAAAGTTTTCCTCAATCCTTCCATAAGCAAATGAAGGAGAATCCAGAAAAAAAAAAAAGTGAAAAATAATGCAATAAGGAATTAAAAATATGGGATTAGAAACAACAGAGTAACTGGAAGGGGGCAGAGCCTAGAGAGAGGCGTGTGCTTTTTTACATGTGCATTTACAAAGGTTGGCACTAAGGAGCAGGGAACGGGATATGCAAAGTACAGTGTGGGCAGAGAGGGCTGGATTCCTTGTGAGAGGTGGGTGTGGGTTTTTTTATGGGATGATCTGCTGAAAGCAGATGAGGGTCTGACAGTTAAAAACTTGAGCAGAGAGGTAAACTGCATCTAAGGTGAAGGACCAGGAATGGGAGGATTGAGAAAACTTTAAAGAGCTAAAGAATGGGAAGCAAACCTAAAAATTTAAAGGTAGGAATGCTGAGGGAAGAGGTGCTGAGAACTGTGAAGCTATAATGGTGGGAGTAGGAGCAAGCTGACAATTTACTTCCAGAGAAATAGTGAGACCCAAGGCTTTAGATGAAGAGAAAGAGTTGAGGTCTTGTCATGTAGGAGAGAACACAGGGTTTTAGTAATGGACCCTGGAAGGTAACAACAAGGACACAAATATAAGAAGCTTGTACAAAATCTTTTGGGTGGAAAAGACATGAGAATAAAATAGCTCCTCCATTTAGCACTATATTGGCCTCCTCTGATTTACTCATCCATGTCTTGGGTTCCATTGTATGAGGCTAACTAGTCACTATTCCTATTGCACAGCCGGGCTGAACAGCCATAGAACCAGGGACTCTGGCTACGAGCATTACCCCTGAAATTGTGTGAAAGACCAACTACAGGGCCTAAAATCTGCCTTTCATAGCCCTATAAACTGGGTCAAATGATTACGCCTGTACCTGCAGAGGAGCTAATTTCCAGAGAAGCAAACTTTGACCAATGGGAACTGGGAGGCAGAAGGAGCCCAGAAGATAAATTCCCCTTCCTTGCTTTCATGGAAGCATGGCTATGGCATGGCTCCCCTTGATGTGTGCCCAGAGATCTTACATGCACCAGCTTAGACACAGAAAGAGACTGTGTCTCTTTTCAACTTTTCTTATTTTTTTTAATAAATTTTATTAAAAACCCTCGATATTCTTTTTTTTTCTTTTTTTTGGCTACACCACATGGCTTGCGGGCTTGAGGGATCTTATTTTCCCCACCAGGGATCAAACCTGGGCCCCCAGCAGTGGAACAGCAGAGTCCTAACCACTGGACTGCCAGGGAATTCCCTCTTTCCAACTTTTCTTAAAGCGGTAGCCAGCACTGTTGTGCATGAATTCACTTTAGCTCACATCCTTCCTTGTCTCACCACTCTTTCTCTTCACCTAGGATTTGCTCTCCCAAATAACACTGTCAGTTTAACCCTTGTTTTGGGCCCTGTTTCCAGATAACTTTAGCTAAGGAAATTACATAAAAACTATCTCCTAAATCTAAGCCATATTTTAGAAAACACTTCAATGCATCATGTTGATTCCTATAGAAATAATGGAAAGTAGTATTCAAATATGGATTCAAGTTCCAGTATTTCTATGTGCCATATGGCTTTTCATAGTGTTTTGTCTTACTGGGTTTTAGCCGCTAATGGGGACAAAACCATCAGATGATTTAACTACTTCATAGAGTTATTGATAATATATTTTAAAAATTGTAGCCAAAGCCATATTATAAGGCAAATTCAGTCAAAAGTTTTCATAAGTAAATAAAAAATACCCCTATCAAATTAATTATGCATTTGATATTTATTACATTAATATAATAGACTGCATTACCATAAAGAGTTATTTTATTTTATACTTTAATGTTTGAATATAAAACTGAAACCATTATAGAGGATGTCTGACATATTTCAAGGTAGATTGTCATAATCTAATTAAATATGTAACTGCTATTTTTTAAATGTAAAAATTAAAAATGGAAGGAATGAAGGAAGGAAGGAAGGAAGAAAAGGAGGAAGGGTTGAAGAAAGGGAAGGAGGAAGGGAGGAAAAGAGGGAAGGAGAAAAGGAAGAAGGGAGAAAGGAAGAAATATAAGAAAAGCAGTAAGTTTACCTACAGAATGTAAATATCAGGAAATATGACTTTAATTATTTGTAATTAATTATTATTAGACTAATTAGACTCAACTGCATTTTCAATTTTTAAGGATCAGCAAGTAATCCATTTTTACTTGTTGGCATCAATTGCATGGAAAAAAACATTGATTTTCTGTTAATCTTAATTTTTCACAAATATACTATTCATTTTGGTTTAAAAAAAGAACGCTGAGGCGAACACATCAGGTTGTAACTGAGGTCTGTTTTCAGTTCTATATAAAGGTGCCTTGATTAAAACAATTGAACTCATACATGGAATCTAACATACCTTCTTGACTGTAATGGTTTTACTCCATTCTCTAAGTCCACTAACATGTAGATACAGTGTAATTAAAATCAATTAAGGAATTCTAAGGTATGCCATACAGTAAATTTCCAATTCTATGTTGGCTTCAGAACTACTGATATGTGGAATGTTCCTCATTCATAAAAGGAAAAAGCTCAAAGCAAAACCTATGCCAGAGGAAAAGAAGATGACTACAGAAGCCATTCCCCTGAACTTTTGCTCTAACTAAACATACACTATTTTAGGATAACTTGCCCAATGCAATACTTAATAGGCTTTATCACTAAAGTACACTTCTTACTATCTATTCTAATATCTTACTATAATAGGAGCCCTTGTTTTACCTGTTAAACTTTTTTAATCTACTGCCTAAGAAAATGTATAAACGTATAGTAGAAACACTGATTATAGTTATTTTTGTTTACTAGGAAATACTCATTTTTAAGAGTTTATACATTCTTGCATTTACCTAAATTTCCCCTAGGGAATACCTAATAAGTGCTATGTGACGATGTGACATCACTGTCTCTGAATATTTCTGGAAATTGCTCCAAAATCAGTATTTTAAAACATGACAATGACTGTATAGTTTAAGTCAGACAAAAGAAGAGACCCAGGAGTTCACCATTACATTTAAAACTTTAGAAACCAACGATGATTGAAGTCCAAAAACTGCCTACTTGGCTGCTCCATCACTGTGTTTTTATCTGTCTTGAGAGTCCCAAATACATCAGCTTAGTTCTCTGGAGTTCATAATCAATTGTGCCTATAAAACACATGGTTTAATTTTCCACTGAAGTTTAATGTTTTCCTTGGGCCTCCCCACTCATGCCTTCTCAAAATGGTTTTATCACTGTAATATAGAGCAGCGGAATTAAGTATGTAAATCTTTGGCAACTTACAGGTTTGTTTTTCTTCTGAGCCAAATTAAAATAGCATTGAGTTTAAAACTTGCAAACACTACTAGGTTTAGTTCAAATCTTCAAGAACTGAATCCCCATGCAGTATATTTTACTTTGAATGTCTCATTTCAAAATTCAGAACATGACACACTCAAGAATATATCAGTTTCACAGGCCAAGTTAGGAAATCTGAAAGCACAAAATTGACCATTTATTAAAAGGAAGAAAATTAGTACAATTTATGTGGACATGTAGACTTTGAATAAATGGTGGCTGATAGTCTATGCTTTCAATCAATTGCATAATGTGAAAGGCATCTTCCAGTTAGCATTATTATTGCTATTATTATTTTTCAGTTTGTAAAACAACAAAACAGAAACACAACTAAACTGGAGTTTATAATTTGGCAAAAATATGTATAGGGATTTAGAACTATGATGTCAGTTTCAAAATACCTCTTAAGGGACAAATTCATGGGCTGTACACCATTGGATTTTGGATATTTACCAGGTTTTTACAAATGAGATTGTCAATTACATAGCTAGACATAGTTATTTGTTCTTTAATGTAATTTTATTAAAATCTCAACATTTCTTAGTTGCTTATAATTATAGTATTGGGTTGGCCAAAAAGTTCATTCAGGTTTTTCCATAACATGTTATGGAAAAACCCAAACGAACATATTGGCCAACCCAATACATCTGATATATATTTCAAACTTTCTTCATATTCCTGACAGAAATATATATTAAAAATAATAGAAAATAATTTTAAAGGGACATTCAAGTTATAAAAATAAATAATTCCAAATCATTTAAAAACTGAGAGGAAATGATGTTTTTAGGTTAAAACTCAGGTGTGCTCACAGCTAACATCACACTCAATAGTGAAAGACTGAAAGCTTTTCCTCTAAGATTGGAAACAAAACAAGGATGCCTGCTTTCACCACTTCTATTCAACTGGAAGTTCTAGCCACAGCAGTTTGGGCAAGAAAAATAAATAAAAGGCCTTCAAATTGGAAAGGAAGAAGCAAAGGTATCTCTGTTTTCAGGTGACATGATCTTATATATAGAAAAGCCTAATGATTTCACACTACAAACAAAACAAAACAAAAATTCTTAGAACTAATAAGTTCAACAAAGTTGCAGGATACAAAATTAACACAAAAATCAACTGCATTTTTATACATTAACGTTGAAACAATTTGGAAAGTAAATCAGGACAGCAATTCAATTTACAATAACATCAAAAAGATTTATATTCTGAAAAATAAATGTAACTAAGTATATAAAAATTTTTTTACAATGAAAACTACAAAATGTTGAAAAAAATTGAAGAA
This sequence comes from Balaenoptera physalus, assembly GCF_965194825.1. Taxonomy (NCBI): domain Eukaryota; kingdom Metazoa; phylum Chordata; class Mammalia; order Artiodactyla; family Balaenopteridae; genus Balaenoptera; species Balaenoptera physalus. The sequence continues at coordinate 91,628,099 of NC_138890.1, read as the reverse complement.
GACTTCAAGAAATGGAAAGACGTCCTGTGTTCATGGATTGCAAAATATAATATTGTTAAGATGTAAATATTACCCAAACCAATCTACAGATTCAATTCAACGCCTATCAGACTCCCAATAATGTTTTTTGCAGAAGTAGAAAAATTCATCCTAAAGTTGAAATGGAATCTCAAGGGACTACAGATAGCCAAAGCAATCTTGAAAAAATAACAAAGTTGGTCTCACACTTCCTGATTTAAATATATAATATAAAGTTAGAGTATTTAAAACAGTACAGTACTGGTATAAAGACAGATATTTAGACCCATAGAATAAAACAAGAGCTCAGAAATAACCCTGTGTATATATAGCCAAATGTTTCAACAAGGGGAGCAAGATCATTCAATGAAGGAAGGACAGCATTTTCAAACAATAGTATTGGGAAAACTTGATATGCACATGCAAAAGAATGAGGTGCTCCCTTATCTCATACCACACACAAATTAGCTCAAAATTGATCAAATACCTAAATGTGAGAGCTAAAACTATAACATTCTTGTAAGAAATCATAGGGGAAAAGTTCCATGACATTGGATTTGGCAATGATTTCCTGCATATGATATCAAAAGCACAGGCAACCAAGAAAAAAATAATTTGGACTATATCGAAATTTAAAACTTCTGTGCATCCAAAGGACATAATCTACAGAGTAAAAATGCAACCTAAGAAATGAAAGAAAATATTTGAAAATCATATATCTGAAAAGGATTTAATATCCAGAATATGTAAAGGACACCTACAACTCAACAATAACAATAAAAATAAATAACCCTACTTAAAAATGTGCAAAGGAATGAGCAGACATTTCTCCAAAGAAGATACACATGTAACCAATAAGTGCATGAAAAGATTCTCAACATCTCTAATCATTAGGGAAATGCATTAAGACTACAGTGAGATATTCCCCTCATACTCATTAGGATGGCTATTATCTAGAAAAAGATAGCAACAAAAAATAGCAAGTCTTGTTGAGGATGTAGAGAAACTGGAACCCTTGGGCACTGTTGGTGGGAATGTAAAATGATGCAATCACTATAAAATCATTAATTAAAATTTAATTACAATGTGATTCAGTAATTCTACTTTTGCATATATAACCAAAAGAATTGAAAACAGGAACTTGAATAAGTACTTTTACGCTAATGTTAATAACAGCATTATTCACAATAGCTAAGGGGTAAAAGCAATCCAAGTGTTGATTTTAGGAGTTACTGTAACGATACAGTAATCAAGAAAGTATGGTATTGCAAGAAGGACAGATTCAAAAATTATTTAGAAAGAATTGCGATTGTAGAAATAGACTGACACACATATATACAGTCAACTGGTTTTGAGAAATATGCCACTGTAAAAAATTCACTTTGGGGAAGATGGCTTGTTCAACAAATTACAGTGGAGCAATCGAATATCCAAATGCATATATATATATATATATATATATATATATATATATATATATATATACACACATATATATACACACACACACACACACACACACATATGTATTTGATATATATCAACAAAAGCTTGGCCTTACCACAGATTATGTACAAAAAATAATTCAAAATGTAAGATCTTAAACTTAAATGTTATAGATAAAACTGTAAAACTTCTAGAATAAAACAAAGGAGAAAATATTATATATCTTGGTTTAACAACAGATTTCTTAGATGAGAAAAAGGAACATGAACTACAAAAAAATTTTAGATGACAAATTGGAGTTTTCAAATTGAAAACAATTTCACACTTTATAGTAAACTTTAAGGAATTAAAAATTCAAGCAACTGATTGGGAGAAAGTATTTGCAGAACATAAATCTGATAAAGGACATGGGTCCAGGATACAAAGAGCTGTAAAATTTTACTGTCCAATAATAAGGTGACAATCACCCTGATAAAAAAAACATGGACAAAGGACTTGACTAGAACTCTTGAAAGAAGATTTACAAATGAAAAATAAGCACATATATAGATGTTCAATATCATCAGTCATTAGGGAAACACGTTAAAATGTGGTAAGATATTAGTATACACACAGCAGCAGTAAAATTAGAAAGACTGACAATGCTAAATGCCTCATTAATTGACAGTGGGAGTGAAAAATAGTACATATTTGAAAAATATCTTGTCATACTCTTATAAATTTTAACATATACCTCCCCTAAACTCAGCAATCCCGCTTTTATTTACCCAAGGTCAGTAAAAATATTTGTCCACAAAAAAGGCTTGTACTCAACTATTCATAGCAGTTTTACTCATAATACCCCCAAATAGAAACAATCCAAATGATCATCAGAGAATAAGAAAAACAAACTGGTATGTCCACAGTATGGAATGCTACTTGGCAATAAAAAAGACGAAACTACAGATACACACAACAACTTGAATGAATCTCAAAATCATTAAGCTAAGTGAAAGAAACTAGATACAATATTATACACTTTAAATACTATTTATATGAAATTTTTGATAAGACAAAATTATAGAGCATAACAGTGTTTTCAAGACACTAATAGTTGAGGATGGGGCTTGACTATAAGGGGGTACAGAGGAACAATTGGCATGATATATAAGTTCTATATCATGATGATGGTGTTAGTTATATTACTTTATACATTTGTATAAACTCATTGAACTGGTAAATTTTATTGTAAGTAAATTGTTTTAAAAACTTATTAAATTATATATCCTGCAAACACGGACTAGTTAGAAAGTCTGACTAGAAATAATAGTTTTTCCATGACATTGTTTTGAGTCATAGCCATTCTATTGCATTATTATGATTTTTCATTGCAAATACACTTTTTACATTTTAAAAAACATTCATAAAATTACACTGATAGTAAAAACCCCGTTCTACTGAGTAAAAATTTGAAAAAATACTGATGAAATTAAAGATTGGGAAAAAAATTTTAAGTACAAATAGGCTGAAATTGAAATAATGTGAGGGATTTGTTTTAGTTTGTTTTTTAAAAAAAAAGAAAATTAGTCTAAACATTTTAATGCCTGTTATGGAAATTCCAACTGAAAATAAAGATAAAGAGTAACAATATGGACATATTAAAATATGAGTTTATGAAATAATGCCTATATTATTATAAAATTTATAGGACTGGAATTAAAGCATTGATTGTAGTTCTGTATATTGCTCCCAAACGCTGAAGTATTTCAGTCATGTTATTAAAAAAATCCAGAGATAAAAAAAAAATGACTTCTTTCTGACCTTCTAGGTTTTTTACCAATGGTCCCAGCACCATATATCATTAGTTGTAAAACATGGTATCACTTATTTGAATAACTGGGATACATTTGGCTAAGTGGTATTTGATTTCAATGCTACAGTTTCTAAGGAAGTTGTAAAAGTTTTTGAAAAACCTGCCTTTCCTGACTAAGATTAAACATGTTCTGTGATTGTGTCATGAGAATTTTAATATTCCCTACAGTAAAATGTTTCATCATTGATCTGAGCAAAGTCAGAGCATGGTAATAATATCTCCTTATTTTCATAGCTTGAATAAAGCTAGAATCACCAACCAGGAGAGTCCCCCTTGTATTGCCCAAGTTTTTCATTTATTGCTAATATTTATTAGTACTACTTTTTGAGGGAAGGATTCATTAGCCATTATACTGCTGTGATTTTTATCAACATTTAAAATTACTATCTAGGCATTTTAGAAAGAGAATTCTGCAAGACAAACAGGTTGTGTAACACATATGCCACCCAAGGAAAAAAAAATGATGATAATACGGTAAAAGAAAACAAGGGATGTGGCTAGAATTTCCATTACCTATGACAAAGGGTGAATTTAGTAGAAAATATAACTTTTCAATTTTGCTGGTTTCTTCATTCTCTTTCTTTAATATTGTGAGTGAGAAAATGTGAACCCTCAAGTAAAATGAGAATTATTAATAAAAAATTAATATTAAACAATTTGGAGGTAGGGAAAAAAGAAATAAAACTTACCCAATAACTGGAAGAAACTTTTTCTCTTTTGAAGTAATAAGCCAACAAAAAATAAGCCACAAGGCAGCAGACTTTGCTAACAAACATAAGAGAAAATCAAGAGTGAAACAGGAGCAGAGAGGAAGAGAAAATGTCTCTGAATAAGGGTTAGGGAAAGGCTAGGCAGAAAGAAAGGCCTTAAAGAAAGTGCCACATACATGAAGTGATGGGGAGGAACAGTAATTAACTAGAACCCTGTGTATGCCAGGGAAAAGGACTCCTGTGTTGTAAACTCAGGGAACTCAGAAACTTTCCCCCTTGTTCATTTTTTCTTTCCTTTAGAAGACCTCAGCCTTCTCAGTAAGACTCACTTAAATGTATTTATTAAAACATTATTTATAACATTTAATCATTTGTAGTTATTGAAAAAATATTAAAGATATTAGTTAAGGCAAATTTAAAATTCATAAAAAAGAGAAAAGAAAAAACATATCACCCATGTTAACTACACTGACAGCTACTGTTACATCTGATATATTTTCTTTCTGACTTCTTTCTATGCATTTGTTTATACAGGTGTAATTTTTATGCTTCACTTTTTCTTTGATAGCATATCATATATATTTTCCCATGAAGAAATCCAAATAACAGGAAATATTTAGTCAAAATGAAATGACAATCCTTTCCACTTCCTTTTACCTTCAGAATTCAAAAACAAAAGCTTACTTTTTGTAGATAAAAAGGAAGAAACAAGAAGGCAGCAGAAGTCTTTGGACCTTGAATTCATCAGTTTTGTGGTCGTAATGCACTGCTATATTTTGCTTGTGTGTAAAAAGAGCAATTTTGACATGAACATATATTTCAAAAATTATTATAATGCTTTATTAGCAAAAGTGTAATTTCACCCACAAGCATAGTTTTCTTTCAGGAAAGTTGTGTAGGAGTAAAAGCAACTCTATTTCACCACAAACAGATCATCACATTAGCAAAGGCACCATCATGGTAATTATGATGTGTTTTAAATAACTACATAATTGTTTCTATGAAAGCTGCATATTATTAAACCATAAAAAGCACAGCAGAGTATTAAAATATCAAAAGTGAAAAACTTGAAGCCTAATTCATAATGCTTCCCAGGAGCCACTGCCTTGGCACTGGGTTGTGATACTACTATAGACCTAAATGGGATCTCAATGATCGCTAAATATTAAGCATAGATTATTTATTTTAACAGATGAGAAATCTGAAGGCCTAGCAAGCAGAATTTGTCCTAAAAAGCTGTTGTTCTTCACTCCTGCTCTAGCTAAATTTCCACTCCTCAGTGACAGTGGCTGAGTCTCAGTGAGTTCACTGTGAGAGCAACTGTTCTGCAGAGGGGAGTGGGAATACAGAGCAAGCTGGGAAACACAGTCATGAAGAGCAGCTCAGACTTTCTAAGCTTACATTAAACAAAAAAATTCATCCCCCACTAATCTCCATTCTTTACAGCAGGAATGTCAAATAGTTTTTATTTCATCAGAAGTTCTGAACAATTAATATTGGCTGCTGGGAACATTATGTTAAGGAGGATTCTGAAAAAGTAGCATGAATGTTCTGCTAAATTGGTACAAATCAGAGGAGGGAATGATCGAAATATTTGCTATATTTGACTTAGATGCAATGTTAAGTAGATTAAAATAATCATTTTTAATATTGGCACATGTAATAGATCAATGTATTGTTCTCCTGTTGACCAATGTCTTAGTCATGTAACCATGGTGTATATACTGCAGTTATTTAGGTCACACTACATACAATAAATGCCTCTTCATTAGGAAACCAATTAAAGTGTCGGTTTTAAGTACTCAGAGACATGAGTGAGATAAATTAATTTGCCTGATTTTTCTGAAGAAAAACACTGGGAGGAGAAACAGAGCTAATGGTTGACTACAGACTTAGGAAAGCATCTTGAAAGGTACTGGTGGTGGGGAGGGATACATAGACTTACCAACTGGTCTTTAAGTGAGTCTTTCCTATATGTTCAATTTAACTTATATGCAATGCACAGAAGTAAAAAAAGTAGGAAGGAGAACATAGCCAATGTAATTTGTCAGGGTCTCACAAGTCCCTAAAAACAGATTTAAATTATTTTCAGATTTCAATAACTGGTTAGGTAGTCATTTGGACATAATGTAAATATTATGGCAAGAAGAGAGGTTTGGGGTAACTGCTTGTGATCTGGATATTGTAAATAGCACTTAGCTTGAAGGGGTTTAAAAATATATAGCTTGGGTGTAGGTAATAGCCCTAAATCATTTTTATATAAGATGGATGCAAAGTAATATTAGAGTCAACTATGTTTTTTGTGAGTTGGTTTCTATTTCTGATAATGTATTTTTCCTAGATTAGTCACATTAATTACTTTAATTCCCTTTAGTTTACAACTCTCTTGATTTGTTTTTATTTTATATATAAAATATAAATATTTCCTCTTAAATCATAATAGTGAAAACTTATCATAAAACATCATTTTGAAAGAAATAAACAAAAGTCACTATGGTAGCTAAACAGACTGTTTCAATAAGCTTTCCTTAGTCCTAAGACCCATTTCTAATCATTATGTAACTACTCACCTAATGCTTTTTCGAATTTAAATTTTAAAGCATAGTTGTTGAGGAAGAATACATACAAACTGAATCTTTCCACAGTGGTATTTCTTTAATATATTCATTTGATATAGATTCTAACAAACTACCTTCACTTTTTTTGGATACTATTTCATAATAGGTGTTAACCACTGAAGTATGCTGGTAATTTTAATGGCGTGCCTAATCTATTCCATATTTTCCAAAGATTCCTAAAATGCTTCCCATGTGAACATGAAGATTAATATAAAATTAGGGTTTTTTCTGTTCTATTTCCTCAAGATGAAATGAAAGCTCTGTACCTTGCAGCTGGCTCAGCCCTCTAGATAAATGACTCTTTCTTTCCTGCCAACCTGTACATACTCATTAAGCTTAGAATGTGGAGCCAATTTAGTCCATAAAAAGAAAAAAGGTAAGTGAAGAAAAAAGAGAAAAGTATGCCATGTATAGGGTACAAAAATGCCATCTTTGGCAGGCAAAGGAGTAAATGGAGCTCAGCTGCTAGAACAAAAGGTATCATTCAAAATGAAATTACTGTATCTTAACCCTGGGTGCACTTTGATCAGGACTTTTGCTCCCTAAATTGAGAAGAGGAAAAGCAAGTATTGAGAAGCAGTTACTAATGCTAAGGCTAACCATGACATGCATTAGCATACAGCTTACCACATGGAATTATTTATTTAAAAACTAATAAATGAGAGAAAATGAGGAAGTGGCATCAATTCCATAGAATATTTAGAAATTTTTGTTAGTTTTGTTAATAAAAGCATGTCTCTGATAATCTGAGAAGAGAGAAAAACAAAAGTTGAAGCTCGTGTTTATTTTATTTAATGGTATAGTTTTCTTTTTCCACAAGTATATGTATGAGTACAAATGTGAGATGACCAGTGGCCCCCAGCAGGCCTTGCCAATTTTAAAAACCTTGATGCATAAGAAAACATCTAGAAGCACATTTTTCTTAGTAATATTATTACCTTCTACTCTGGTAGGATAGAACCTAAAGAGACAGATAGAGACAGAGAGAGACAAAGGGAGAGACAGAGAGACTGTCATTTAAGATAAAAATTTTAAAAATTATGTATGCAAAATAAGTCATTCTTCCCTTGGGTACTTGTAGAATCACTGATTATGAAATATTAATCAAATGGCAACAATCTAATTTCATTTTAATTCTAACGTTGACAACTGGGGAGAAAAGGGAGTGGCAAATTGTGTTGCTCATGTCCTCTTAACCCAGACACTTAAGCTACTTAATAGTAAACATTTGTTCTACAGGGTGTTAGAGACTCTAAGACTTTGTCTTCTGAAAGATGTTTGAGGCTGGATAAGCTATTGTTCTATAAAGAAGGTGCTGGGTGGATATAAGCAGAGAGTGACGATTAGCTGAATGATTAGCTTTTACTACAACCACTACCCAGTGTCCCCAAAGACAGAAAGAAATTAGCCAAAATCCCCGTATTAAGTGTACTTAGGCAATCAATGTTTGTTTGGGAGATTTCTTCCATGCCTAACAGAGGGCACCTCTCTGTGAGGCATTTCAAAACCCATGATTTACCCTTGATGCCCCATACATATACACAAGGAGAGTCAAGAGAGTGCACGAAGTAACACTTTGTCAGTTTTACCTGGGTTAACAAAATATGAAGTGTGGGTTTTAGGACTATACAATCTGTAATACTAACAGGCAAATTACAACAGGCACAAAAAAATAGGATGGAATAGAGGTTTGAGTGATTTATGATTCAAATGGACACACTGATTGTATTCATTCACCACCTATTCTTTAGTCCTTACTGAAATTAAAATGATATGTTTAAGATCTACCTTAAAGTTCTACCTTAATATTTATTAGTATATATATTTTAGTGCAACTAGCTGCTATATGGCTTCCCATAGCATGCATTAACCATAGGCCCATTTCCAGTGATGGACTTCTAGGTCATCTGTAGATTCTTATTACTATGAAACAAACACAATGCAAATATTTTTCCATATCACTCTGAAGTCCTTTTTGAAATTTTTTCTTGAATTTACCCCCTTTCTGTTCATAATGTAAGGAAACCCACCGGTACACAAGGTCAGTCCTTCCCCACTCCATTCTTATCCACACAAGAGCAACTAGTTGGCTTCCCAGTCCTGAGGGAGGCCTAATAGGAAACAAAATAATTCAAAAAACAGCTGAGGAAATCCACCCAAGCCAATGAGAAAAATCAATATAATTCTTTGTTCTTAACTACTCTGGCAAGACCCCACATTCTTAATGGTCCAACAAGAATCACTACACTTTAAGGAGGAAAACACATATAATGTGGGAGAAAGACTGTGCAAATAAGTAAATAAAGCCCTTTAATGCTTGACGAAACAAGAGATCTTTGAAAATTTTTAAAGCATTATGATAGGTAATCTCAGTGTAATTTTGAGAAGATGAAAAAGATGTTAAGAGAAAAGTCTCTTTAAAAGAATAAGAAACAGATCTTCTGAATTAGAAGTATGATTGTTGAAATAAATTCAATAAGATTCTATGACACAATGTTAAAGAAATATTCAAGAATACAGGTCAAATGGATAAAGAAATAAAACAAATATATATTTAATGTATGTTAATATATTAATTATATATATGAGGAAAATAAAGACACATAGTACCATATCAGCATTTTTGATTTTTAAGTAATAGAAGATGCAAAAACAGAAAATGAAAGGTTATACATTTTGCAATAAACAATAGAAGTTTTGTTTTAGAATGGATAAGATATATAAATTATATATTGAAAAGGTTTACAGAATATAGAAAAGGATTATGGAAAGAAAAGTTACATCACCAGATATCTGAATTAATACTTTAAACACTCAAAATCAAAAGGAATATTTCACAGGTATTTAAAAGATTGAAGCACTTTTATTACGAAGAGTTTAGTTTTCTTCTGGACATCAGGAAATAAGGCACATATCAATGTAATAAAATTTCAGCGATGCAGACTTGGTTTCCCTTGTTTTTCACTGTACATAGAAAGAAGAGAAAAGTAAAGAAGCTCAAGTCTGATTGCCTGCTGAATGTGATAAGATGGTTAAAGGAGATACAGATATAGAAATGGCTAAAGGAAATAAGTGAAGAAGGGTAAGTAACTTTGAAAGGGTAGGCATCAGAAAAATGATGCCTTTAAGACCCAATCCACTTAAGAACTGTACGTCTTTATATTAATACTTGACACCATGTTAGTTATTAGTATGTAAGCAGTTAAAACAGTACATAGTTTATGAAAAATGGCATATTATGGAAAGTTTAAGGAAGGACTGAAAAAACATTTGATATTTTGATCAATATTTGCCAATTACTATATATAACAAATAATAATTATCAATGTGATAAGAGATTTCAATTTTTATATCCATATGAATTCTATATACAATTTAATGAATATAGTCTGATTTTGGAAAACACATAAGCAACTCTTTTTTTATGCTTTCTTTTTCTATCCTTTTATAGCATTCTATTTCAAGATGAAGAAGAAAACAAAATCTATGATTTTTTTCAGCAGACTTATTTTTTCATACTCCAGATTGCTTAATATGTTCCAAAAAAATGGTTTCAGTAAAAAGCATAACAGATATGATTTCACCATAAGAAAATATACATTTAAATAAGATGTGAGATACATTAGATGAACATATTAAACCAATGAAAAGAAAACCATCTCTATATATGATAAACAAATCATATGAATAACACCGAAGTCAAAAAGAAAGTATCTTACCTCACCTGTTGCTTAGCACTGCCTAACTCAATTGCTCAAAATTAAAACTGAAGGAATAACAACAGAAAGATAAAAACTGGATTTTCCCCTTCCTCCACCAAATTACTGTCATAAGTATCACTTCAGTAGAGAGGAATGTATGGTTTCTCAAAGAAGCCTTAAGCAACTACATTTGGTGCATGAATATCTCCCATCAGTCTTACAAGTAACCCCAAAGGACTATTTTATGAACAAAAATTCTTATCCATTATTAAAGTTCCAACTTTTAAAGGAAAAACAACTGATCATTGTCACTTATTTCCTTTTAGATTATAGGAAAAAAGTAAAGGAAGTTTGATACTGGTATTCTATAGATAGCTTTCTCTGTTTAGACTGTTTGAGTAGACATTTTTACTATTCTTTTTTTACTATGACAAACACTGTAGCTAAACTTGCTCAATTCCAGAGACCTCTATGGTCAGATAAAGATGAGACAAGATCAGAAAGTTTCTAGAGATGTAGCAAAATCGCTTTCTCTTCTCAGCTAATTCAATCCATCTGGGGTAAAAATATATCAATGAGAATTTACACAGCCGATGAATTTCCTGTTTTATAAGTTATGCCAAAGCAAGGCTCAGCATGCTGGTCTTCCATGTGAAGAGGAGTCACCTTATCTGCCCACAGCAAATATAATCTTACAGACCATCTTTCAAGTAAACCAAACTAAGCAGATATGGAGCCTGGTGTTTCTTTTGGATTTTAAGTCTCATTTCATTTGTTTGGAGCTCAGGGAATCTGAGGAAGTCCTTGTTTTCATGAATGGCTAGAGATAATGTATTTATGCTCTATCTTTCTTACATGAACCATCTTTGAAGCAATGTTGATTTAAACATCAGTTTTTTTCTTTTATTTTTCATCAACCATTTAAATATTATCAATCCTGTGTGGTTTTGCCTATCCCTCGCAGAGTTTGTTCACAATTTTGTTTTTTGCTGAAATTGTTCTTTATATCATCAGGAATAATAAACATGAATAAATCATGTGCCATTTTTTGAAGATAAGAAATTACATCTGCCTGTAAGAGTTTGTGATTTAGTTGCAGAGAAGGGACAGGTACGCAATGAAAAACATTATAAGGTAGCAAATTCTACAGGGAATATGAATGGTTGGGGCCAAAAATGGCCTATGAAGTCTGAGGAAATTATCCCCAACGACTGAAGCATTCAGGGAGGCTTCCTCTAAGAGATAATACCAGCACAGGAAGCAGTGCTTTAAAAAAATTTCTAAGAGGAAGATTTTTATGGTGTGCTGATGAGACCACCTATATCAGAGGGTTTGTGAAGAATAACAGCGAATGAGACCTCAGTGTTAAATACGGCTGACTTCTAAAGAGTCTTGGAAAACTTTGGGAGAAAAAGCCAAGAAATATAAACATATTATCATATATATTTCAGAATACTTCCTTTGCCCTACTTGATTAAGCATCAAATGATATATTTTATTGAAGAAATAGGAAAGCATTTTATGTCTTATGTTTGATATTTTTATGCTGATTGAATAATCTCTTAATTTTATAACAACATTTTCTGAGTGATATTTTGATATTTAATTATTAATAAAATAATTTCATTCTACTGGTAACATTTATTCACATTCATTATTATTATGACATAAAGTCTTTCTAATTTGTTCTGAGATTAAAAGAAATATTCATATTCATTTTTGTTTTTTAAATTTTTTCTTGTTTTGTTTTACTTTTCAGTTTAAAATAGAACATATTTACATATTTTAATGTCATTTTGTAAAAAATTGGGAAAAGTCTAAATTGTTCCTCTTAATTTTAAATACAATCATGAGAAATTATTTTTAGAGTATTAAATATTTCAAAACTTAAACACATATCAAGAAGTTCGGAATGTATGAGAGGCTTAAAATTAAGGGGCACTAGGCAAATATGTCTAGTTTTTTTATTTTACACTTTTTTAAGTAATATTCTTTCTAACTAATTTGCCCTAAGATCTACTTATTAAACATATAAACTCTTTTAACAATTTAACAGCTGCCTTGGTGGAGGCTTGGTATGCAGAAGTTTCAAAAAGAGAACAATAATGACAAAAACAAGCAAATAAAAACCCCAGTAATGACAAAGAACACCTACTAGAAAATCTGGGACCCAGAAGACTACAAAAGTTGCCTGGGAAAGCAAAATATCTAAAAAGATATTTGTAAATTAATTTTGACTTTGAAAGACTCTGTCAGTTATGGTGTCTTGATAAGTGGGCAAGCTGACATACAGCTCTGGGTTCTATATTGAAAGTTAATTTCTTAATAATGATGCAAATTCTTACAATAATAATGGTGTTGGAGGTCATAAAGGTTCATCTCTGTGAAATATTTTCCATTCTTACGGCATTTTTGGAAACAGTATCTTACTGACTTGTAGAAGGAAAGATTTTAAATGTCCTATCTAGACTAGAAAGGAAAATCAGAGCGGTGGGAGGAGGGAACTATCAAGTATTGAGTACCAAGGACGTGCCATGCTCATTATGTTCATAATTTAATTCATTCAATAACAGTATAAGGTCATTGAGGCAACTTCAGGTCAGGGCATTTGCCCAAGTTAACACATCTGAGTAAGAGACAAAGTAAGGAATCAAACTCATCTATCTGCTTGACCTTAATATCCTTACTGATTCTGCTCTAATTAAATACTTCCATGCAGAAGCAAAAATCTCTCAGATGTTACTCTGGCTTCTGGACAGAGTGTGCCCTGAAAATGATTTTATATAGCAATACTGATGATAAATTTATTCTGTAAAACTGTACCACAGACTGAGGCAAAGACTGCAATTTCCATAGCGAATACCCATTTTTTCCTTTTCACCCACAAATGTAATCCTGATTTCATCAGGTGTAATAAGCCTGTATTTTCCACTTTCCCTTGTAGAACGGAGTACCCATGTAATACAGCTCTCATCCGTGGGATATACATGAAAGCTGTCAGCCACTAAAAAGAATGAAATAATGCCATTTGCAGCAACAGGGATGGACATAGAGACTATCATAGTAAGTGAAGTAAGTCAGACAGAGAAAGACAAATATCATATGATGTCGCTTATATGAGGAATCTAAAAAAAATGATACAAATGAACTTATTTACAAAACAGAAACAGACTCACAGACTTGGAGAATGAATTTATGGTTACCAGGGAGAAGGATGGGGGGGATAGATTGGGAGTTTGGGATTGACATGTGCACACTGCTATATTTAAAATAAAATGCCTTTCCATGAAAAAAAAAAAAAAGTTGTTGACTATACCTTTGACAAGCTCTTTAAATTATACGAGTGAAGGGATGGAAGATGGCTGACTCCAAAGTTGCGTGACATTTTCCCCTTGTCCTTCTTGCTGTCAGGAAAATTGATGCAATGCCCAGAAATAAGAAACCATCTTGGAACTACAAGTCGACTGTCACAACTTAGGAATAAGTGATTAAAACATCAAAGGATCCTAGATCTCTGACAGCATGGTGGAGTCACCACATACTCAGACTACCTTTAGCCAAATTTCTCATATAACAAGGACAAAAAAAGATAATACATTAATTACTCAAGCCAAAATTGTTTTCAGAGTTTGCAATTTATAGACTAAAATAAAACCCTTAATTATATGCCAAAGTACAAGAAAACCTATCTCTTAATCATTGTGTTTATGTGGCAAAAAACATCCAGACAAAAGTTAAAAAAAAAAAAAAAAGGTGATTCAAACAATTCTGTTTTTTCAATACCTGGAATTTTAATGTTATAAACATACACATGTAAGATTCATTCTCTATCATGTAATTAATACTTGCTTCAGATTTCCACTAACCAGCTTAAAGAAAAAAAGCCAGTTTTAGGAAATATATTTAAGTTAGTTACAATGATGAAAATACTACAGGGATAAAAATATTGGGGTCCTGAATGACCTAATTTATTCCATCATCCTACAATGTCTATGAATTAGATACAACTGGTCACAGGCACTGTGAAAATAAAGTGCCATGGTACCTCAACCTTCCACAATTAATTGTTATGGTGAATAAGAGTAAACATTCTATATAATTCCATGGAAACATTACTATATAAATACAAATATCAATATTTCATAGCAAAATTATATAAAGGTACCATTAATTTAGCATAATGTTTTTACAGTATTGACAGCATTCCTCATTTATATCTTTAATTACCAGTTACTATTTTACAGGTATAGATATATTTTGGTCAATTCTTTTGATAAATATATTAGCTATATTTTTATATTGCATGCAATACAATTTAAATGATTATAACATCATTAAACTTAAAGCATACTTTTAAAATAAACAAAACATAATTTGCCTAATAAATTGAAGTTTGAGTATGTAAATTAAAGGTACAAGGATTATGTCCATTCAATTTTTACTGAAATACATGACAATATGTAGGATGTGATGTTATTGTGGTAAAATATTTTATTTTTAGTTTTTAAAATATAGAAACTTTAAAATATTTTCTTGATGACTCAATTACTTAAAATAATTTTAATTAGTGTCCCTTGGGAATTTAATTCTATAAAATTTCCAAAACACAGTCAGAAAAATCATAGCTTGGAATTAGTACTTCCGCTCAACAGATGCCACTTAACAGAAGGAACATATTAACAATCTGTCATTCATTTTAAAAAGAAGATATTGAATATATAGTTACTTTGTGTTTGTTCAGAAAACTTATATAAAGTTTTTAACTTGATATTAATCAGAAAAAACTGAAAGGACTAATTCATTATCAAGGTCAGCCTATCATCCTTTTCTAAGGGTTATATCTAAACACTTAAGGAACACTTGGGGAGAGAAAGGAGATGGCATGCCACTGAGTAGAGGAAAGAACTGAAAGAGAGACTCCTACTCTAAATAAGTATATAGAGTCAGGCACACTATCCTTATCTGAACATAGATAAACAGAATACTGTTCAATGTACTCATCTTTACAAAACATAGCTAAAGTAGCCTAACATGTTTTTTCTTCTGATTTTAAATTCATTTCCTTGGTGAGGAACCATGTAGTTAGCTGGATGCCACTGTTTATTTATTTTAAATACTTTCTTTTCTTCTCTTATTTATTACTCTTACTTTAAGTACACCCAGATGATTAAACCTAACATTGTACTTCAACAAAGTAGAATATTTTCTGTAGTATTAAATATATTTTCAAGTCACATATAATAAACACATAGGATTGACATGTTCTTTTAAAATTTATTTATATAATACTTATCTAAACAGGGCTCAAAATGTCTAATGTGTGTGTGTGTATATTTTGCATTTGCTCAAAATTGCAAAATCTCAAGTTTACAAAAATATAAGGACTGCACTATTTCAAAAACTTGACATAATATTTATTCATTTTTTATTTTCTTAAAATAACCCTTAATCCACATTGGAACTCTAGTGAATATGTTAATGATTATAAAACATAGTAATATTTAGCACAGTTGGATAAATTTGACATGCTGTTCTCAGAAATGTATTTTAACAATATTAATATTGATATAATATAAAACATGGAAGGTGGCTCATGAAATATTTACTAAGATTTAACTTTAGGAAGATGGCTAATAATGGTAAATAATAGCTATTTGAACTAGAAAAGTTAAAAAAAAAGAAACCTTTTAAGTGATATTTTAGATACCGTTTTTTTCTTAACTGATTAGTGGCAGGGGATTGGAGGGGGATCAAACAACACTGCAATGTTTCAACAAATGCAATTATATTACTTGACATAAATATCTTAAATCCTTCTAGAAAAGTAAAAATATCTCCCTTTGAATTTCCATTAGCATTCTCTCTTCTATTACTTTTAGCCAGCCATTTGGTTAGGGCTGAGAATTTCAGTATTCCAGGAGGAATACTGGTTTTCTTTCAGCACTGATGTTTATTATGTTCTTTCTGGAAGACAATTCCATAACTTTGATGTATCATATTAATTTGTTTTGTAGGAGTTGATCAATTAACTTGAGAAAACTCTGTGTAGTGTTGATTCAATCATATAACAAGCGTAATTTAATATAAATGGTGCATAAGACATTGATTTTGCCCAACTGCTCTGTAGAATTAGTGTCACTAAAGAAGGCAGCCATGCTGAACTAACAATATTAAACATTTGTGCAAGTTATCTCTTGCTATAATGAACAGTAAATGATATAATGACCAACAAGATTAATGATAAAACAAACACGGTAGTTAGATTCATGCTGTAGAAGACCAATTCACAATGTTACTTGGTAATCAATAATTTGAAGATTAATTTAACCAATAAGAGTGTAAAATCAAGCAACAGGGGAAATGGAAAACTTTCCTGGAACATGTTCAGTGCTATAGCCTTTTAAAAATATATTCAGGGGCGGAGTCAAGATGGCGGTGTGGGAAGACATGGAGTTCACGTTTCCCCACAACTAGGGCACCTGCCGGATGCTGGTGGGGGACCTCGGCACCCAAGGACACAGGAGGAACCCCCAAGCGAACTGGTAGGATGTCGGGGGATGGGGGGAGAGGATAAGTGGAAGCTGGACAGGACCAGCACCCCTGAGGGGTGGCTGAGAGGGGGGAGGGGTTTCCATGCCTGGAGGGACCCTCTGGGACTCGGATCGGGAGGAGCGTGCCTAGCATTTCCCCTGCCCAATCGACCGGGGAAGTCTGCCCAGCTCTCCTGCCAGGTCCTATGCACTCAGAGGACCCCTCCGGGCTGCACTGATCCTGGGAGCATAGGAGGGAGGCCAGGGGAGGACAGAAGAGGCAGGCGGGAGGGACCCCCCAGGACCGGAGGAGCAGGAGAAGGAGCAGAGGACACTGGCTCCACCCAATTGAGCCGGGAAGCCTGCTGAGCTCCCAGGTGGGGTACCCCACCCTCTAAGTCCAGAGGCACAAGGCACGCCTGGGCCCCTCCTGTTCCATTGAGCCTAAGCCCCACCCCCCACAGCCCCCAGGGCCTTTTCCAGCCCTATGGGTCTTATGCATAGGCCCTGCCCATTGCCCAAACCCTGCCCCTGCTTAGGCCCCGCCCTCCACCAAGGCTTTTTTCTACCTTTTTTTTTTCTCCTCCTCTTTTTTTACTACTGTGGTTCTGTTTTACTTTCCAGTTGTTGATTCATCTATATTTTTATTTTTATATTCTTTCTAACATATTGGTTAGTTTCCTACTCTAATTATATTTTTTACTTTGTTATTGTTCTCTTTTTTTTTTTTTTTTTTTTTTTGCCACCCCACACAACTTGCAGGATCTTGGTTCACAAGCCGGGGGTTGGGCCAAAGCTCCTGCAGTTGAAGCTCTGAGTCCGAACCACTGGACTAACAGAGAACCTCAGATCCCAGGGAATATTCAAAGAAGTGAGGTCTCCCAGAGGTCCTCATCTTGGCATCAAGACCCAGTTCTACCCAACAGCCTACAAACTCCAGTGATGGACACCTCAGACCAAACAACCAGTAAGACAGGAATACAATCCCACTCATCAAAAAAAAAAAAATGATACTGCAAAAAAATATGTCACAGATGAAGGAGCAAGGTAAAAACCTACAAAACCAAATAAATGAAGAGGAAATAGGCAACCTACCTGAAAAAGAATTCAGAGTAATGATAGTAAAGATGATCCAGAATCTCAGAAATAGAATGGAGGCACGGATTGAGAAAATACAAGAAATATTTAACAAAGATCTAGAAGAACTAAAGAACAAACAGAGATGTACAACAACATAACTGCAATGAAAAATATATTAGAAGAAATCAATAACAGAATAACTGAGGCAGAAGAACGAATAAGTGAGCTGGAAGACAAAATGGTGGAAATAACTGCCAAGGAGCAGAATAAAGAAAAAAGAATGAAAAGAATTGAAGACAATCTCAGAGACCTCTGGGACAACACTAAATGCACCAACATTCGAATTATTGGGGCCCCAGAAGAAGAAGAGAAAAAGAAAGAGTCTGAAAAAATATGAGAAGAGATTTTAGCGGAAAACTTCCCTAACACAGGAAAGGAAATAGTCACCAAAGTCCAGGAAGTGCAGAGAGTTCCATACAGGATAAACCCTAGGAGAAACACACCAAGCCTCATATTACTCAAACTAACAAAAATTAAGTTCATAGAAAAAATATTAAAAGCAGCAAGGGACAAACAAAAAATAACATACAAAGGAATCCCCATAAGGTTGTCAGCTGATTTTTCAGCGGAAACTCTGCAGGCCACAAGGGAGTGGCAGGATATACTTAAAGTGATGAAAGAGAAAAACTTACAACCAAGATTACTCTACCCAGCAAGGATCTCATCCAGATTCCACAGAGAAATCAAAAGCTTTTCAGACAAGCAAAAGCTAAGAGAATTCAACACCACCAAACCAGCTCTACAACAAATGCCAAAGGAACTTCTCTAGGAAGGAAACACAAGAGAAGGAAAGGACATACAATAACAAACCCAAAACAATTAAGAAAATGGTAATAGGAACATACATATTGATAATAACCTTGAATGTAAATGGATTAAATGCTCCACCCAAAAGACACAAACTGGCTGAATAGATAAAAAACAAGACCCATATATATGCTGTCTACAAGAGACCCACTTCAGACCTAGGGACACATACAAACTGAAGGTGAAGGGATGGAAAAAAGATATTCCATGCAAATGGAAATCAAAAGAAAGCTGGAGTAGCAATATTTGTATCAGATAAAATAGACTTTAAAATAAAGACTGTTACAAGGGATAAGGAAGGACACTATATAATGATCAAGGGATCAATCCAAGAAGAAGATATAACAGTTATAAATGTTTATGCACCCAACATAAGAGCAGCTCAACACATAAGGCAAATGCTAACAACCATGAAAGGGGAAATTGACAGTAACATAATAATAGAGGGGCACTTTAACACCCCACTTACACCAATGGACAGATCACTCAAACAAAATAAATAAGGAAACACAAGCTTTAAATGACACAATAGACCAGATAGATTTAATTGATATTTATAGAACATTCCACCCAAAAGTGGCAGAATACACTTTCTTCTCAAGTGCACATGGAACATTCTCTAGGATAGATCACATCCTGGGTCACAAATCAAGCCTTGCAAAATTTAAGAAAATTGAAATAGTATCAGGCATCTTTTCTGACAACAATGCTGTGAGATTGGAAATCAATTACAAGAAAAAGACTGAAAAAAACACAAATACATGGAGGCTAAACAGTGTGCTACTAAATAACCAAGAGATCACTGAAGAAGGCAAAGAAGAAATAAAAAAATACATTAAAAAAATGACAACAAAAACAGGATGACCCAAAATCTATGGGACACAGCAAAAGCAGTTCTAAGAGGGAAGTTTATAGCAATTCAATCTCACCTCAAGAAACAAGAAAAATCTCAAATAAACAATCTAACACTACACCTAAAGTGACTATAGAAAGAAGGACAAAGAAAACCCAAAGTCAGTAAAGGAAAGAAATCTTAAAGATCAGAGCAGAAATAAATGAAATAGAAATGAAGAAAACGATAGCAAAGATCAATAAAACTAACAGCTGGTTCTTTGAGAAGATAAACAAAATGGATAAACCCTTAGCCAGACTCATCAAGAAAAAAAGGGAGAGGACACAAATCAATAAAATTAGAAATGAAAAAGGAGAAATCACAACCGACACTGCAGAAATACAAAGGATTATAAGAGACTACTACAAACAACTATATGCCAATAAAATGGACAACAATGAAGAAATGGGCAAATTCTTAGAAAGGTACAATTTTCCAAGACTAAACCAGGAAGAATTGGAAAATATAAATAGACCTATCACAAGTAATGAAATTGAAACTGTAATTAAAAATCTTCCAACAAACAGAAGTCCAGGAGCAGATGGCTTCACAGGCAAATTCTATCATACATTTATAGAGAAGAGAAGAGCTAACACCGATCCTTCTCAAACTCTTCCAATAAATAGCAGGGGGAGGAACACTCCCAAAATCATTCTACGAAGCCACCATCACCCTGATACCAAGACCAGAAAAAGATATCACAAAAAAAGAAAATTATAGACCAATATCACTGATGAACATAGATGCAAAAATCCTCAAAAATACTAGCAAACAGAATCCAACAACACATTAAAAGGATCATACACCATGATCAAGTGGGATTTATCCCAGGGATGCAAGGATTCTTCAACATACGCAAATCAATCAATGTGATACACCATATTAACAAATTAAGGAATAAAAATCATATGATCATCTCAATAGATGCAGAAAAAGCTTTTGACAAAATTCAACACCCATTTAAGATAAAAACTCTCCAGAAAATGGGCAGAGAGGGAAAAAGACTATTTATTTTGAACCTACCTCAACATAGTAAAGGCCGTATATGACAAACCCACAGCAAACATCATACTCAATGGTGAAAAACTGAAAGCATTTCCACTAAGATCAGGAAGAAGACAAGGATGTCCACTCTCGCCACTCTTATTCAACATAGTTTTGGAAGTCCTAGCCATGGCAATCAGAGAAGAAAAAGAAATGAAAGGAATACAAATTAGAAAAGAAGAAGTAAAACTGTCACTGCAGATGACATGAAACTATACATAGAAAATCCTAAAGATGCCACCAGAAAATTACTAGAAGTAATCAGTGAATTTGGTAAGGTTGCAGGATACAAAATTAATGCACAGAAATCTCTGGCATTCCTATACACTAACAATGAAAAATCAAAAAGAGAAATTAAGGAAACAATCCCATTTACCATCGAGACAAAAAGAATAAAGTACCTAGGAATAAACCTACCTAAGGAGACAAAAGACCTGTATGCAGAAAACTATAAGACACTAATGAAAGAAATTAAAGATGATACAAACAGATGGAGAGATATACCATGTTCTTGGATTGGAAGAATCCACATTGTGAAAATGACTATACTATCCAAAGCAATCTACAGATTCAATGCAATCCCTATCAAACTACCAATGGCAATTTTCACAGAATTAGAACAAAAAATTTTACAATTCATATGGAAACACAGAAGACCCTGAACAGCCAAAACAATCTTGAGAAAGAAAAAACAGAACTGGAGGAGTCAGGCTCCCTGACTTCAAAGTATACTACAAAGCTACAGTAATCAAGACAGTATGGTACTGGCACAAAAACAGAAATATAGATCAATGGAACAAGATAGAAAGCCCAGAGATAAACCCACACACATATGGTCACCTAATTTACAACAAAGAAGGCAAGAACATACAGTGGAGAAAAGACCGCCTCTTCAATAGGTGGTGCTGGGAAAACTGGACAGCTACATGCAACAGAATTAAATTAGAACACTACCTAACACCATACACAAAAATAAACTCAAAATGGATTAGAGACCTAAATGTAAGGCCAGACATTATAAAACTCTTAGAGGAAAACATAGGCAGAACACTCTTTGACATAAACCACAGCAAGATCTTTTTTGATCCAACTCCTAGAGTAATGAAAATAAAAACAAAAATAAACAAATGGACCTAATTAAACTTAAAAACTTTTGCACAGCAAAGGAAGCCATAAACAAGACGAAAAGACAACCCTCAGAATGGGAGAAAATATTTGCAAATGAAACAACGGACAAAGTATTAACCTCCAAAATATACAAACAGTTCATGGAGCTCAATATCAAAAAAACAAATAATCTAATTAAAAAATGGGTGGAAGACCTAAACAGACATTTCTCCAAAGAATACATACAGATGGCCAAGAGGCACATGAAAAGATGCTCAACATCACTATTAGAGAGATGCAAATCAAAACTACAGTGAGGTATGACATCACACCTGTCAGAATGGCCATTATCAAAAAATCTAGAAACAATAAATCCTGGAACAGGTGTGGTTAAAAGGAAACCCTCCTGCACTGCTGGTGGGAATGTAAATTGATACAACCTCTATGGAGAACAGTATGGATGTTCCTTAAAAAACTAAAAATACAACTACCATATGACCCAGCAATCCCACTACTGGGCATATACCCTGAGAAAACCATAATTCAGAAAGAGACACATACCACAGTGTTCATTGCAGCACTATTTACAATAGCCAGGACATGGAAGCAACCTAAATGTCCATCAACAGGTGAATGGATAAAGAAGATGTGGCACATATATACAGTGGAATATCACTCAGCCATAAAAAGAAACAATATCGAGTTATTTGCAGTGAGGTGGATGGACCTAGAGTGTGTCATACAGAGTGAAGTAAGTCAGAAAGAGAAAAACAAATACTGCATGCTAAAGCATATATATGGAATCTAAAAAAAAAAAAAAAAAAAAATGGTATTAACTTAGTGGCAGGTCAGGAATAAAGACATAGACATAGAGAATGGACATGAGGACATGGGGAGGGTAGGGGGAAGCTGGGGCGAAGTGAGAGTAGCATCGACATATACACACTACCAAATGTAAAATAGTTAGCTAGTGGGAAGGAGCAGCATAGCACAGGGAGGTCAGCTCAGCGCTTTACAATGACCTAGAGGGGTGGGATAGGGAGGATGGGAGGGAGACTCAAGAGGGAGTGGATATGGGGACATATGTATGCATATGGCTGATTCACTTTGTTGTACAACAGAAACTAACACAGTATTGTGAAGCAATTATACCCCAATAAAGATCTATTTAAAAAAAATAAATATATATATATTCAAAATTGAGTATGCTCTAATTTATCATATTTAAACTTTATGATAAATTTGTTTTCCAGAGTTTTAACCTAAAATTATATATTGTGCCAAATAATTCATTTCTTTAAATGTCCCTAAACTGATGAAACACCCCAAATGATCAGGAATGCCTCCTTCTGATCCTGGTACAAATGGAGAGGATATTTATCAGTAGTAGTCATTCACAATTGTTGTGCTTTCCTTCCAGTGGCTTTGCTGAATGTACTTAACTGAAGAAAGAAAAGTCCAAGAACAAAAACATGGGAGATGTATAGAAGAAACCTCTTAATGGAAAATATTAAAGGTAACCAAAAATAAAGTCTGGTTTACTGTCCTTTCTTGTCCTTCTCTCCAATTCACTAACTCTGACTCTCTCATAAATTCTAGACCTTTAAAATTAAATTATGGACTATATGGCAACCATACACTCAACAGTAAATTGGAAATTTTTAACTTTCAAGTTCTATGTTTTCCTAGAAGGAAGTAATCCAGACTAGTTCAAAACCTCACAATAAGTGAGGTTTTGTGGAAATGTTCCCTTTGACTTCATTCGTTCCATGGAGTGAAATGGCTGAAAGATAATACTCTGCAGTTCTTTCATTCAACCTGTCTGTTCATGACTTGAACTACAGCTAATAGTTACTTCCTCTACAAAGGAGAGTTAAAAGTACTATTTCCATGGTCAACTCTACTAGAAAAACAAAGAATTTGCATCTTGGCTCTATTTGCACTCAAATAAACTACACAAACTTATTTTATGTGCATAAATTTTTATAGACTCAAACACACATTATGAATCTCTATGCTATTATTATGCAAGAGCATCATCTTCTGATGAAAAGAAATTAGGACAGTGTTTGTGGTCAAATGTACAGATGACAAGTATTTTAAAGCATGTGATAACATATGATAAGATAAACATAAAGACAGCATTCACTGAAATCTTACTATGCCTCAGGTACTCCTCTAAGCACTTTAGATGTAATAACATTTATTCATCACATTAACTCTCTGAGACAGGTACAAATTTTACCTCCATTTGGTAGATGTTGAAGTATTGATAAATGCAAGAGAAGTTAAGTAACTTTCTAAAGATCCCACAGCTAAAAAGTGTAAGATTGTGGTTGGCACCAAAACTTGCTGTATTTACTATACTATAATTTCTGTCTAGTTAATTTAAAAGACAGTTTCCCCATTCCGCTTCATTTTTCTAAAGATGCAATCAAAGGTTTTTGTTTCTTTGTTTTATTTGTTTTGTTTACCCTATACTTCAAAGAAATCTATAGTTTGTCATTTATCTAATTAAATTCATGTGCTTGTGAAAAACAGAATTTCATATGTATTGTAAGAAGAAGCCAAACATCCTAGCTTCATGAAGGGCAGTAACAGGATTGGAACAGAGCTACAGGTTTTCACTCTAATGTCTACCATTAACATCCCGCACTACTCCCTACACACTTATTTCTTTTCCTTGTGCTACAACTCTTTTTTCTCCACTGTGTGGGGATATGTATTTAATTTACAGCTTCTGTTCACTCATAAATTTTGCCTCTTCATAATTATAATTTGTGTTTTCTCAAAAATTTGGGATTCTATGAATACTTATAACATTTTTACCTTGAACTCCATTCCTAACTGCTTAATTTCTATTTCTGAAAGGATGTCTGATTAACTTAGCCAGTTTTGCAGACCAGATCAAATGGGACTGGCTGATATATTGACTGGCTATTCTTGGGTTAGGTGTCCACCTCTGGTCCAGCTGCACTGTTACGATGAGGTGGAAGTGAGCAGTTTTTCATTAGGGGCAGTGAATGAGTTGGGTGAGGATCATTCAGAAGAGGCTGTAGACTGCCAACTCCATGCCAGGGTCTGTAGCATAAGATCCATAGATCTTGGACATCACTATTTATGAACATTCATAATTTGCATGTGTATCAGTCCAAAAACCAAGAATGACTTAAAAAAAAAGTGTCCAAGAGTTATTTTCAGTGTCTTTTTCCTTTTTTTAGTTAAACATTGATTTAAAATATTAGATGAAAAGGTACTGTGGCAGAACAAGAGAATTCAAAAAAATATTTTACTAAAACATTTCATTTGATCCATGCAGTTGTATAATTTTAAAAGTTACCAGTTCCTACCCACTCATAATAATTTGTCTCACTGAAAAGATATTAGAGTTGTATGAAATCAATCTGTGATTATAGAGAGGCCACTGGAAAAGAATAGGAACTAAAAATTAGAGCACTGTGTATAATAATTTCTTAAATCAGAGGTTGGTAAATTATGATTGAGAACCAAATTCAGCCCATTGCCTGTTTTTGAAAATAAAAATTTTTTAGAACATAGCCAAACTCATTTGTTTATGGATTGTATATAGCTGTGTTGGTGCTACAATGGAAAGACTGAGTAGTTGTGACAGAGTCGTGACAGAGGCAGTATGTCCTGCAAAGCCTAAAATATTTGCTATCTGGCCCTTTACAGAAAATGTTTTCTGACTTTCGTCTTATGGATCAGAAAATTTTAGAAGATAAAAGGAAAATGAGTTGTAATGAAATTATGCTCCTGACACTGCACATTTTAAACCTTTCCCTTATTTGAATTTGGAGTTTTTAGAGATGTTGAGATAGTAATTATCATTATCTGTAGGTTAGAACATAACCTTGTGAGTAGGCTTAGTATTTCCTTTAAGGGGTAATCATCTCTCCTTTCATTCACATTGAGAAGAGGCTAATAAGAAAGAAGATGAAAGTGCATAAAGTAAGTTTTATATTGCTAGATGAAGAAATAACCATTTCTCTGTGGCCTTCCCTCTTTTGGGTTTTGTCTTTTGGAGAGTAGATGTCTGGCTCTGAATAGAAAGTGCTAAGATGGCATCCTTCACGTGGAAGCTGACCGAGATACAGGATGCAGTGTACTATCTGTAACTCCTAGTAAAATGCAATTGTGGGAGTTCAGATTACCAGGGTCTATCTCACACTCATTTTTTTTCTGTTATTCTCAGCACTTATAAATGTCTGTTTGCATGGTCTAAATGTTTTTCATCTGTATAATTGGGTATTTGCTAGAGGAATGTTTGTAGGTTTAAAAAATAAACCCCACAATTTCAGTGGCTTAACACTATAAAAGTATATTTCTAACTCTTATAACAATATAAATGTTATAGTTGGCAGATTTCCTCTATGTGGTTATTTAGAGACCAGGCTTTTTCCATTTTATGATTTTTCTATCACATCACTACACCTGGACGCCTGGAAACCATAAGGAGGAGGGATGTTTGGGTAGCTGCTTCATCTATATTATGGAAGAAAGCACAATTTTTTGTCCATTTTACTGTCTATACCAAAACAATGTACCTATAGTTTACTTTCCCATGACCTATAGTTGGGACAAGCAATCCCTGAAGCCATCTTGGTAAAAAGAGGGAAATATGTAAGGAGGAAGTGAATATTGGGGATGAGAAATGAGACTATGAGGCCAAGTCAAACATCGTTCTTGGTGGGTCATTTTTCCCATTAACAGTCTTCATTTACTTGACTTTATTTTATTGATTAAGGCAGCAGTTTTCTTGAATGAGCCAAAATAAAATAATGGGAAATAAATGTGCACATCTACTGGTGGAGCAGGAAGCAGTACAGACTTTGGCATATGGTGAATAGCATTAATATTGAGGAAAAGTGAAAATACATGAAAAAGAAAAAAAAGGCAGGAAGGATCCAAAATAAGCTTTGTCTTATATTCATATGTGGTAGAGAATTCCTCAATTATGAATAGATTTTTCAACAAAAATAATTAATTTTTATTAATGACCTAGGGTTTATATCCCTAGCAGAGTTTTATTATGATTGTTTCCATGTTTTTAACAGAGAAAACTAAGGCTGTGAGAAGTTCAGTGATTTGCCCAAAGTCACATAGTCAGTAAAGGAAGACATTGATTTTTAGTCCGATTTTATGACTCTTCATTCTATATTTTGTCTGTTATACTACATAGTCTCCATAGAGTCAGGATAGGAAATTTTATGTACTCGTCAGTATAGGTCAAACTGCTGAGTTTACCACACCATGCTTTCTTCTTTGGTGTGTGGTGTGTGTGTGTGTGTGTGTGTGTGTGTGTGTGTGTGTGTGTGTGTGTGTGTGTGTGTGTTGGAAGAGTAGAGATTTGCTTTTGTTAGTTCAAAAATAGGTGAAAGACCTTCATCTACAACTCCCTGGAAGAAAGTGAGCCAAATCTGATAGACTGATGACTTTACTCTGTGTGACTGGGTCAGACGGAGTTAATTAAGCACACTCAGGGCCCCCAAGCTAGAAAGTGCTTTTGGATGCCGTTCAGAGAAAAGTCCCTGAAGCTAGCATGGAGCTGGCCCCAACTTCCTCATGTTGGCCAATACAAATATTATTATTGGTCCTATTAATCAGTTACAGTTTTTGGCTCTGTAACCTTCTAAAAGCAATATATTTCCACAATGTTGTGTGAAGTATTTCCTTCTATTTGCTCAAATGCACTTGATATTAATTTCTTCTAAGTTGTTTATACACACTTTGTTAAAATAGTAAAGAAACAATATGTATCAATTTTTACCACATCTTTCTTAAACTTTCATGACTCATTCAATTTCCACTTCATTTCCTGTATCTGGAAAATAGGAAAATACTGTCTCTAATATATTTCTGTACTTACTTTCTTATAAATGGTACTATGAGTACTGACATTTTCAGGATGTCTTTTTCGTTATGACATATTCCTTCACTGCAATCACCAAATTAAATGCAGTACATTGGCTTTGGTTTGTTTTTACATTAAGTTCAAGTTTTGTTTTTTATATTCTAAGAAGTATCTATAATATCCATAACCCATTTTATAAAGCCTTTCAAAATTTTTTTTCTTTTAATAGGTCTTTACATATCAGAATCTAATCGTGGAAAAATCACTAAATTATTTTTAACAACATATCTGTATCTATATATAAGAGGATTTTTTATATTATTATGTGGCATATACTCTTGGCTTTATTTGGACTTTTTGCAACCTCTTATAAATAAGAAAATTTTAACTAGTAGAAACCACTTTAATTGTATGAGCCAATCTCACTTACTCACTGTCTACTTCCTCCTTTAAATCATTAATGTGCATAAACAAATGCGTAAATCTTGAGTGGTTTCTCATGTTTTTCATAGATAACATTTCTAGACATGGAGAGACAGAAAAAAAAAAAAAACCCAGGTTTCTACCACACAAGTAGCTAAGTCTTTAGCAAATGTCTTTAGCTTGATATAATGCACCCAAGTCTTCAGCTAGACATAATGATCATAAAAAGCAAGTAAATCACTAATTTGCACATATTTATGCTTAGCATATTTCAAAATGAATTTACACATGTAAAGTAGTTTTATTAATATTTTTATAAACATGGTGCATATTTTTTGTACTTTGTAATTAAACACACTTCAACAAATTTTATGAAGTGTGATAAAAGCCCCAAATTGTATTAGAACACTTTTATCTCTCTAAGATTTTTAGAAAAAAATAATAAAATCATGTAGATTTCTTGCTCAAAATGCACTTTGACTATGCAGTTTTCCTTTTGAAGCTGCTTTGCAACATGACTGTGGTCTAAAAACCTCTTATGTAGATATTTTGTGGTTTATCATGGTAATTTTATCTTCAGCATCTGTATGATTCTTAAGAAAATAGTTATTATAACTCCAGTTTTTGATATTCCTGAGGTTGCACCCAAATATATGCACATATACATATGCTCCAAAGAAGGGTCTGTGAATTTCAGCTTTGATGGTGAACTGAGGCCTTATGGGCAAGTAAGTTATTGAACAACTAACATTTGTTAGTATGTTGACCATGCATATGAAAATGACTCAATATATGTTATTTGTTTTGTAATATTTAGGGCAATTTCAAATTATTTAAACTTCAACATAGTTCAGGAAATATACAGAAAAAATTTTAGAACCAATTTTACAAAATGCATAAAGTTAGGAATTTTTATGGTGTCACTGTATGCTTTCAAGCTTCTCAAAGGAAACTTCTTTCTATAACTTTAACATTATCTCAGTGTCTTTTTACCTATCACAATGTCTTAGCCAATAATGAACTCAAAAATATTTATTGAATCAAAAATGAAAATGTCTCAAAGATATAAGGCACCTGTCAGTCAGATAAGACATTCAGGTTAAATTTACAAATCTGAAAAATACCCATAAGATCAGGACACTTTGGTAGATACGTAGAAATTATAGGTTCTTTTATAATTTTTATTGTTTCTATTCTTTTTCCTTTCCATGATGAAGAAATCTAAGAAGTTTAGATTTCAGATTAAAGTTTCAAACAATTATCTGCGTAACAATTTCAACATTCAGACAACAGAGGAAAGAATCGAGAAATTCTTATACCCATTATGTTCATTAAAAAAAAAAGACAAATTTCCACCATAATCACTCATATAAAAGGCTATAAGGGAAAGCTATAAAGTAAGAATAAAAAACAAAATAGTATGGGAGGGTGTCTATCAGTGATGCAATAAATGGAGATGGATTAAACTTTAAGAGTCAAAGGTCTCTGTAGCAGGGGGCAAAAAGCTGATTCTCATGTTGTTTAAAATAGATTCCCTGAAAAAATCCAAAAAGATTAAAAGCACAAAAGTACACAATTTTGAACAATTATAAACAAAAGGAATCACATGAGTATAACAAAACAGTTTTTTCTGCATTAGTAACCCTCATTCTAATGTATCCTCAGGTAGTCACATCTAGATAAGAAAAGGAGGGTTGGGGTGCCGACCCTCTGCTCAGTCAAAAATCCACTTATAATTTATGGTCAGCCATCTGTATATGTGGTTTCTCTGTGTACTGTACATGTTTCTTCTGTACTTGTCGTTCCTCCTACGTGAACTCAACCAACCATGGGTTGCATAGTACCGAAATATTTACTATTGAAAAAAATCCATGTGTAAGTGGACCCACACAGTTCAAACCCATGTTTTTCAAGGGTTACCTGTAATTTTAAAGTTTCTTCAGTAAGCTTAGACTTATATGGAATGATGAAGCAGTAAAATTTTCATGGTAAGTTTTAAGTGAACTTTACTTCAAAGTGATTTTTTAATTATTATTTTTGGTAGAAAATATACTCTTTCATGTGATTTAATTTTATTTAAATTTAAAAATTAGTAAATATGGTGTGCCTGCACTCAATACTTTAAGTTATAATATACCTATCTCTATGTCAAGAAAATATAAATTATGTTAATTCTTGGTTTAAATTAGTTTTTTAAACTTGGGGGAATTCACAATATAGGAAATCCAAATTAATAAAACAAAACTAATCATATAAACCTTCCAAGTAATCAACAAAATAAATATTAAAAAATGAAATCACATTTCTTACAAATTGGAGTGACAAAGATAACACAAATAGAGTGGTCATTTTTGGAGAAAAAAATGAAAAAATTGATACTGCTTGTGGTAGGACATGAATTGGTTCACTGTGAAGAGTGATTTGGACAATACTCCCTAATTTAGCAATTCTTCTAGAACTATATAGCCTAAAAGAATAATTTTATATAATCGTATGTATATGAGAGAAAGTATGTAGCAGTATTGTTTATAATTTATAAGAATATAAATGAGATTTAGAGAAAAGTCTAAGAAATCTGGTAAACTATGGTATATATTTATAAAAATACCACGATTGAGTAGGTAAAAATAATAGCAATGGGGTAAAACAATGAAATTATGAGAAAAACAGATTAAATATATCATGCTCTCTACCTACATATATGGCTATACATAAATTTTATGGCTTTCTCTTCTTCAGGCACATGGTAGAATTTATCTCTCTTTCCCATTTGAAGTTAGGGTATATTACTTTATAAGGTCAATTGAACATAAACAGAAGTGATGTGTGTCCCTTCCAGACAGAAGCTTAAAAAGCCAGCACATGCTTCACCACCCTCTTTTGCTCTACCCAAGAAATAATGGCCACTCTGTCAGTTTGGATTCCAGAGTGAAGAAAAGTATAGGAGTAACAACCTTCTAGCTGACTGGTGATGGACATGTAGCTTAAGCAAGGAATCACTTTTTGATCTTTTAAACAACTGAAATGCTGTGGTTCTAATCACAACATAATCTAGTCAACCCTGATATTTGTTTAAGTGTAATATCATATGTTAGAAATATAATTTTCAGGTAAACCTATGAATTTTATGGATTTTAATATTATTATAGAATTAGAAATAAATCTGCAGAGGCATGAAACTTTCAAAATCTTCACCGCTAACCTATTAGTTGGATCAATATGGATTATTTTAATTAGCCACTACTGTTACACTTCATTCCTGCTTTTAATTCCCAACCTATAGCTTTAAAAATATTTTTCGTTGATGTCAGTGGGAATTTTGTTTATAGTCACTTTTGACAGTAACAAAGTGGAAAAATATAAGTTTCTATATGGATTGTAAGATTCAGGAAATTTCACATTTTTTATTCAAAGTATTGAATGTAGAAGAATCTGGCCAAAGTATATATAAGACTACAAAATTCTACAAGTCCAAAGACAAGAGAGGATCAAAAAAACTCTACCTCTGTGGTTGAAATAAGTGAAGAATTTGGAGGAACCTGAAGAAAATTATCTATCTATCATCTATCTACCTGTCATCTGTTTATCTAACTATGTACTTTTTAAAAATTAGACAAGCCAAGGAGGGCATGAACTGACAATCACGGCATGGGGATATAACAAATTATCAACATTATTTGATCCATATTGTGCCTAAAAATGGCATACCATAAATGTGGTCTCTACAAATGACATACCATATCTCTTTGGTTGAGATTTCAGGTAATGCTTTTGTTTATACATGTACTATATTTTTAACAATGCAAGTATATGACTCAAAATAATATTTTAAAATTATGGGTCTTATTTGTTGTTAATAAGCAATGTGTAAAGTGACTAGTTAGGGTTAAAATTAATTTATAATTGAAGTCCTCTCCAACACCCTCTTCTCAATTGAAAACAATTGAAAAACTGATAATATCTTATAGAAATGTAAGTTAAACTTTTATTTGTTTTTCATTTGGTGGAATAACACAAATTATATTTTCAGTTGGAAATGAACTAAGGATTTGAGAATTATGAAAGCCGGAAGAGTCTTAAAATTTGGGAATGGAGAGAGCATTGAAAGATTCAATGATTCAGAGGGAGATCTTTTTGGTTGCTGTTGATATCTGGATGCCATATCTCTAGGAAGTATGGGTCACTGTATCATCAAAGATATTGATGATAAATAGATCTAGGAACATGGTTGATGTCTCTCTTACTCAATGCAGTAGTTATAGCTATCTTATTCTTTAATAGGGAAGTGATGAATCAGAAATAGTCTGAGACAATGCATAATCATGAGGAACAAAGTGGATGAAAACAAAATGTCATATTATTAGGCAGTCACTGGGTTATTTGAAAGAAGCAACTTGTAGGGAAGTGGTTCTAATTCTAACTTTGGCTCTGAAATAGTCACTTTGTTCAAGTGACTAAACTCTAAATCTTGTTTCTTCATTTATAAAATAGAGGAGTAGGAAGAGCAGTTCATTATACACTCTTTATTCTGTATCTCTCAAAGTCATAATTTGGAATATATCTTTAAGCTACATGGATTCTGAGAATAAAATTTATCTTAACACAGCAGATCTTTGCATGACTTTAATTTTAGCACTCAAAGATCATTAAGGAAGTATAAAAACCATCCTACTAACCTTATGTCAGTTTTAGAAAGCATTTTAAAAGAAGGGCTGAAGGCTAGACCTACAACTATGTCTGACTATTTTAATTTTAAGCTATTATCCATTTTAGTTGCAAAGAAATGTTAGTTTACAAAGAAATGGTCCTCCAGTGCAAAATAGTGGCAGTCAACATCACTAACAGCAACACTTGTAGCCACAGTTACAAGGGAAGTAACAACAGCTGTAAAAGCAATTACCAATTTTTAAACAATATATAAATGTCATATATCATTTTCTGCATTTCCAATTTACATTTTTTAGTTCTTATAAAAGGTGATTTTTATTTTCCCTTTTTACAGATGCGAGAAAGAGGGATAAAGATGAGTGTTAAAGGTGATGTCACTTGCCCAAGGGTTAATCATTTTTAATCATATGCCTTCTCTTTGGACAATGCTCCTCCCTAAATACCTTTCTACTTTCTTACATGAAGCAAAAATTTCATCCTCATCATACTAGGCCAATATAGTGTTGCTATTTCAAGTGAATTATTCAACTTTGTATAGTGTGTGTGTGTGTTTTAATTCATCTGAACCATTTGACCAACATTAAGATATGACATTTTTCAATAGAACTAATACCTGATGTCATAGTCCTGTCATTCCTAAAGGATGGATATGATTAACATTTCATAAGACAAGCATTTCAGCACTTGCTCACATGTTTTTAAAATTTTTTAATTGTCATGTAATTTGACTTCTTTTTTGGTTGTTAGATTATGCACCAATATATCTGAGTGAGGCATGTTTCCTATATTCAATGAATATTAGTCTTTGGAGCTGATGTTTTTTAATAACGCTTCATGCTGAGAACTATTTGGTTTGATTTAAAGAGATGAGTTTGTTATAATAACTTTTGTAAAAGGCTTTTATATCCCTTCCCACCTACTTACATTACAGCTTTGAGATATTGCTTTTAATTAAGTTCATTCTTTGATAGCCATAACCAGTCTTTATAAAGTATACAGTTACTTAGGAACTATTGTTTAGTTTGTAGTTTTGGGAATAAATGCTGATAATTAAATCATATAACTCTTTGATATAAAGAAAAATTATATCAGCTAAACATCAGGAGTAATTAAACACTCAGGAGTTTAGTGTCATTCAAATAGAACATAATTTGAATATTACAACTTAGGTCAAAGGAGACTGGAAAAAATCAAGACTTTATAACTGGAATAAACTAAAACTTCCATATACACAAAGAACATGTTGATGTCCAAATTGCAATATTTTTCAAGATCACAGATAGGATCTGCAGGATTAGTTACCTGCAGGAGGGCATGATAATGAAGAAAATTACCCAATGCCTTGAGGAAAAACTATTGCCTGATGTAACTTTTTTACTCAGCCTAAAATAAGACATGAGCAATGAAGAAATAAACATTCTCAATTTTTATTTCTCAAGTGTGGGTGTTTATAAAGAAGCAAAACAAATTAACAAACAGAACAACATAGACTGTTTAAAATGTGGTAAAATGTAGGTCAGGACAACTAGAAAATCTAAAAATCCTAGCAACAAAAGTTTAGAAAAGAGGTGTTCCTCCTACTTTACCCCCACTAATATTATCGTCTCTTGTGATATCAATTTCCATCTAGTTCAAGCAAGGAATATTTCACAAGAACTTTATTGGTAAAAACTGAATTCTTTCATATTTATACTGTAAAGCAAAATTCTCCAAATGTGACTTCATATAGAGAATCATTCTTTTTTTTTCTCATTAGATTCAATTCCAAAATATAAATCAATACTATAAAATATTGTAATATATGATTCTTTCCTTTCCAAGGAAGTTTTTTTCCTACTCTGAGGTCTCAGAGGTGAGGAGGAAGGCAACCTCTTTGTTAACAATGGAGAATATAAAATTGTCATTTAGGAAAATCTTTAAAAAGCAGAGTCCATCAAAGTGCCCAGCAATTTTCTACTTTCAAATTCTATCAAAATGTAAAAAAAAAAATTTTTACTGCAAGCAGTTTCTGAGCAATATAGACATATTTTAAGTTCTTAAATCTTCTGAGTATACAAGTTTAAGTCATGGAATCTTAGAGGAACTCAAATATTCTGCATTTATTTTTCTCTTTTATAACAGTAAATATTATTAGTGGCACATAAGAGGTAACTAAGTTTTAAAAATAAGATGTTTAAAAAAATTGTCCATCAACTTAAAATTATCTCTACATGAAATCAAAAAGAAGAAAACCCACTATTTTTTTCTTTTATTTTTTCTCATAGATTTTATTTAGGGCTTTTTTTTTCTTATTCATCTTATAACTAAATGTTTGTACTCTTGACCAACATCTCCCCATTTTCCCCACTCCCTAGCCCCTGGAAACCACTATTTCTATAATTTGACTTTAAAAAAAAAAAAAAAAGATTCTACATATAAAAGTGATATCATAAAATATTTGTCTTTCTCTGTCTGGCTTATTTCACTTAGCATAATTTTTCCAGTTTCATTCATGTTGTTGCAAATAGCAAGGCTTCCTCTTTTTACAGCTGTATAATATTCCATTATGTATATATACTATATGTTCTTAATCCAGTTATCTATCTATAGACACTTAGGTTGGTTCCATGTTTTTGCTCCAGGAATAAGATTGCAATGAACATGAGAGTGCAGGTATCTCTTCAAAATACTGATTTCTTTTCCTTTGGATATGTGTCCAGAATTGAGATTGCTGGATCATACAATAGTTTTATTTTTAACTTTTTGAGGAACTTCCATACTGTTTTCAATAATGCCTGCACAAATTTATATTCTCATCAAAAGCGTACAAGGGTTCCCTCTCCTCCACACCCTTGCCAAAATGTATCTCTTGTCTTTTTTCTTTTTTTTTAAACATCTTTATTGGAGTATAATTGCTTTACAATGGTGTGTTAGTTTCTGCTTTATAACAAAGTGAATCAGTTATACATATACATATGTTCGCATATCTCTTCCCTCTTGCATCTCCCTCCCTCCCACCCTCCCTATCCCACCCCTCTAGGTGGTCAAAAAGCACCAAGCTGATCTCCCTGTGCTATGCGGCTGCTTCCCACTAGCTATCTGTTTTACATTTGGTAGTGTATATATGTCCATGACACTCTCTCACCCTGTCACATCTCACCCCTCCCCCTCCCCATATCCTCAAGTCCATTCTCTAGTAGGTCTGTGTCTTTATTCCCGTCTTGCCACTAGGTTCCTAATGACCTTTTTTTTTTTCCCTTAGATTCCATATATATGTGTTAGCATACTGTATTTGTTTTTCTCTTTCTGACTTACTTCACTCTGTATGACAGACTCTAACTCCATCCACCTCATTACAAATACCTCCATTTCATTTCTTTTTATGGCTGAGTAATATTCCATTGTATATATGTGCCACATCTTCTTTATCCATTCATCCGATGATGGACACTTAGGTTGCTTCCATGTCCTGGCTATTGTCTTTTTGATGACAGTCATTTTAACAGGCATGAAGTGATATTTCATTGTGGTTTCAATTTGCCTTTCCTGGATGATTAGTGATGTTGAGCAGCTTTTCATGTACTTGCTGGCCATTTGTATGTCTCCTTTGAAAAAATATCCATTCAGGTCTTTTGCCTATTATATTAATCAATTATTATTATTATTATTATTATTATTATTATTTGCTATTGAGTTGTATGAATTCTTTACATATTTTGGATATTAACCCCTTATCAGATATATAGTTTGCAAATATTTGTTCTCCCATTTTATAGACTGCCTTTTCATTTTGTTGATGATTTTCTTTGCTGTGAAGAAGATTTTTAGTTTGATATAGTTTTATTTGTTTATTTTTGCTTTTTTACCTGGCTTTTGCTGACATAGCAAAAAAAAAAAAATCATTGCCAAGACCAATATCATGGAGGTTTTTCTCTATGTTTTCCCCAAGGATTTTATAGTATCAGGATTCATGTTTAAGTCTTTAATCCTGTTCAAGTTAATTTTGTGAGAGGTGTAAGATAGGGGTCTAGTTTTATTCTTTTGCATGTAGATATCCAGTTTTTCCCATACAGTACCATTTATTGAAGAGATCATAATGCTAAACAATGTAGGTACAACAGTAAATATCTTCTTGGTGATTCTGGCTTCTTTGGGTTGGATAGGGATGAAGGAAATAACACTTTCAGAGTTTGGATAAAGAGAGAGTTAATGTGTTATATTTATACTTCTATACCTCATTTGTGCTCTGAACTCTCTAGGCAAAATTCATACAGTTCCTTCTGGTTCTCAATATAGTTATTAATGCTCCCTTAAGTAAAAGTTTTATACATTTTGACCACTGAATTTTCAATATTCAAAAATAAGCCAAATACTAACAACACCATCACTATGAAAATCTCCTATGAATTGGGTTTTTATATTCTCCACCTAGAGATTTAAATTATAAGACAATATTTAACAAACAGAATTAGTACAATAAAGTAATTGGCAAATAAATTAATGGGATATGGCTCTTGTATTGTTTATAAAAGGAATGTTTCAATGGAGATCTTAGTCTGTTGGTATAGAACTCTAAATTGAGTGCAAACACATAGTGCTGATCTGGAGATTCAAGTTCCAACTTTCAAAGATCTAAAAATAATAATACACCTTTCCTCCATTTGAATTACCTGAAATGTCACTTAACTCTCACATAGTGTTAGCAACAAGAATTTAGACCTGTGCAATACTTTCTTTGACTATCTACACACGCAGTAGGACATTTTTGTAACCTCTGAATTTGAAGACACCCATAAAGCCCCAGAAGGCTCTACCAATATTAGTCAAAACAGGGAATATCTACCTAACCTACCTCTTTCTTCCTTGAATCCCAGCAAATAAATATTAAATCTCTTCTCTGTGGAAAAAAAATATAGATACCTAATTTATATACCTTGTCTTTCCTAATTGCTTTATGAATTTTCGTCCTCATGAAAATTTAATAATGTCATTCTGTCAAATGCATCATGTGGAAAGAGATACAAAATTCTTCACTTTTGTTTTTCTGCTTATCACATACACTTTATTATCTCCAATGTGTCTATTTCTCTTCCTTTGCTTCTCTTATACAAAGAATGATGAATGCAGCCCAAATTGAAGTCATACTTTCAGAAAGATTACTTTTAAGTGCTTAATTGTAATGTATCTATTCTCCTCTCCATTTCTCCTTTAAAAAGTGGCTGATTTCCTGGAGTTAATAAATTGACTCTATTTTACAAACACATACACACACATACACATAACTCCTTATGTTAAGATTTAAATAACAAAAGTATAAAGATATTAGATGCTTGGTGTTCAATGTCAGGTATAGGTAGATACTCTTAGTTTAGCTCATTTATTTCTCCTAACCGTCTATGCCAATCCACCCATAAACACTCTCATTCCAGAATAATGAATGCATTAAAAAAATTAGGTCACTCTTTCTTAATCTTATAACATATTTTCATTTACTCTATTCAACAAAACTTCAGGATTATATGAATTCATGACATTTTTATATAGTCCTGGTGTCAAGTAATTCTAGTTGCTAAGTCCCCTTTATTGCAATTTATAACCATTTCACTTCATCCAATATTCCTAAGGCAATCATTCAAATTCTGAGAGTTACTGGCATCTTTCTTTAAGACTAACTGCTTCAGATATTGTATTCACATATTTCCCTGCTTTTAAAATACATTATGCATCTTGGTAATATCCAGAGAAGCCAAGCCAAAAAAATCCATTGTGTGTTACACACATTAAATGTGTGCATTAAATGATCCCCCTTTAACTTCATCCACTTCTCTATAAAGTCATGTAGCAAAAACCACTAAAACTGAATGAAACATATGATATTTTTAATATTAGGATGACCATATCACAACTTTTGTATTTCTATAACTCTAGAAGCAAGAACAAATATCCTCTGTCTAATGAATTGTAGTGTGCTATTATTGAATATTTAGTATTTACTAGTTAGGCTTTACGATAAAAACATCACATGCATTTACTTATAAACTTCAAATTGATTTTATGGGACATTTTATGTTATTTGCCACATTTCCATATGACATAGCCTATCTTTATGGAGATTAACTAACTTGTCTGGATCTTAAGGATATTTTAATTTCCTACTCATGTACCCCAGTCAAGGGTAAACTCAGCTCAGAGTACTCTTTTTCACAATTAAGAACTGATGTTAAGTTCTTCTGCCTCTATTTCTTGCTATATTAGGATTGCAAAAAAAGCATCAGTTATATCTTTCTTTTAAAAAACTACGTATTTAACCAAGTATAACAGAACAGATAACAGCAGCAGCAAAAAACAAATGACACTTTTAACACACTATTTTAATTTAACTTGACATCTTTGAACCTTAGTATATGAGCTCTTATTTTTTATACAACTGCCTTCAGTGCAATTTTTGTAGCATTTTAACAAGCTATTGTATACAAACATTTCTTTTAATATACATAGTCCACATATTTATCACTTACTAACAAAATATTTATTGCACCATGTCATAGATCATTTAACATTCCCCAATTGCTAGGAGTATTTATTTTTAATCTAGTTTTTCTATTATTAAACATGCAATCATTAGGATTTTTAATAATACATGACTTTTTTTTCACTTGAAGTTTATATAGGCCTTTAGACTTACAGAATTAGAGAGATAGAAAATAAAGTTTTATGTTTTTATTACTCATCATTTTATAGACAAGGTAACTGAGAATTTGAAAAGTTTATTATCTTGTGTAATAAAATATAAGTGACACTAACAGACCTGATACTAGGACCCCAGGTGCCTGGCCCAGTGTTCTTTCTCTGACATTGTAAACTTTATACTGACATTATAAATATGGTAGCTTTAGGCTAGCTATAGAAATTTCATGTTAATTTTAAAGAATGTTTCAAATGCCTTTTAATCCATAACTTCATAGATACTGTATAGAAATGCTTGTTTTCTCTTTATTTTTAGCTTAAAGGCTATGGGTAATTTTTTAAAAATGTATAATTTACTGCATTTTTCATAATTGTTTTGCTTTTCTGTAATCTCAAGGTTTATTTAAAGCTAAAATAAAACTTTTCAAAGAAAACTAAAACAACTTTTTTTTTCTGAAGTAACTGTTGCGCTCCAGACAGACAACATTAATACAATTTACAAGATATGCTAAACAGTAGCTACTAAAATCTGCTAATGCAGCATTTAAGCAGAAAAGATAGGTCAGGAAATTCAAAGTGATGACTGTGTACAATTGTTCATGCAAAACTATATTCCAAGTGACCAGGTCACCATAGAAACTAGATATACATGTATACATAATACATATTTTCTAGATTTTATGCATTGAAACTACCAAATTATATTAAGTTTGTTTATATGCATTCTTATTTCTATTATAGGCTTAGATCAAATTGTATTCAGAGTTTAGAATACATGAGGCGTGCTTAGATAACTAAATGGAAGGAAAACACAGCCTGTGTCTTTTGGGGGGTCACTGAATTTTTTTCAAAATCTTTTTATTTAAATTAACATTTCTTGAATATTCCATTAGGTTAGCAATGTATCTGGCACAATATTTTTAGACTTTAAAATATATAGGCCATTGTAATTCCACTTTTAAATATATGGACCAAATTATGGTTCATTCTTAATAAAATAGGTCTTTAGAAATTATCATAGAAATGTACTTTCATT
Organism: Balaenoptera physalus; assembly: GCF_965194825.1. NCBI lineage: Eukaryota > Metazoa > Chordata > Mammalia > Artiodactyla > Balaenopteridae > Balaenoptera > Balaenoptera physalus. The sequence goes on along the minus strand of NC_138890.1, from coordinate 91,587,569 downwards.
CCAATCTAGTTTTTAAAAGTTTCCTTCTTTTTAAGGAAAAATATTTATTTAACTCAATGAATTTCCTATACACATTATTGATTGATTAAAATATTATTTCCTTGAATAGTCTTAGATTCAAGAAAGACCACACAAGGAAAAGGTATGTGTGTAAGAAGATAATAGTGGTTTCTGTTTTAAAATAGCCTCTTCTCCATAGACAAATCTGAGTAATAGGCAATACTGGAAAGACTCTCTATTTTCCCCTGCTTCATCCTCTCAAAACTAGTTCCTTTATTAGTGCTCTCCAAATCTTCATCACAGCACACCAATCCTATCTCTTTACATATACCTTGTTCTCTTTCATTCATTCATTGAGCATTTTCACTGCTTATTTGGCACACAGAATTAGCTTGGTGATTGGAGTAGAGTGTGTATTCTAGGTGCTTAGGTGTTCTAGACACACCTGGACACATAATGACAGCACAGCATAAAAATGCTAAAATAGCAGCATGTGTAAAGGGTTGTAGAACCACACAAGAGGAGACAACTGGTTCTGTCTGGAAAAACCTGGAAATCCTCATAATAGAAGTGGCTTTTGATAAAATACTTGACAAGTTAAGTAGAAGAACTTCAGCTAAGAAAATAACTAGTGAAAGGGCCCAAAACTATGGAAGGGTAGAATGAGTCTACAAGCAATAATGCTAGAATCATAAATTATTTGGTATGAATGTGTTAATCATGAAGACCTGAGGGTGAATTTATAGACATCATTTTAGCACTTTACCAACTGAAAGGGAGAGAGGTAAGTTAAGGACAAGAAATGAAAAAGGTTTTCTAGGTGCAAAGGAAAGAATCAAGTTGTCTTCTTGAACTGAATATTTACCTATAGAAAATATAGATATGATGTATCAATTATAAAAGAAAGATTTTTAAAGTCTTTAAGGGAATTCTAATAAAGCTCTCTTTCAAGATATATTAATACTGCTATTTCATCTGGTAATTTAAAAAATATATGATATGCACAGTGAGGGATGGAAGTCATATTTTCTATATATATATATATATATATATATATATATATATATATATATATATATATATATATACTTCATTGGATGGGAACAAGAAATAATGTTTCTGGCTACACAGTACTACTGCCCCTTGTCCTCTACCTTGTCCTAACCATTGTTTGGGAAAACTTTGTCAGCCTATAATCCCTAGTTTCATCATTTCATGTTGGTGAGATGAAGGATATAACACTAGTTGTAAAAATGTTGCCTTTTCATAAACCTCTATAGCCAGGTCCTGTTTTTCAAACCTCTTTGTCCCAGCAAGAATAATTTTCAACATAAAAGATAATTGGATGAATATATATTAATAGTTTTATTTGACATATTGCTAAGTATACTAAAGAGGAACTTTCATTTCATCATTTTATGTTTATCTATCTGGTTCAAAAATAGGAATTATGCTGCATCACAATATATGGCATGCAATGTTTTTCTTCTGTGTAGAATTTCCTGGAAAGTCTCTGTAGAAAACGGTTCCTAGTTGTGAGGTCTTCAAATTCAAGCATAGTTATGGAAATCTTCCAAGTCAAAAAGGAAGAAGCTTAAGTCTCAGTAACTTAAGTATGTTTATTTTATAGTTAAAAGTTCAACTCTCTCAAATTTTCATCCATGATCATATCATGTATTTTAGTGCAAACAGAATGTTCATCAAAACATGACACTTCCTTTAGTCAGTCATGAGTTCTGTTTTAACTAAAAAATTGATGATTTTAGTGTACAGCCTACATACAAAAGTAAAATTTCAAAACATTTACAAAGTAGTTATACCTATATTTTTACAGCTGCAAGACACTAAAAATGTATAGGAACATTTGATATATTACAGCATCTCTCTCTCTCTCTCTATACACACACACACACACACACACACTTTTCCCCTAATGTGACTAGCTCTATTGAATTTAGTTATATAAGAGAATAACTGGGGGCATAACTTATTCTAATCCAACATTGCCAATGCTCATGTTGAAAGTAAAACTCTTATATGAAAAATGAATGCACTAAGGGTAGTGTTATTTTTAACATAGATCATTTCAAAATAACTGCCTCAAGATTATGTCACTAGTGTCTTAGAAGTGTCACTAGAAGAACAGTGGGGACTTCAGCACAAGCCTGAAAGAAAAATCTCTTCTATCTCTCATTTCTTGTTCTAATTCACTTTCTACTTTGTAATACTTAGAAAGTCTTTTTACAGAGTGCTACTTCCTTTTAACAACATTTGATACATAAACTTCAGTTCTTCAGAGGAAAAGCAGGGTCTGGCAGAGTGTACAATGGAGTAAACTTCTGTGCATTTAATTATTTTTACTTAGCAAAGACTATAACAAAGATAGTGTTTAAATCTATGCCTATATTTATGTGTATGTATGTATGTATGTGTGTGTCTATATGGATATCTAAAAGTATTTGCGTATCTGTATGCATGTTTATCTCTCTAGTCTCAGAGAACAAATCCAATTTTAATCTACTAGCTCTTCAAAGAGTGAAGAAATATTTGGCCATGTTGGAATTATTCAGAAACCATTATAATTAATACAAAACCATATGTAATGAACTTTTTGAGCATTATAAGGGATTTTTTTTCGAGGAGAGTTTACATACATTCTCTTTGTGTCTTCTGGTCTTATCTAGAACCAGACTCCCCAGCAAGATGATAGGACACTACAGAAAAAAAGATGGGGCTAGGAATTAAACACAACTGGTTAACATCGCCTCTATTCTCTTAGTATGTGTTGAGCATAGACAAAGCACTTGAATTCTATGAATTTCAAAGTCTAGAGGAGTTAAAAAATGATTTTTCACAGAATTATAAAGTATTCTAAATTATAAAGGACTGTAAATTATCAAGAATGGAACTTCACACACTGCAAGGGCCTAGTTTATAGACAAAATGTTTTAATTATTTTGTTTACAATATTCTCTAAAAATGATTATTTGGAAAAAATTAAAAAGCTTATTTTTCAAATTACATGGCCTCATATGACTTATCTAATCTCCTGAATACGTAATCTCCACAAATAAAAACTTTGATAAGAATGTAAGAGAATATAAATCTTCAAAGAATTAATAAATGACCATAAATGAAGATCAACATATGCTTTAATTTGTCTAGGAGAATTTACTAAGGCATTTTGAACTGGAATCTTGGCAAATGCATTAGGTATATCTGTTAACTTACTCAAGTAAGGCTTCTAGAACAGCTATTTAATCACAGATACATACATGTACTTATACTTTAAAAAATAATCCCTTATATTAATTTGTTTCTCTGATGAAATCTGAATAGTTTCCATATAAGTGTTTTCTGAGTTATTTGCTTGCATTAGCATGTATCACCATCGTTCTCCACATTAGAACAAACCAGGAGCTACATCTGTTAACCTTAAATTATCATTTTTTATAAATTAGGGAATTAAAGGGAAAAACAAAATCCCAAAACTTCAGATAATTGTTAATGTAGGAAAGGTAGACTACTTTCCTAAGAGTTCTCGTTTGCCTTTTCCTTAAATGTTGCTTTCCCAGAGTTCTATCATTCAGACTTCAAATTTTTAAACTGAGATTTTCTTCACTTTCATGACTTCATGAATTCCTATGTGTGAATATTTTCCACCAAAAATTTCTAGCACAGAGCTTGCCCTTGTACTTCAAACACATATATTGAACTGCCTTCCAGGCATGAATAACTGGTATCCCATGGGTGTATCAAAACCACAGTGTCTACAACTGAAAGCATTAATTTTCCTCCAAAAATCAATTATATCACCATCATTGGGGTTACACAATCATACAACCTAGAATTTGTCTTCAAATATTTTATTCCTCTCAGTCTGTACATAATTGGTAACACAGCCCTATTTCTCTATCTTTTTAACAACTTTTATATCTTCCTGCTCTATCTCCACTGATGCTGCTTTATTTCAAGCAAACATCTCTTATATAGACTATCACTCTAGTCGTTTAACTAGTCTAGATGCCTTTTATTTCAAAATTCGGCAGAGAAATCTTTCTAAAACTAATAACAACAATAAAAATGTGATCCCCATTATATCCTAACTTCAAACCATTCATGCAGTTGCTTCCTGTTGCCTGCTAGATAAAGAATCCTTAGCAAAGTATGAAGAGTTCACCATAATCTGGTCCCTGCAGAACTCTCTAGAGTTATTGTCTTCACATTCTACTTCCATAAATCTGAGATATCAGTCAAATGGAACTACTTGTTCATCACAAACTACCTGTGTTTTGCAACTATGCCTAGAGTACTGAAACCATATGTCAAGATATACCAACACTGGGATGCTGTCCAGCAGCTTTCCAGTCCAATTAAAACTGGCAACTCATTTTTGTACCAACTATAAAATTTTAAAATGTTTTATTTTTCATAATAGAAATATTCCATTTATATAGTATCTAAATTCTCTTCGGCAACAACATTATGGTAAACTCATTGAAAGCTGGAATCGTACCTCATCTCCCATTGAGTTTCCTCAATTCCTGTACTTAGAATAGTAATTGACAGAAAGCAAGTGTCTATCACTGTCATAGAATAAATTAATTCCCAACCAGTACTTATTAATCCATTTATGAAACAAATTGGACCAATGTTCTTGATGTTCAACCCAGGGGAAAAATAAATTGAGTTTGAAATTCTGGGGATAAAAAGAATAATAAATATTATTATTATAATGATATTGGTGATGATTAAAAAATGCCTCAAAGTATTCTGAAAGAAACTAACTCTCTGGGCTGGTGGGATGGCAGGGGTGAAGGTGGGCAGTTGGGGATAAAAGGCAATGTAATGTGAAAATTATAATAATAGGCAAGTAATGAATTTTCAAGGATGTGTTGTGGACCTTATAAATGATATTTGTAAATATGCGACCCAATTGCTGGCAACAGCAAACTGGATTAGAGAGTTATTATGTCTTTCATTTTAAGTTGTCTTTTGACCAAGAGAAAGAGAATTAGAATATTCTTAAATTGATTCTAAGCATTTATGGTTATACCTCATTTATCTCACATTACTTAGGAAGGATATTATTTATATTAATGAAATAATCAGATAACTGAAAGTATTCTTAAAAAATAAGTATTTATTCTACATACACGATGGTACCAGGAAGAGCTCTGCAGAACTTCTCCCTAGAGAAATGAGCAAATCTGGTGAAAACCACAGATACAAATAAATAAAGTTTCTGAAAATTGACCTAGGGAAACACTAAGGGCACTGTATTAAAGGAAACAGATACTAATTTAAGGAAATCTCCTAAAACGCTGCAAGAACAGTGGAAGTCTATGCATTTGAGTCACTACCCTCTTCCTCCCTCTCATCACCCAGGTCAACTTGACGGAGGCTATACTTGGGTAGGTGTGGCCAAGAAGACAGAGTTTTTTCTGTCCTCATCTCCCAGTCAAGAGTTGCCATATCTGTGAAGGTCAGGTCACCAACATATTTTATCCCCTTCAACACTAACTTGAAGGAGCTAAGTGCCTGGTAAGTCCAATAGGTCAGGAGCTCCCTCATCTACCAATCCCCTACACATTGGATAGAGGTTCTACATCAGGCATGGCTAGCCAAAAATGTTGGAGTCAAGTGCCTTCACTCCAGCCTGCTTGTTGGGCAGATGTTACATGCTGGCAAGGCAAGCTAGGGGAACCAGAGGCTATAGTCACATCCAGCACATAGTAGTGGCTCAGTGAGTCTTCCCAAAAGGAGAGGAAATCCACAAAAATAGAGAGCTCTAAAGTTATCCCCAAGGTTATTGACTTTATTTGAAACAAAATTTGGGGAAGTTCCCTTGTAAGGACACTGAAAAGAATACCTTAATTAAGAACAACAAGCTAACCCCGAATAGCCAAAGCAATCTTGAGAATGAAAAATGGAGCTGGAGGAATCAGGCTACCTGACTTCAGACTATACTACAAAGCTACAGTCATCAAGACAGTATGGTACTGGCACAAAAACAGAAATATAGATCAATGGAACAGGATAGAAAGCCCAGAGATAAACCTATGCACATGGTCACCTTTTCTTTGACAAAGGAGGCAAGAATATACAGTGGAGAAAAGACAGCCTCTTCAATAAGTGGTGCTGGGAAAACTGGACAGATACATGTAGAAGAATTAAATTAGAACACTACCTAACACCATACACAAAAATAAACTCAAAATGGATTAAAGACCTAAATGTAAGGCCAGACAGTATCAAACTCTTAGGAAAACATAGGCAGAACACTCTATGACATAAATCACAGCAAGATCCTTTTTGACCCACCTCCTAGAGAAATGGAAATAAAAACAAAAATAAACAAATGGGACCTAATGAAACTTAAAAGCTTTTGCACACCGAAGGAAACCATAAACAAGACCAAAAGACAACCCTCAGAATGGGAGAAAATATTTGCAAATGAAGCAACTGACAAAGGATTAATCTCCAAGATTTACAAGCAGCTCATGCAGCTCAATATCAAAAAAAAAACAATCCAATCCAAAAATGGGCAGAAGACCTAAATAGACATTTCTCCAAAGAAGATATACAGCTTGCCAACAAACACATGAAAGAATGCTCAACATCATTAATCATTAGAGAAATGCAAATCAAAACTACAATGAGATATCATCTCACACCGGTCAGAATGGCCATCATCAAAAAATCTAGAAACAATAAATGCTGGAGAGGGTGTGGAGAAAAGGGAACCCTCTTGCACTGTTGGTGGGAATGTACACTGATACAGCCACTATGGACAACAGTATGGAGGTTCCTTAAAAAACTAAAAATAGAACTACCATACGACCCAGCAATCCCACTACTGGGCATATACCCTGAGAAAACCATAATTCAGAACGAGTCATGTACCACAATGTTCATTGCAGGTCTATTTACAATAGGCAGGACATGGAAGCAACCTAAGTGTCCATCGACAGTTGAATGGATAAAGAAGATGTGGCACATATATACAATGGAATATTACTCAGCCATAAAAAGAAACGAAATTGAGTTATTTGTAGTGAGGTGGATGGAGTTAGAGTCTGTCATACAGAGTGAAGTCAGAAAGAGAAAAACAAATACAGTATGCTAACACATATATACGGAATCTAAGGAAAAAAAAAAAAAAAAGCCATGAAGAACCTAGTGGCAAGACGGGAATAAAGACACAGACCTACTAGAGAATGGACTTGAGGATATGGGGAGGGGGTGGGGTGAGATGTGACAGGGTGAGAGAGTGTCATGGACATATATACACTACCAAATGTAAAATAGATAGCTAGTGGGAAGCAGCCACATAGCACAGGGAGATCAGCTCGGTGCTTTGTGACCACCTAGAGGGGTGGGATGGGGAGGGTGGGAGGGAGGGAGATGCAAGAGGGAAGAGATATGGGAACATATTTTATGTGTATAGCTGATTCACTTTGTTATAAAGCAGAAGCTAACACACCATTGTAAGGCAATTATACTTCAATAAAGATGTTTAAAAAAAATAAAATAAAATAAAAATTAAAAAAAAAAGAACAACAAGCTAAACCATAGACCATCTAGTTTACCAGAGAGAACAAAGAAAAGAAAGCTAAGAATAGTCCTGTTGGGGTCATAACACTGTCACCTCATGGTGATTGTGTGCATGCTCAAGGCTGTACCCTCCAAGGACACCAAAAGCTGCACAGTATGGTAGAAACTAATTTCACTAGAATAGCCAAGTCCTAAAACAAATAAACAAACAAATAATAAGAAAACAAGCCCTGGAGAGGAAAGAAACCAGTATCCAGAGTTGCTAAAATAAATTGCTGAAAATGTCCCGTTTTCAACAAGAAATCATGAGACAGGCAAAGAGCAGAAACTGTGACCAAAGCAAACAAACAAACACACAAAAAACAAGACAACAGAAACTCTGTCAGATTTAACAGGTAGGCTTCAAAGTAACCATTATAAATATGTTCAAGGAACTAAAGCAAGCCATGCTTAAAGAAGTATAGGAAGATATAAAGACAATGCTTCATCAAATATAAAATATGAATAAAGAATTAGAGATGAGTTTTAAAAGCAAATGAAAATTCTGGAGTTGAAAAGTACAATATTTAAAATTCAAGATTCTTTAGAGGGACAAAATGATAGAATTGAACTAGAGGAAGAAAGCATCAGCAAACTTGAAGGTAGCTCTGTGGAGATTATTCAACCTGAAGAATAGAGAGAATATATAATGAAGAAAAATTAACAGAGACTCAGAGAAATGTGAGAGTCCTTTAAGTGCACCAACATAGCATGATGGAAGTACCACAAGGAAAGGAGAAAGAGAAAGGACCTGGAAAAGAAATATTCAAAGAAATATTGGTTTAAAATTCCTGAATTTGCTGATAAATATTAATCTATACATTAGGTTAATATTTATCCTAAGAAGCTCCCAATCCCAAATATGATAAATGCAAGAGATCTATACACAAATACGTGACAGTAAAAATACTGAAAGACAAAGACAAAGATAAAAATTTGAAAGCAGCAGGAGAAAAACCACTCATCAATTACAATAATATTAACACCTGATTTCTAATCAGAAACAATGGAGGTCATAAGGCATGGGAAAGCACAGTCAAAGTGCTGAAGAATACAACTGTCAACCAAGAATCTTAAAACCAGCAAAACTACCTTTCAAATATGAAGGTAAAATAAAGACATTCCCAGGTAAACAAAAACTGAGACAATTCTTGTAATTGCAAAGAAAGTGTGCAAGAACTAATAAAAGAAGTTCTTTATGTTGGAAGCAAGAAAATCTACATAGAAATTCAAATCCATGTGAAAAATTGAGTACTGGTGAAGGTAACTATATAATTATAAAATACCATGTAAATTCATATTTTTGTTCTTTTTTTTTCCTCTTAACTGATTTGAAAAGCAATTGCATGTATAAAATGGTACTGTTTGTTCTGTACCATATAGAAATGTAGTATATCAAAGAAGCACAAAAGAGGTGGGTAAGAGCAAGATGATGACTCAAACCCATAGGAACAAGTGAAGAGAACTGTAAATGGTAATTAAGAAGGTAAATATAATAAAATCTATAAATATATACTTGCTCTCATTTCTTTTCTCAGCTTTTATAATTTACATGAAATTATGCAAAGTAATTCATAGCAGTGTATTGTTAACTTTGTAGCATATGTAAATGCAATATATATAATAATAATAGGATAAAAGTAAAAAGACAGAATAGAGCTATATATGAGTAGCATTTCTACATCTCAGTGGAATTTAGTATAAATCTGAAGTAGATTCTGATAAACTAAAATGTATGTGGTAAGTCTTGGAGCAACCATAAAGAAAATAATTCCAAAATATAAGGAAAAAAAATAAGTATTTGCTCCAAAACATAAATAAGCTATCCAGAATAAACATTTATAAACGTACTGCCTTCTTTCTTAACTGAAATTCTGTGAACATATATTAAATCTTCTTTGGCAACTTGAGGCCATGATTATGAATATAATTGACAACGTAAATAAGTACAAGTGGCTATACAACAATGTGAACTTGAAATATATAGAACCGTTTACTGTTAATCTAACTTCTTTCTTGTTTTTCCTTTTGTTATTTGTCAAGTGGTAATCCCCTCTTTGTGTTCATATCACAACACATGTTAAATGAGATTTATTGATTTATGTACCTGTCTTATTTCTCTTTATTCACACCAAGCAGCTCTGGGTACTGCAAACATTAAACACTAAATAAATGCTTGAGTAAAGAATAAATAGAGATTTGGAGATTAACCACTTGAAGTGGTTAACAGTAAGGACTCTATTTTGAATACTTACTAATGCCTTTGCTGGCTGAACTTCCTCTAAAAATTTACTTAAACTCTTCATGTTTCTGTTCTCTCATTTGTCAAATGGAGATAAATATTGTGCTTATCTCATAAAGTTGCCACGAGGATTAAATGAGCTAGCATCCAAGGACAGCACTCTGAACTGCATCTGACTTACAATAAACACTATTTGTGCTTGTCCATATTATTCATGTATGGATATGCTAACATTTGTTTTGGTTGCTCTGGTAAATCTTTTGATACTTTATGTTCTTAGTAAATTTGAGATAGATGAGCTTATCAGATAAATCACTTCTGGATAAAACTTCACATTTACTTAGTTCTTTGCTATTTGCCTTTCTATTCTCTTTGCAGGCTACTCTAATTATAACCAGGAAAGAATAACCACAAAACATAAGACATTTGTCTTTGGAGAGATTTGAGAATATGACTAAGAAGACAGGGAGATCTTATTTTGTAATACTAATTTGATAGTGAATACTCCATCAAGACAGAGACTTATGAACAACTAGGATCAGATTTTTCTATATTGTTTATATCCCCTTGGTATCCAACATGTTTTTGCAGTCTTGTCACAATGCCTTCTTCACACTCATTTATCTGTTTTCTGTTAAATGTTCTGATGGTTCATGTCAGAAAGAGAGTGTTGGAACTCATACCAAATGACAGAAGATCTGTATTGTGGAATCTCATTGACTGACACTTGACATTAACTTACAGAAATTCTGTGCTTTCTAAGTGTTTTTTATATTATTTTAAATTCACCTCAAAGAAACTGTGATAATCCTAAAGAGTCTTGCTGAGTATCAAGAACTTAAGAACAGCACTGAAGAAAATGGACTCCAAAATTATTTAATGTTTAATTTATCATGTCCAAGGGATATAAGTGGCTCAAGCATGTCACCAGCTCTAGCTTTTATTTATATATTTAATATTACAAGTCTTTCTGTCTAGTATGTAAGTCTTTAAGTTCCTAATGAGTCTTTTGCTTTGAAATTATGAAAGGTATGATAATCTCTTCTTGGTGTGTTCATGCCACCCACAAATTTTGGAATCCCGTGGCATGCATCAGATTTTTCAAACAGGTATTCTGTCAAGGACCTAGGAAGCTTTCTTGATGAGAAAGGGAATGGAATGTTAAGGGAGTGCAGAAGCCAAATATTAAATTACTTCTAGCAATTAAATGCTTCCACTGAAACCATGCAAAATGTATAAGAATATTTCCAGAAAGTAAACAACAAAGAAAAAAAAAAACTCAAACGTTTTATACATCCTGAGGAATATGTTCTAAACCTATATGATCCTTGATGTTCTCACGTAGGTAGTAATTTCTTATTAATAATCAATATATAATTTAAAACTTAATTCTTATATGTAAGAAGTGGCACATTCAGTTTGGAAGCCCTAAAAATAGTGGTTTCTGTTAGGTAGTATTTTATAATACCCTGATATCCTCAATGTATACAGTTAGTGAAAATCCCTAATTTATTCCTAAAAAATTATTTATATTCTCAAGATTCTAACTCAAATACAGTTTTCCTCTTCCAGTTGGAGACGATTCTAATAAAATAGCTCAGTCCAGGGTTTCTCAACCATGGCACTATTAATTTTTAGGGCTGCATAATCCAGTGCTTTGAGGGGCTGCCTTGTGCATTGTAAGATATTTAGCAGCATTCCTGGCCTCTATCGAGGACCCTCCCTCAAATTGTGATGATCCAAAATATATCTAAACATTGCCAACTGGTCTAGTCTGAAAAGAAATGTTTTAGTTTTTAATACTATGCAACAGATTACCACAAACTCATTGGCTTAAAACAACACAAATTTATATCACAATTTCCCTGGTCAGGAGTCTGAGTTAGCAGGATATCACTAGGCTGAAATCAGGGTGTTGGCAGGGGCTTCCATTCTCATCTAGGGCTCAGCAAGAAGGATGCCATCTGCAAGTGAAAGAGAGAGGCCTCAGGAGAAAGCAACTATACTGGTACCTTGACCTTGGGTCCCCAGCCTCCAGAAATGTGAGAAAAATAAATTCTGTTGTTTAAGCCACTCAGTGGTGGTATTTTATTACAGAAGGCCTATTCAACTACCTCAGTCTGTGGCAGCAAAGCAGTTGGTTCTCAAGAAACTACCAGGAAGCCAAAGTGAATTTCACATCAGGATACAAATGCCTCTGGAAAATCATAGCTTCTCCCCTTCTACTTTCCAAATCTCATGCGCTTCCGGTTATTGCACAGGAAAGGGGATTCTGGAAAATAGTTTCCAGCTTCTCTTCTATACACAGAAGAAATTTTAGAAGATGCTATTGGTGAATCCAAGTTGAAAACAGGCAATGAAGCATGGTATTGATCAGAAATTTGTTCCCAAATCTTAGCTTGCTATTATTTTTGTCCTTGTTTCTTCAGTTTGAGTTGTATTTGTGCTACACTTTAATCTTCTTTAGTGCTCTTACTATTATTCTTTTAAGTGTATATTTCTTCCCAGTTGTTCTGTTTCATTAGTAGTTGCCTAATCCATATGCTTTGGCTGTATTTTTCACATGGCTACTGGATCTTCTTGGATTTGTTATTAATTTATCAATTTATATTTTTGGCTGCTCATTGTTTTATCTCCTTGGGTTACTTGAAAGATAGTAATGATGATTAATTTCTCTTTTGCCATGGATTTACTAGTCAATAAGCTGTTAGTACCTGTAGAAGGTGGGAGACTTGACTAAGGAGTCTTCTAAGTGGTGAAGTCTGGGTTTCTCAGTTTAGGGGGCAGAGAATAGAGCATGAAGGACTCCTTGGGCCAAAAGTCCATCCTCTGGAAGACCCTGAGGAAGGGCTCTGTTCAGTATTTGCAGCAAATTTTTTCACTTTCAAAATTCTAAAGTAGTGAAGACCTCAAGCCCTCAGAGCTGTCCAGCTCTGGAGTGGCGGGCATTTCAAAGGCCATTAGGCTGCTGTCTCTCCCAACAATGGAAGAAGTGGAAACTTACAGAGCCTCTTTAATTAAAAAAACCAAAAACATAAAATTCTTCTCTTCCTTCAACATCCACTAGAATTTGACATTTTGAATTTATACTATTTTTCATCACTTACAGATAAGAATATATGACACAAATGGCTAAATATTTTTTAGACTACCAACTATTAATCAGGCTCCATTCCTTGATTAATTATCTGAATTTTTTCCCACTATCTAAAAAAAGTTTGAATTTATACAAATAAATTAATGAATGAAAGGACCAGAGCTTGAACGGAGATGGATGACCATAGAATATAAAAGGATTCCTCATTTGTCATCTTGCTGAAATTCAAAAGGACCAGCCAGTGGAAGAAACCTTCTTTCTAGGTAGAAGTTTTCTATCTTTTACACCAGTTGCCTTAATAATAGATAATTATAGTCTGTCTACACACTTCCTAGAGCTTAAATTGGATATAATTTTATTCATTTCCTGCCTTAAGTCACTTTTGAAATTTGTTGAAAAATTTTAAACATCTGCTTAATTCCCCTGACGAAGTGGCTACATTTTATTATAAGTGAGGCAATCTGTATGTTTAGCTTATTTCTTGTGTGTGTATATTCAGCATGGTGATTTGATATAAATGGGCCTATAGATCTAAATCATACATTTAATAGTCATTTACAAAGTTCAGAGAATTTTTGAAAATTTAGAAATTTAAGAGTACAATTTTATTATGGCTAAAATAATCACAAGTGATGCCAGTATGTCCTTGTCCATTTGATTTATTGGCTCCAATTTCTATCTACATATTAAAAATGGGCACCCACTTGTCCTGGGAGACAGAAGCTTTCGAGCAGCATGACTTACTTGCTTTCAAGTCGAACTTAGTTTTATTCTTTTGGCAGCTGCTCAAGCTTATTACTCCATAATTGGCACCAACAGCTGCCTCTGCTGTGTAAACCATATGAACATAACACAGTCCAGACTCTCACCATCTCATTTAGTATTAGCTCACTTTTTGTGCAATGAAGTGTGTAGTCACAAAAAAGCAAACCAAAAAATAGTATGGAGAGTATTATGATCTTGAATTCAGAAAAATTGTGGTCTTAAAATATTCCTTTTAGTATCTGAATCTGATACATTATCATAGTTTCCTTAAAGCCATGCATATATTCATTTTCTACATAGTTTTGTCTTGCTTATAAATTAAAGGAGAAAATAAATGTAAAGAACAATTCTAATAAAGTAATAATACGAAAGATTCAACTTCTGCATTCAGAACTTAAACGTAAATTATAAATCTATCTGTACCTTGTGAAGCACAATTTTAAATAATGGACAGGAAAGACAAGGCTAAGTAGAGCTACATCAGGGTATTACCTTGAAGCATATGGAGTTTTATCCAGTTGAAGATAAGACGAACTGAAATCTCTAATTCAGAAGTTTATCTACCATAAACCAAACATTTATCCATCTGCCCTCTCAGTGGGATGAAAACCTTTGGCCCATAATAGAATTCACCTTAAGTATGTTCCTTTATAAAACAGATGTTTCTCTTAATCACACCCAGTTAAATGTGCAGTAAGCTTAGGAAATACATCCTGACTGACAAGATACATCTAGAGTAAACAGGACTGTTGAGTTCTTTGCAACAAGTAACCCTGCTTGATCATTAATTCATTTATCATGTACTTCTATGTGATGGTATTGAATATCTTCTAATGTCAATGTACCGAATTAGGGAAAATATGGGATATGTGGGTCTAATAAATGATATTAATCCATGCATACTCTAGAAAATATTAGATAAGATAAATATGAATGTAAATATAAATGCGTATTATAAGTATATATCAATTAATATACATGAATGAATAAATAACTACAATATAATTTCAGTTACTGTTGCTGAATTTAACTATTACCAAAATACAAAATAATTATTTTAAATGAGTGATTTCTAATACTGTTTCTTGAAAACACATATTTAAGTTTAGCCTGATTTATTTACCTCATGAAATTTTAAGAAACAAAGATTTCTAATATAATTTTCTTATCTATTCATCTTTATCAAATCTACTACTATAAAGACCCAGATGATCATGTCTGAAATAAAATGCTTCAAGGTGTTAGCCCCCTCACCAACTCATTTTAAATTACCCAAGCATATTAAAACACATCAGCTTCCTAAAACAAATTTTAGATATCATGATGTTGTTTGGGAAAGTAGAGAAATATCTTTTTTCTTAACAATCTAGCTCCTCAAGATAAATTATTTACAGGATCAAACCTTGCTTTGCAAATAAACACCTACTTTCACAAATCCATACACACACACAACACACAAACACATTTTATGTCCTCCTATTTTGAGCCTTCACTCCTAGATGATGTACATTAGATTTGATAAAGTGATTAAACCAGTTTGTACAAACCAGACTTTGTGTGTGTGTGTGTTTATTTTAAATTAGGCACTCTTACTTTATGTGTTTATAAATAATTTATTTATAAATCTTTTTTTCACCTTTGTAACAGGGACTATCCTAAGCATGGGTGAAAAAATAACCAAGTCATAGTCCTTGCCTTGAAGAAGTACACATTCTTGATGGTTAAAGAAGTTTCCTCTATTTTTATTTTGCCGAGAGTATTTTTTTTAATGAATACATTTGAATTTTATAAAATGTATTTTTGTATTTCTTTTGAAATTACTATACTACTTTTCTTCTTTAGTATGTTAGTATGGTGCATTGTATTGTTTGATTTTGAAATGTTGAACTAGTCTTTCATTACTGAAACAAACTCTACTTGGCTGTAATATATTATCCCTTTATTTATTGCTAGATTTTATCTATTAATATTTAGCTGAGGATTTTGTGTCTATATTCAAGATGAATATTTGCATTTTTCTTTCCTTGTAATCTGTATCTGGCTATGATATCAGGATGCTGGACTGATAAATTGGGAAATATTTTCTCCCATTCAATTTTCTGGAGACATTATGTAGAAAATATATTACTTCTGTCTTAAATGTTTGGTAGAATTCACCAGTGAAACTATCAGAGACTGAGATTTACTTTGTTAGACATTGCACTACTTGTGGCTCATTTCATTGAGAATAAATTTTGATAGTTTTAAGGGATTGGTGCATTTCATCTAATTTTTTCAAATTTACTGCTGTATAATCACTTGTAATATTGTCCTACTATTATTTTAATATCAGAGGGGCATGTAATGAGTCTTCTTTCCTTTCTTTGTTAGCCTTACTAGAGGTTTATCAATTTAATTGATCTTTAAAAAGACAACACATTTTGGCTTACTGATTTTCTCTACTGTTTGGTTTTTAATTTCACTGATCTTTGCTCTAATCGTTATTATTATATTCTTTGTTTGCTGTAGGTTTATTTTGCCCTTCTCTCTCTAGTTCTTAAGGTGAAAACTTAGATTATGGATTTTAGATAATTCTTCTGTTCCAATATATGCATTTAATGTTATAAATTTCCCTCTAAGAACTGTTTTAGCTGTACCCAACAGGTATTGCTATAGTATATTTTTATTGAATTCAAAATGTTTTCTTATATACCTGAGACTTCCTCTTCACCATAGATTGTTTAGAAGTGTATTGTTTAATTTCCAACTCTAGGGATTTTGGGGGATTTTCCAGATATCTTTTTGTTATTTATCTCTAGCATTCTATTATGGTCAGAGAATATGCTTTATATGGTATTTATTTTATTAACTAAAATAATTACTATTTTTTTTGCTTGTCCTTCATTCCTGAAGTTATATGATTTCTTCTGGAATCATTTTTGTTTAGCTTAAGAATCTTTCTTTAAATATTTTTTGGGGGGGGGCATTCTGCCACTGACAGATAATCTTATGTTTCCTTAATCTAAGAATGTCTTTATGTCACTGTTATTTTTGAAGGATATTGTAACTGGACACAGAATTCTAGGTCAAGAGAGGGTGGGATCAAGATGACAGAGTAGGAAGATCCTGAACTCACCTCCTCCTACAGATACATCAAAACTAAAACTATATATAGAACAACTCTCTCTAAAAACAACCTGAAGACTAGTAGAACAGCTCTTCTACAATTAAGGACATAAAGAAAAAAAAATAATTGAGATGAGTAGGAGGGGCAGAGACATGATTTAGTCAGGACCCACATCCCAAGTAGGCAACCCAAAAAAGGAAGGGAATATCACAAACTCAGAGGTCCTCCCTGAGGAGAAAGGTGTTTGAATCCCACATTGGGTGCCCCTGCCCTGGGGACAGGCACCAGGAAGATAAGCCCCCTTAAATGGTTGTGAAAAACAGCAAGACTTTTGACCTGGAGAGCTGGAGGTCTGTAGGAAACCAAGTTTGCTTACATACAAATTTACTTGCTCTGAGTCCCAAAGCAAAGGCAGCAAATTGAAAAGTGCCTGGCACTCTAGTCAGCTTGCCAAGACAGCTCAGGCAAACCCCCTGGAGATGATTAAAAATAGAAACACAACTTTCCAAAACCTATGGGACATACCAAAAACAGCTCTAAGAGGGAAGTTCTTAGTGATACAGGCCTACCTCAAGAAACAAGAAAAATCTCAAATAAACAATCTAAACTTACACCTAGAGGAATTAGAAAAAGAAGAACAAACAAAGTAAATTAAAAAATCACAACAGAAATAAATAAAATTGATACAAAAAAAGAAAGACAAAAGATTAATGAAACTAAGAGCTGGTTTTCTAAAAAGATTTTAAAAAATGGATAAACCTTTAGCCAGAATCATCAAGAAAATAAGAGAGAGTACCCAAGTAAATAAAATTAGAAATAAAAGAGAAGTTACAACCAATATCACAGAAACACAATCACAAAAGACTACAAGAATTATATACCAAAAATGGACAGTGTAGAAGAAATGAATAAATTACTAGAAACATATAATCTTCCAAGACTGAATCAGGAAGAGATAGAAAACCTTAACAGACTGATTAACAGTAATGAAACTGAATCTATAATAAAAAAAACTCTCAACAAACAAAAGTTCAGAACTAGATGGCTTTGCAAGGGAATTCAACTATACATTTAAAAAAGAGTTAATACTTATGCTTCTCAAACTATTTCAAAAAAATTGAACGGAATGGAACACTTCCAAACTTATTCTATTAGGCCATCAACATCCTGATAACAAAACAAGACAAAGACACTGCCAAATAAAATTACAGACTAATGTCACTGATGAACATAGATGCAAAAATCCTCAACAGAATATTAGCAAACCATATTCAACAATACATTAAAAGGATCATACAACATGACCAAATGAGATTGTTCTAGGGATTCAAGAATCGTTTAATATCTGCAAACAAGTCAATGTGACACGTCATATTAACAAAATGAAAGATTAAAACCATATGATCATCTTGGTAGACAAAGAAAAGGCTTCAGACAAAATTCAACATCCAATCATAATAAAAGCTCTCAACAAAGTGTGTATAGAAGGAACATACCTCAACATGGTAAAGACTACTTATGAAAAACTCACAGCTAACATCACACTCAATAGTGAAAATCTGAAAGCTTTTCCTCTAAGATCAGGAACAAGACAAGAATGCTCACCTTTGCCACTGTTATTCAACATAGTATTAGAAGTCCTATCCACAGCAATCAGGGAAGAAAAAAAGAAATAAAAGGCATCCAAATTGGAAGGGAAGAAGTAAAACTGTCACTCTGTAAATATTACACTATATATAGAAAACCCTAAAGGTTATCCCCAAAAAACTATTAGCACTATTGGAATAAGTTCAGTAAAATTGCAGAATACAAAATTAATATACAGAAGTCTGTTGCATTTCTACAAACTAATAATGAACTATCAGAAAGAGAAATCAAAAAAGCAATCCCAGTTACAATCATGTCTAAAGTAAATAAATACCTAGGAATAAGTTTGACCAAGGAGGTGAAAGACCTGTACTCTGAAAACTATAAGACTCTGAAGAAAGAAGTTTAAGATAACACACATAAATGGAAAGATATATTGTGCTCATGGATTGGAATAATTAATATTGTTGAAATGTCTATACCACACAAAGCAATCTACAAATTCAGTGCAGTCCCTATCAAAATACCCATGGCATTTTTCTGAGAACTGGAACAAATAATCCAAAAATTTGTATGGAAATACAAAATACTGTGTATAGCCAAAGTAATCTTGAGAAAGAAGAACAATTGGAGGTATCAAGCTCCCTGGTTTCAGACTATACTAGAAAGCTGTAGTCATCAAAACAGTATGGTGCTGACACAAAAAACATATACATGATCAGTGGAACAGAAGAGAAAGCCCAGAAATATACCCATATATATATGGTCAACTAATCTACAACAAAGGAGGCAAGAATATACAAAGAAGAAAAGACAGTCTCTTCAATAAATTGTGTTGAGAATACTGGACAGCAGCATGTAAAATAATTAACTAGATCCTTTTCTCACACCAGACAAAAATAAACTCAAAATGGATTAAGTGTTTAAATATAAGACCTGAAATCATAAAATTCCTAGGTGAAAACATTGGCAGTATTCTTTTTGACATCAGTCATAGCAATGTTTTTTTGGATCTGTCTACTCAGGCAAGGGTAAAAAAGTAAAAATACACAAAT
Organism: Balaenoptera physalus; assembly: GCF_965194825.1. Lineage (NCBI taxonomy): Eukaryota > Metazoa > Chordata > Mammalia > Artiodactyla > Balaenopteridae > Balaenoptera > Balaenoptera physalus. The sequence continues at coordinate 91,568,121 of NC_138890.1, read as the reverse complement.
AGGACCACATCAAACTAAAATGCCTTTGCAAGCTAAGGAAACCATCAACAAAATGAAAAGGCAGCCTACTGAATGGGAGAAGATATTTGCAAATCATTTGTCTGATAAAGTATTGATATCCAAAATATAAAGAACTTACACAAGTCAATATATTAAAAAAGACTGTTTTTAAAATAGGTTGAGTTATAATTAGCATACAATATTATATTAGTTTTAGGTGTTTATAGTAATTTCATATTTTTATTAATTAGGATATTATTAGGATATTATCACCACAATAAGGTCAGTTACCATCAAAAAAGGGGTGGTACAGAGGATCTGAATAGGCATTTTCCCAAAGAAGACATACAGATGGCTAAAAGGCAAATGAAAAGATACTCAGCATCACTAATCATCAGGGAAATGCAAATCAGAACCACAGTGAGATACCACCACACTTTTCAGAATGACTATCATCCAAAAAACAGCAAATTAGAAGTGTTGGCAAGGATGTGGAGAAAAGGAAACCCTTCTGCATTGTTAGTGGGAATGTATCAATAAATTGGTACAGCCACTATGGAAAAAAGTATGAAGAGTCCCCCCAAAAAATAAAAAATATAACTAACATACTATCCAAAAATTCTTCTCCTGTGTATTTATCTGAAGAATAGGAAAACACTAATTTGAAAAGATATATGAACCCCCATGTTCACTGTAGCATTATTTACAGTGGTCAAGATATGGAAGCAACATAAGCGTCCATATTACTCAGCCATAAAAAGGAAAAGAATCTTGCCATTTGTGACAACATGGATGAACCTAGAGGGTATTATGCGAAGTGAAAAAAGTCAGACAAAGACAAATACTGTATGTTTTCATTTATAAGTGAAGCCAATAAAAAATGTACAAATATAACAAAACAGAAACAGACTAATAGTTATAGTGAGCAAAATAGTACTCGCCAGAGGGGGGCGGTGCAGAATGGATGAAAAGGGCAAAGAGGATTAAGAGGTACAAACTACCAATTATAAATAAATAAACCTCAGGGATATAATGTACTGCATAGGGAATATAGTCAATAATATTGTAATAACTTTGTGTGTTGTGTAGTGTATAAAAATATTGAATCACTGTGTTGTACACCTGAAACTAATATAATATTGTAAGCCAACTACACTTCAATTTAAAAAATAAGAATTCTAGGTTGAAAGGATTCTTTATCTTTTCATGGTTAGTCTGGTTAGAGGTTTATCAATTTTACAATTTAACTGGCATCTGCAGTGGTTCCAATGGCAGTTTGGTTTTCAAATCCTTTGCTGTGCTTCAATGAATTGTTCCATTAATTCCATCAGGGTGAGTCCAGACTTGTTTACAATTACAGACAATTCAGGAGCTCTCTGCTCTTGCTCACTCCTCTCCAGGATTTGCCCCACATTCTCTGTATCCTTTAGAGCCCCTTACATTGTCTGCTGGATAAATATATTTTCTGTTTATTTATTTCCTCGGTAATTTAGCTTCCCATGCTGCAAAGCAGTTCCATTCTTCTGGAGCTACCCTCGTAGATAAGTTCTATAAGAAAATGGAAAAAAAGTGGGAAATCTCCCCAAACTCTATGGACCTCTTTTCTACAATTCCTCTGGCCAGGAAAATGGTTTTATATTGAGCTTTTAGGTGCCTGAGATATTCTGCACTACTGATGCCTCATTACTTTCTAAAACCCTCTCTTATGGACTTTATCCTACTTCAATAACTGCCTCAGCTCAGTCTTTAAGTGGCACTTCTGTCAATTCTATCCCATTCTTTCATGGTCCCTCCTATTTTCCAAAATTCAGTAGATTTGTGTTTGCACAAAACTGACCCTTCCTTAAACTTTTCTCCCATATTCCTATTTAAATACAATGTTTCCTAGAAATATTTTCAAAAAGTGTGGTGTTTGCTGCTGAGTAAATACTTCTGTTATTTCAGCATGAGCTACAATTGCTTACACTTAGAGTCATTCAGCAGGAAGTGAGCAAGTGAACCAGAAATTTGAAATATTGCCAAAGAAAGTAAATGAAGAGATAACCAATAGGTAAGTAAACATAAGCCACATCTTCGTGCACTTATCTATTTTTTTAATGAACTTGGAAAATTTTTGTAACTTTAATGCAATTTTAAATGTGTTCTTAGAAGACAAAAATATTGCAAGTGGTATCAATCCTAAATTGTGCTATCTACTATCAGGTTCAAGTGTCTACAAAATTAAAATTATTTATTCTTTTGGACAAGAACTTTGTATGCTATAGTCTTTATCTTATGAGATGAATTTACTCCTCAAACAATAAAAACTTGTTTAATTAAAAATTGGAAATTATGAAAATTAAGGTAAGCTTAACTGAAATACATATGTGCACCCTCAAAAGATTACTTTCTAGAGTGCAAATCAAGGTACTATTTAGCTTATTTTCAAGTAAAAGCCAGAAAATTATTTTAATCCATTTTAGCAGTGGTTTTATTCAAATATTGTATATGGCAATAAAATAAATTTTGTCTATGAGTATCTTTAGGGTCAAAACAGTTTTTTTCCTCCACATTTGTGATTGATTCCCACACTCCTCAATTGCTGTCAGTAGGTTATTACATGTATATTTTATTTCATGTCATTTCTTCTATTTTTATTTTATTTTATTTTTTTTCATGTCATTTCTTCTTAAATGTTCTATAATTCAGACTTAACATTTATTTCCCAATTGGGCACAATTAATGATATTTTACTACAAACACTGAAGTGTGAAAGTCAATGATAATTAAGAGCTTTACAATACAGAAAGGTGAACTGAGAATTCCTGTGTTGAAATTATGAGAGAAGAAAATACTAACATTGCATATGGTGAGAAAAAAAGAAATTGAATGGGAAAGAGAAAAAAAAATAGAATGAACAGAATGTGCAATTTTATACACAGCTGAATATAAAACACAACACTAGAAACTTAAGAAATGTCAAATTCCTTCTGTTGGTGATAATTCAATGTCTCTTCTTATTTTAATGTTTTCCCCCCAACAAAATTTGATTTCACCTATAAGGACCTATAGCATCTTAATTTTTATTTAAATCTTCTTGGAAGATAATATTCTAACACTAATACATCCAATAGCTTAAAAAATCTTAGCTGATTATGGCTTCTATGAACATTTTATAGCATACTCTTTACTATATTATATGTTTTGCTACTACATATAAAATAAATTCCTTAAGGGCAAAAAATCTGTGTTATTCATCTATTGTTCATGAATAATGCCTAACACAGTGTCTTGAGCACAGTAGGAACTAAATAAATGTTTGTTGAATGGATGGGTAGACCAGATTTTTTAGGGCATTTGATATCTCAAGCTGTTTTAAGTACGTGTCACAGAATTTTCTTCTTTCTGCCTCTAGGCACTTACAAGGTACCTTGCTGCACTACTTTGGAGCATTTTTTTTTTATTACTTGTACTATCCCAGGCCCAAGGAAAAGAGGAGATATAAGATAAGAATGGGGAAATTTTTAAGGAGGTGTGAAGATTTTCTTTTGAGATTCTTTAGATTGTTAAAATATGTGATAATCAATATGACTTTAAAGAAACAACAGAAAGTTATTTATTCTAATACCTGATGCCTATGCCTCTAGCCCCTCCGGACGGACATGACAAAGCAATGTTAGTACCAAGTTCCATGAACTGAAATTAATTAATACCTATTTATTGAGCTCCTAGATTTCAGTAGGAGATAAGTATAACATGGTAAGTAGAGAAAAGGGGATTTCTGTCCAATTTAAAAAACAAATACTCAAACTTGCCATCTTAGGACAATGTGATCAAAAATTAACAAAATCCAGTGGAAACACATCTTGATCACCAAAACAACCCTGTGGTCTGGTGTGGTGACTATGTCAAATAAACATATATTAATTAGTATATTTTCGTCAATTAAAAGGATATAATAGAAAAAAATGTTTAAATCAGAAGGGCAATTAGAATCTCTATATGTTGCCACGTGAAGCAATTAATTGTATAAAAATACTTTTCTCATACATATACTGCAATGAAACTGTTTTTTATCTTTCAGTATGCTTTGAAATTTTTTGTTGAAAGGTGAACGTAATGTTACGGATAAAAGGAATTGTGATAAATAGGCCTTTAATAATGTAGTGGCAAGTTGTGGAAAAAGGGGAAGCATTATGTAGCCTATGAGTATGTCTCAGTTTTTGGTCAACCTGCATCTGTGGACCAGGAACTTCACCAGTGCTTCTCATGTTTTGTTTTGTTTTTCTTCCTTCGCTTAGGTGGGACAGGGTGGATGAAGGGGCTGGAGTTGTGTACTTCCATTCTTTCAAGTAGATTAGGCTCCAACCTCCTGCTGGAAGCTCAAGGGGATTTTTCTCTGATAATCACTAGGAGGGCCTGGTAGATCTCCAAAAGGTCAAACTTTCAAAAGTGTTGGGACCCTCCTATGACAACGTCCTAGAATTTTGACTCTCAGAATTGTCCACATTGCACTTTCAGCAATTCATCAATTACAGCCTCCTACTCCAGCATTGGTTCCCACAGAGGTTCTACTTGTGAGTTTCTGCTCTGATAAATTATGATTCTCTATATCCACCTGTCTCTCCAATTTTGGCATCAGCAGTTTACACTGTGACTTCACTTCTCTGACAGTTCTAAGAAGGATTGTTGGTTTTTCAGTTTGTTCAACTTGTTGCTTTTGTTTGGGACAGAGTAGCAACTTCTAAGTTCCTTATACCTGTACTGGAAACCAAAGGTCCCAAGTTGGTTTCTCTCTCTCTTTCTCTCTCTCTCTCTCACACAGTAGAGGCTTTCTCTTTCACAGTAGAGGTTTTCTTCAGTTTTCTGGTCATCTTGTAAGTAGGGATTTAAAAGATTGATCGAGAACTCTCAGTATATGACTGGGGGCTTGCCAGCTATGAAATTTATTGCAGGATGAAACCTCTGATAGCAAATTCTTTGCACTCTCACAACAAACTGATCCACTTTTAATTTCTGATTTGAAAAGATCTGACTGCCCGAATACTGAGAGTCAAATATTGAAAAAGGTCCTGGTTTTCAGCAGAAACTATGTATTCTGTTACTTAATCACCAGTGCCACTAAGGTTTTCTTTGTGATAACCTTGTCCCCAAGTATACCTGTTGTTTCCAGGCCAGTCTCACTCTTTTAACCTCTCCAGAAAATGAACTGATTTCCCTCTAGAAGAAGCTGTTACTAGGCTGTGTAGTGTTAAGGAGCACTAGCTATCCCACTGCCTCTTAAAAAACTTACAACTGCGCTTCCTCATTGTAGCCATCTCTTTCACCCCAACTCCCAGCAGTATCTGATCCTCCAATTCCTGAGGCTATGAGGAATTCCATAATGAAAGAATGATTCTCAGTTTGTACCACTAGTGATTAAGAATTTGGACTTCTCAGGTCTGACAATTCAGGTCTGTTAATTCACTTACCACCATTCCATCTGCATTCTAGCTTCCGAATGTGTTGCTCTTGTCTGCCTTCTAGTTCTCTCCGTCACTGGAATTTCATGCCCTTAAAATAGTCCCCTTAACTTTTTTTTCAGGATTTTGTTATACTGTGAAAGTAGATACCAGCATACAATCTATCATTTTACCTGAAACTCTCCACATTGCTCTTACTAATATAGAATCAGATATTGGAGCAAATGTATTTATTCCACCCATGAAAAAGTGCACCACAAATTTAATTTCGCTAGGGACATTTAATCTACTAATTCTGCTAATAAGTCAAAATGTTAAAATTGATCAAGAAAATTAGAATTTCAAAACAAATGGTAACATCATTTTTTTCAAAAATAAGTCTACCTCTTTAAAAAGTGAAGAGGAAAATGTGTTAAAGAAAACTCATAGAGAGCATAAATTAGAAAACATCACAAAGCATTTCCTGCTTTGTATTTTTCAATATTTCTCCCTGTGTCCTCCCAGAAGAGAAATCTGGTTGTTAGACTCATCAAATCTGCCACTTAATCTCAAAGGCAAATGTAAGATGTAGCCAGCCCTAATGCTTTCTGCGTTTTTGTGCCTTATGAAACCACATAGTACAATTGATTGGAATGTAATAAAAATATATTAACTGTGATATATAAAATCAACACTTGGTAGCTGTCATCCTCAGAATAATTACATCCCTTCCTAAGCAAATAATTTGAAATTTTAGAATATATGATTAATTGAAACTTGAGATACCAATGATTATAACAGTAGCTATATTGCCATAGTTGTGAGAGGGTAAAATTTATATTTAATAAACATAGCAGGACATAACAGCTTGACTGTAATAGTGTTAGTAGGTAAGACTCTTATATGTGCTGAGTGGGTATGTAAATTCATCAAACAGTAGACATGTTATTTGACAGAATCTCAACAGTCTATGATATTGTGATTTTATATTAAGTAAATTTGGTAAATTTGTCAGGCCTGAAAAAGATTGCTTACCAAAGAAATGTGACTCATCCAGGTCTCAGTGATTACCATTAACAATACTATATTAAAGAGTAGCATGTATATTACTTTATAAATTATAAGGAATTCCAAAATGCAATATTTCATTGATAGAAGTAATCTATGAGGAAAAATAATTGTAATCATCCCCGATTTACAGTGGAGGAAACTAATGTTTAGGGAAGTTAAAATTCTTACTCAATGTTCCATACAAAAAATGACATCTTGGTTCCTCTTACAGATTTTCATTTCCCTACTCTGCTTCATATATATGATAAAGACCCTCCCAGTTTCTTTTTTTAACCTTTAAGTATTTACTACCTTGTTTCTCCTGCATTATTCCAGAAAATCACCTTAAATAAAAATAAAAAATAATATATTCTGGCTGCTATGTCATTTTGATAGTAGAGGAAATGAGACACAGAGAAGTTAAGCAACGTTTTCAAAGTCACACAGTAAATATAGGGTTAGTAGCGTAACTCAAGGCACTCAGGCTCCAGTGCCCTCAAATTAAATGTAAGAATCTGCTTCCCAGTTAAATAAATCTCCTTTGCAGTTAAAATAATTTTAAAAAATTGTAATAAATGAAAATATGTTATTGCTTATGCCTTCCATTGAGCACAAATATATGCAGAAATGATAGATATGAAAAACAAGAGTCAACTAAAGTATACAGAGTGATTACCAAACACAAGGCTTATATAGAAAGAGTGTTCATATGGGTGTAAGTAAAAGACCTCATGCTTAAAGCATAACTGTAGTTATCTCTTTAATATGATGTTAAAAATGAATGTGATTTTTAAAATATTTCTATACACATGACAATAAAATATAACTAAAGTAAAACTGAAATATGTGTGGAATTAATAAGTTTAGCCTTTGGTAGCTTAAATTTACTTTTGTTTTCAAATGTATGAGAATATTTAATATTAAATATAAATAATTTTAATATTACTTTAAAATGGCATATACATTTGATACACATATTTGAAGAGGACAAAATTATTATTTTAAGCTCAAGTAAATAGATACACTTGTGCATCATGCAACTGATTATGATTTACAGTTTCTAATATAATGTCAAGTGAATATGCTTTTCCTTTCCATGTTATTGACTTTCAATTAAATAGCCAGCATAAATTAAACAGTTGCAGGTGAACAGCTGGATCTTAATTTCTTCATTTGACTTTTAAGTACACATATTTAAGATTATTTAATTAAATTTGCACTGGTGTCGCAAATTGACAAACACATATACTGAGGGCTAATGGAAATAGAATTACCTCCAATAAGAGTGAAGTTGGAAATAAGCTCCTTTTGGAGAAAAGATAAATGGATAAAGAAGATGTGGCACATATATACAATGGAATATTACTCAGCCATAAAAAGGAACAAAACTGAGTTATTTGTAGTGAGGTGGATGGAACTAGAGACTGTCATACAGAGTGAAGTAAGTCAGAAAGAGAAAAACAAATACCATATGCTAACACATATATATGGAATCTAAAGAAAAAAAAAAAGAAAATGGTCAGAATAACCTAGGGGCAAGACAGGGATAAAGATGCAGACCTACTAGAGAATGGACTTAAGGATACGGGGAGGGGGAAGGGTAAGCTGGGACAAAGTGAGAGAGTGGCATGGACATATATACACTACCAAATGTAAAATAGATAACTAGTGGGAAGCAGCCGCAGAGCACAGGGAGATCAGCTCCATGCTTTGTGACCACCTAGAGGGGTGGGATAAGGAGGGTGGGAGGGAGGGAGATGCAAGAGGAAAGAGATATGGGGACATATGTATATGTATAACTGATTCACTTCGTTATAGAGCAGAAACTGACACACCATTGTAAAGCAATTTACTCTAATAAAGATGTTAAAAAAAAAAAAAAGAAACTAATTTGTGTGGATTCCCTTTTTTCCTTGGGTACCAGATCACTTCCAATGTACAATCAGCTGGTTTGGCATTTACTTGACTTATGGAACTCAGACTTTCTGTATCCCCTATGGAACAGACATTTAAGCATAGAGTGGGGACTGTCATATTTTTTCTTGGACTTACAACGTTTTCTTTCCTATTATTTATTAAAATCTTGCATACAAACATATGAATGAACTCTCATTCACCGTCTCTCTCCCACTCCTGCTCTTTCACACACACATACACAAACATACCCAAAGTATCATGATTGCACAAGCTCTGTGTAGTAAAACTAGATCTCATTTGGATAGATCTGTGCACATCATCTGTGCATTACCATGATATAAATTATATGAAACTCAGAGTTTTGACATGCCAGATCAAGAATATAAGCACAGGGACTTCCCTGGTGGTGCAGTGGTTAAGAATCTGCCTGCCAATGCAGGGGACACAGGTTCAAGCCCTGGTCCAGGAACATCCCACATGCCATGGAGCAACTACGCCCATGCACCACAACTACTGAGCCTGCGCTCTAGAGCCCACAAGCCACAACTACTGAGCCCATGTGCCACAACTACTGAAGTCAGTGCGCCTAGAGCCCGTGCTCCGCAACAAGAGAAGCCACTGCAATAAGAAGCCCATGCACTGCAATGAAGAGTAGCCCTGCTCGCGACAACTAGAGAAAGCCTGTATGCAGCAATGAAGACCCAACATAGCCAAAAATTAATTAATTAATTAATTTTAAAAAATATATAAGCACAATACACAATGGCAGACATACAGAATGCTGTCTGTTTTTTGGAGGGGAAAGATAGTGGTTTTTTACAAGTTTAACTACAAATAGAAGTGTGGAAAAAACAATAAAAGTTTGAGACATTTAAGTGACTTACTGTTGTTTTAAAAGTCACTCATTACATTTTAGAAATTAAAAATAATTTCAGTCATATTAACTCCCATTATAAACAGCATGAAGAAAGCATACATCTCTGTTGAAAATTATAATTTATATTATTAAAATATATTAGAGAACACTATAGTAAATTTTCGAACTATAATAACCAGTATAGTTGAAAAGAAGAAAATGTCATGGGGATGTAATGTACAGCATGATGACTATAGTTAATAATACTGTATTTCATATTTGAAAGTTGCTAACAGTAGATCTTAAAAGTTCTCAACGCAAGAAAACAATTTTGTAACTATGTATGGTGACAGATGTTAACTAGCCTTATTGTGGTGATCATCTTGCAATATATACAAGTATCAAATCATTATGTCTACACCTGAAACTAATATATTAGCAGTTATTTAGAAAATAAGAATCATCATATATATCACTAGCTACATAAAATTATCCTGAAATCATATGATCTTCGTATCCTGTGTCCTCACATAAAATCTATGCCCAAACCACAATCATATACCAACCCAGATCTTTGACCCCACCCTCCATCCTAGATGATAAAACTAGTCCTACTATCTGAGCTAGCAACTAAGACTAAAAATTAAATCAGTTCAATTTTAATCAAAATAATCAAAGAGCAAGAAAAAGTGATTGCTAAAAAAAGTGATTGCTGTACTGTTTATATAAAGATTATTAGATTTGTAAACAATATAAAAACAATGATTGAGAAACCACTAAAAACCAAAAAGGGTAAAGTGGTATCGCTAAAAGCCATAAATAAGTAAATATGGAACTCCTCAAATAGTTAAATAAGTCAAAATAAGAAGAGAAGGAGGGACAGGGAAATGCAGGCAACAAGTACAATAGAGAAAAGAGTAAAATTATACTTGACAATTGAAACATAGCAATAATTAAATTATTAATGGTATAAATACTCCAATTGAAAGCAAAGGCTGTCAAAATAGATAAGTAACCCAATCATATACTATTTACAGAAGAAATTATATTAAATATAAATAAAAAGATAGGATGAAAGTGAATTATGGGGAAATATATATATATGCATATGTAACAACTGACATTGTTATATGTCAGTTATACATCAATAATAAATAAATATTAAGTAAATAAATAAGTTTAAAAAGCCAGCTCTTCCTCCTTGCTCTTCCCAACCCCAGAGAATATTAGCACCATCTATCCAATAGCCCAAGTCAGAAATCTTAGTCATCCTTGGTTCTTCTCTTTTTTTACTCTCTATATCTCTCAGGATATGCTAGGTATATTGCAGTACAGCAAACACTCCCAAACTCTCAGTGGTTTAACACAATGGAAGTTTATTTCTCACTTTGACTACTGAATCAGGGCTGGGCCTCTTCTCCACTTTCTCACACTGATTCTGGGTTCTGGGCTGATAGAACAGCCACAAATTGGAACATTCTTGGTCGCCACAACAAAGCGCTAAAGGGTTTCATCCTGGGAATGTGATGCTCAGCCCAGAAGTAGCATACCTCACCTCTACTAGAGTTGGTAACTTGGCCTATCATCCAACAAAAGGAGGCCAGGAAGTACAGCCCTACGTTGTACCCAGAAGGCAGAGAGTAGAAAAATTAATAAGCAGCATTAATAACTATACTGTGTCTTAAGAGGGACTCCCCAGAAGCAGACTCTAAGATGAGGATCCATATGAAAATAATTTATTAGGAAGTGTTGCCAGGAAAAAAAAGAGTAAGGGAGTGGGGAAGAGAGACCAGGAAGAGGAGGAAGCCAAGCAGATATTCGACATCAAACAAAGTCCTATGAAGGGCAATTTAGGCTCAACTCCACAAAAAATTTTGGACAGTCTTACCTCAGATCAGTCTGGACTAGGGGCGAGGAAGCTGGAGAAATTTATAATTCTGTGTAGGGAGTCATTTGCTAGGGCTCTTCCCAGGGCGATGTGAATCCCAGGTATGTCTAGCTTTTCTTGCAGGTGTTAGCTGTTGGATGTGATAGCACAGCGTGAAAATAGTAAAGAGATCTGAAAGCATACAGGTGGAGCACTGACATCATCTGCCACACACACACCTCAAACCAATTAAAAATTTTGTTTTTGTTGGAAGACTATGTTCCTTTAAAACAGAAACATTTTAGATTTCTAATTAAAGAAAAGTTTTTTCCATCCACCATTTTTAGGTTTATAATTCAAGTCAGTGTTCAGTTTAAAAATAATTACAGCTCATTAATTTACTAATTTTGAATTAATTTTTTGCTTAATTTTTTCCAGTTTTCATTGTCCTACAGATAATTCAAATCTTTTGACTGAGAACGTTCAGTCTGAGAACATGTTAACATTTAATATAGTATTTTGCATATATACAGTTAATGGCTGTAAGGATAATGACAAGGATAAACTATCTTTTTTAAGTCTACAAAATGTATCAGACAAACATAGCATTGCCCCTGGAGTAAGGATGGAAGCAACGTCTACTGTTGTATTGAGTTTGTCTTCTTTTGAAGCTTCAGAAAAAGCTTCAGAATGGAGTTCTATGAAATTATATTTTTTCTTTAAATGAGTTTAGAGTGATATGTTTAGATTGTACTTAGTAATAATGATAAATACAAGCGTTGATTAAGCTTTGACAAGTCAACTTCACCTATAATGATTATTATGAATCAGTAGCAAGGCTTCTTCATCATTACGGAGTCTACATGCCTTTAACAAGTGCATGTCAAAAATGTTAAGGAAGGTGTTACCCAGCATTCTAATAAGACAAACTCTACTCTCCAATGACTTCATCCTAGTCAACACACTCAACTTTAAGGCCTATTATGTTGTCATTAATATGTTTAAAATAAATTCCATAATCACACATTATAAAGAAAATAGATGACTTATAACCTGAAGTATGAAAAGCAATAATACCAAGATAAAGTCATTCTATTTCAACTTTTTGAAACTAGACTTTAGCTATGAAGTAAACTTAGTTGTCAAATAGAATGAAATCATTCTAAGTGCCTTGAAGATCAGACCCTTTGTTGGACATCAAGTAAAACTCTCTTATTTAAACTGAGAGAAATACAAGTATCTTTCTCTTATTGAATCTATGAATAATAACCAGAAAGATTAACTGATTTAAAGAAACAAAAGTGGCAAGGATAAGTCCATACAATACTATTAATATCATTGTTTTATGAAAGTGAATTAAGAAGATATAATCTTTCAGAACTAGATATGCTAAATAAGTACACACACTATATGTCTACAATCTAGTCAAGAAAGAGTCCAATACACTCATAACAGACAATTGTTTTAAATACACACACAAAATTGGTAGACTAATCAGATACATACATGATAATTATCTAGACTGGTAAAAATTTTGAGACTGTACAAAAGCCTCTACTCAGCCTTTCCAAGGAAACAGTCTATAATCAGACAACTCAATATCTTGCTTTGTTAAGGAAAGATGCCACCTGATGTGTAGCTATAATAACTGATTCCTTGAATTCCTCCTGCAACAAAAGGAAAGTAGAAAAATGGCTTCTGGAGGATGAGGCCAATTCATGAGTTCTAAGCTAAATGAAATACAATAGGAAGTGTAAAAGTATTTAAAGGAATGCCATAGGTTGCTTATTTTTTCAAACATTTTATGAACATTATTTGAGCTCCTGTAATGCACTTGGCCCTGTGCAAAACACTAAGAATAGACCAGTAATCCAGACAGTTGTTCTTCCCACTTTCATAAATCTTATATTCTTGTGTGTATATGTTAATTATGAGTGATAATTCTATAAAAGATAATTACAGAATGCTTAAAGAGTACATTATACAGACGATGAGAATTTCTTTTTCCAATCAGTGTCCTTCTAACCCATCTCTATAGTATGTTTTCCTGTATTTAATAAATAACAGTGCTAAAACTCTACTACATCTAACAAAAAGCCTCACGGGATTTCATAAGGTCAATTTTTCTCTTCCACCAGAATGGAAGTTAAAGAAATGAGGATAAAGGCAGACCAACTTCTTTTGAACTCTTTCCCTTTATGTCCTTCAGGGCCATATACACCAAAAAATGTTTCCACCCTTATTTTGAAAGAGTTAGCAAATGTCATTTAGTGTTTAATTTACTATTAGCAACAGGAGAAATCAGAACTTCTTGAGATATGGTCTGCTAAGTGCATTAAAAGAGCTATGGTTGAAAGGTGCTCTAGTAAAATAAAGTAATATATTGGTATAGAGGGGTATTCTCTGCTTTACTTAGACTCCTGCTGAAAAGGCTGATGATAATTTGCTACCTGAGTTCTTCAGGCTACTGTATATGAAATGCTTTTTTATTAGCAAGTCTGTGATATATTTGATATAGCAAACTTCCACTACAGCTTACCCCATCTCCCACTGATGTTGACAGGAAAACATAAAACTGTTAATATGAGTGGTCCTTGTATACCATTTCCTCAAAAAGTTTTGGACCAGTACCACTTAACAGGAAAAGTTATTATTAGTTGTGACAGATCAAAAGGCCAACAAAATTGCTTGATATAATGTGTGGGGTGCAAAAGCCTCAGGTTCAGCAACTAAAAATTCCTTTTATGATGATGACAAAACACACTTACTTTTCAAGCCTACGTTTCCACCTTGACAGTCTGCTGATAAAAGCGAGTTATGAATTATGACTGTGGTAGCTTCCCATTAAGACTTCTATTCCCTCTAAGTAACAGAGTCCAGCAAAGCAACTGAGTCAACATAACACTCAGACATTTTAGCATTTTAAAAGGCCAAAGCTGGGTTTAAACGCCAGAGCAAGAAACAAATTCTCCGATCTATCTATCTCCTCTTCTCTGATATTAGGAAATGTAATCTGATTATTTTTCAAAAGTATCCTTTGGCCTGTTCCACCCTTCGTCCTAACCACTAGTAAAATAATGTTAATATTATACAATAGCTTTTAATTATCTATTAAATAAAATGAATTCACCGTCCAACCTGTTCTATGTATCTCAAATGTAATTGTATTAGATCATATTTATTCTCTTTTCTGCTAAATGCTTTTAAAAGTCACTTTAGTAATATATTGACCATACCTCAAAGTAGGTATATAATCAATAAAGTGAACTTGGTATGGTTTGCAAAAGGTAAAATCATGTATTTACTTTAAAAATTAATGTTTGATTAATCAAGGGTATTCTGGTTTTTTCCCCTTTTACCAACCTCTCATGATTTCCATTCCCACCCCTCTCCTCCAGCCACTGGCAACCAATTTTCTACTATTTTTTTTCTATGAGTGTAAATTTTTTAAAGATTCCACATATAAGTGATATCATGCAATTTGTCTTTCTCTTGTCTGGTTTATTTCACTTAGCATAATGCCCTGAAGGCCCATTAATGCTGCTGCAAATGCCAGGATTTTATTTTGTTTGTCATGCCTGAATAATATTTGGTTTATATATATAGCACATTTTCTTTATCCATTCATCCTTGATGGAGACTAGGTTGTTTCCATATCTTGACAATTGTATATAATGCTGAAGTGAACATGGGAGTGTAGGTATCTCTTTGATATCTTGTTTTCACTTCCTTTGGATATACAGTTGACGCTTGAACAACATGAATTTGAACTGCACAGGTCCACTTAAACGTGGATTTTTTTCAATAAATACATACTACAGTACTACAAGTTCCATGGTTGCTTGGATGACAAACCTTGGGCAGTGATGGCCAACTGTAACTAACTCCAGCACTGTTCAATGGTCAACTGTATATCCAGAAGTGAGATTGCTAGAACATATGGTAGTTCTATTTTTAATATTTTGAGGAATCTCCATACTGTTGTCCATAGTGACTACACCAATTTACATTCTTATCAACAATGCTCCTCACTAACACTTGTTAACTCTTGTCTTCTTAATGATTGCCATTCTAACAGGCCTGAGGTGATATCTCATTGTAGTTTTGATTTTCATTCCTCTGATTATTAGTGAAGTTGAACATCTTTCCATGTACCTGTTGGCCATCTTTATGCTTCTTTGGAAAAATGTCTGTTCAGTTTCTCTGCCCATTTTTAAATTGGATTAATTGGTTTTTTGTTTTGTTTTGTTTTACTATAGAGTTGTATGAGTTCTTTATATACTTTGGATATTAACCCCTTATCAGACCTATGATTTGCAAATATTTTCTCCCATTCTGTAGGTTACCTTTTCCTTTTCTTGGTGGTTTTCTTTGTTTTTCAGAAGGTTTTTAGTTTGATGTAGACCCACTTGTTTGTTTCTGCTTTTGGTCTCAAATCCTAAAAAGCATTGCAGACACTGAGGTCTAGGAGTTTACTGCCTATGTTTTATTCTAGGAATTTTACAGTTTCAGGTCTTACATTTAAGTCTTTAATCCATTTTGAATTGATCTTTGTGCATGGTGTAAGAGAAGGGTCCAGTTTCATTCTTTTGCATGTGCCTGTCCAGTTTTCTCAACACTTTTATTAAAGAGACTATTTTTTCTCCATTGTATATTCTTGGATTCTTTGTCGTAAAGTAATTGACCATATATGCACATGTTTGTTTTGGGGCTCTGTACTTTGTTCCATTGGTCTATGTGTCGGTTTTTATGCCAATACATACTGTTTTGATTACTACAGATTTGTAATATAGTTTGAAATCAGGAAGTGTGATGCCTCCAGCTTTGTTCTTTCTAAAGATTGCTTTGGCTTTTTGGGGCCTTTTGTGGTTTCATACAAATTTTAGGATTATTTATTCTATTTCTATTAAAAATGTCATTGCAATTTTGAAAAACATTGCAGTGAATCTGTAGATAACTTTGGATAGTATTTATATATTAACAATTTTAATTCTTCCAATCCATGAGCATTGGATATCTTTCCATTTATTTGTCTCTTCTTCAATTTCTTTCATCAGTGTTTCATAGTTTTCAGTGCACAGATCTTTTACTTCCTTGGTTAAATTTATTCCTAAGTATTTTATTCTTTTTGATGCAATTGTAAATGGGACTGTTTTTCTAATCTTTCTTTCTGATAGTTCATTGCTAGTGTATAAAAACACAACTGATTTTTGTGTATTGATTTTTGTACCCAGCAACTTTACTGAATTGTTGATTTAGTTCAAACAGTTTTTTTGTGGACACTTTAGGGTTTTCCGAATACAGTTTGATGCCTTCTGCAAATAGAGACAGTCTTATTTCTTCCTTTTTTGGATGTCTTGTATTTATTTTTCCTGTAAGTTCTGGTTGAATAAAAACAGGGAGAGTGAGCAACCTTATCTTGCTCCTGATCTAAGAGAAAAAGCTTTCAGCTTTCACTGTTGAGTATGTTAGCTGTGGGCTTGTCATATATAGACTTTATTATGTTGAGGAATGTTCACTCAGTGCCCAGCTGCTTAAGAGGTTTTATAGTGAAAGGATGTTGAATTTTGTCAAATGCTTTTTCTGCATATATTGAAATGATCATATGGTTGTTATGCTTCATTTTGTTAACATGGTGTATCACACTGATTGATATGTGGATTTGAACCATCCTGGCATCTCTGCAATAAATCCCAATTGATCAATGGGTATGATTTTTTAAAATGTACCTTTGAATTCAGTTTGCTAGGATTTTGTTGAGGATTTTGGCATACATGTTAATGTATTTTCATGTAATTATTAATTATCATGTAATTATTTTCATGTAATTTTCTTTTAGTTGTCCTTGTCTGGTTTTGGTACCAGCATAAAGCTAGCTTTGTAAAATGAATTTGGAAGAGTTCCCTCCTCTTATATTTTATGGAAGATTTTGAGAAGGATTGGTACTAACTTTTCTTTAAATTTCGGTAGAATTCACTAGTGAAACCATTTGGTCCTGGGATTTCCCAGGACATAGATGTGTTGGGAGTTTTTGTTTTGTTTTGTTTTGTTTTTTTTAATTACTTAATTAATTAATTTACTTTTGGCTGTGTTGGGTCTTCGTTTCTGTGCGAGGGCTTTCTCTAGTTGCGGCAAGCGGGGGCCACTCTTCATCGCGGTGCGCGGGCCTCTCACTGTCGAGGCCTCTCTTGTTGCGGAGCACAGGCTTCAGACGCGCAGGCTCAGTAGTTGTGGCTCACGGGCCCAGTTGCTCCACGGCATGTGGGATCTTCCCAGACCAGGGCTCGAACCCGTGTCCCCTACATCGGCAGGCGGACTCTCAACCACTGCACCACCAGGGAAGCCGCTGGGAGTTTTTGATTACTGATTTAATCTCCTTAGTTGTTATTAGTCTGTTCAGATTTTCCATTTCTTCATGGTTCAGTCTGGTATACTGTAGATTTCTAGAAATTTATCCACTTTCTGTATTGTACAATTTGTTGGCATGTAATTGTTTGTAGTAGTCTTTTATAATCCTTTGCATTTCTGTGGTATAAGTTGTAATGATTCCTCTTTTATTTCTAATTTTATTTGAGTCATCTCTCTTTTTTTCTTGGGAAGTCTGGCTAAAGATTGTCCATTTTGTTTAACTTTTAAAAAAAACCTATCTTAGTTGCATTGATCTTTTCCATTGATTTTTTATCTTTATTTCCTCTCTGTTTTTTAATATTTCCTTCCTTCTCCTAACTTTGGACTTTGCTTGTTCTTTTTCTTTTCTAGTTCACTGAGGTGTAATGTTAGATTGAGATCCTACTTTTTTCTTATTGTAGGGTTTATCTCTATAAGTACCCTCTTGGAATTGCTTTGGCTTCATCCCATGTTTGTTATGTATTTTTGAAGAACTTCTCAGGTTTTTAAGGTGCTTTTCCCCCTGGTTTATTTAAATTGTTTCCTAGAATGGACATTAAAACACTAAGAAGATTCATATAATTCCAATTTTATATTCCTCATCTGCCAATGCAATGGCCTGCTAAGCTTTTGAAATTTATTATTATTTGGGCTGTATTATTTTCCTTTCCTGCCTTACTTTATTATGTTTCCTCTATAAAATGGAGCCAAAGCTAAGTAAAAGTATATGAATGACCTCTGTCACTAGTACACACTGATCACTGTGTTATATTTAGCTAAAAAACAGGCACATGGTGAGACAATTTTTATTTTATATTATTATAATTATTATAATAATTGTCAATAAAACTGAACATTGAAAATGATCACCCATTCCTATTTTTAGTTTAAAGTCCCTGAGAACTGGATCCTCACTATTCTAATTGGAATCTCTACTGTGGCTTTTTTTTTTTTTCCTTATTTTTATGGATGTATATGTGTGGAGTATGGCAGTGGAGCACCAATTCTAGGAAAAGTGTGAAGGGAGGATTTTATGTTCAGGAAATGAATTGAGCCTTATTCTGTAAGAAGGGAAATTCATCAACTATTTCCCGATATCCACTGGAATATTTTATTTAAAGGGTAGGATAATATGAGTAGAGGCAAGGGTTCTTCTGACAAGAAAAATGTTAGTACTCTAACTTTTTTACTATGGTTTAAAAGTATTTAAATTTTCTGATGTCTGGGGTGACACTGAGCAAGGATACTTCAAAGAAGACAATCCCAAAGGCCCCAAGGAGAAAGTCTTAATAAGGGTGACATAAGTTCAACAGCTGGACAGGTCTCAGTCCAGCATTCAAGGCTCCTCACTCAGCATCAGACACAATTTGGGTAAAAATGATAGGCAGTTGTGGATGCAAACTGAAAACTCTTTGTGGAAAAAGAACAGTAATGTTGACTAGTTTCAATATGGTACACTCATTTTGACAGGAACACTGGGGAAAAGGCAAGGTCCTCCTTTGATCCTAATAGCTTAAAATGTTACTTTAGAATTGTCATCCAGAATAGGTATCAAAGATAATGGTTTCTTTTGGTGGATAAGATCTCAGTGAGTGTAACACTTCCTGCAATAGACATGGACTATAGAGATACCTCCTGCATATAGCAGTACCTGGCTTGGGGCAGAGGCTCCTAGCAGAAAACTCATGTAATCCTGACAGCAGCACATTTGGCAGGCTCACCAGACATTTCACTTCCCTCTCTGTGAATCAGTGGTTGTTGTGACTTCTTCAATGGTGTAATCACATCTGAAGTTCTTAGTCTTGTCATCAGAGGGAACCTCCATAGAGGAAGGACATATATGGGAGACTTGGAATCATCATCATTAGGACAATAAAGTGATCTAATTTTGAATCTCTGTATTTTATTAGATCTTATAGAGGAAAACATGTTCAGTGTGTGTCTCTATTCAAAGCAAGTATTTTTTCTTGTAATCTTTGGAGTACTTTTAACCAAAATTAAACTTCTCTATTACTTAGTGAGATTTATTTTACTGAATATCATATTTTAATACCTAATTCCAAGTATAAATTTAAAGTTTTTAGCCAACTCTTTAGAAAAACTATGTTCACGTGCCATGTTGTCTCATACCTAACACATTCTTATTTAATTCTGTTTTTCTGGAAAATCCTTGAAAACATGCTATAGTTTTTTTGTAAATGTTATACATAATCTACATTTGCATAATGTATTATGCAGTTTTATTTTTAAAAATTCTCAAACAAATATGCAAATGTTTCAGAAGTCATCCCAATTCATCGTCAGTTCTAACATGAAACCACTTTACTCTGCCAGGTTGGGTATCAGTGTGTCAAATAAATCAAATTTATGATTATATATAGAGATTATAATTTGTGTATTACCAGCTATTCATTATGAACAAGAATTAGAGATGATACTAGAAGTATATCCTAATTTTAAACTAAAAATTATTCCAATTTCAATTACTTTTATGTTTTTAATATGGGAAATAGATTTTATATAAATAATAGTAAAATTTTTCAAAATTAAAATAATTTTCAAGTAAAAATTGTACTTTTTTGTACAATTCTTGTTCCATATTTGCGAGGAAAAATTAATGATTCAATTAAGAGAGAGTTTAATTAGGCCAAGCACTATTATTATAGAATTATTTACCTAAATTGAGAAGTCTCTTTTAAATAAAATTGTGGAACAAGTTGCAATAATTTGTTTAATCATTTCATTAGTGGTAATTTTTCTAATAAGCTGTTAAAATATTAAAATGAGATTTTATCTGAAAATGTAATAATGTGCACTATATAACTAATTAAAGAGACTGAAGAATACTAAATTTTTGATGAATATTATTTTCTCATACAGTTAAACTAATTTTGGAAGCTGTTATCCTTTAAACTATAAAATTAATTCCCTATTTCAACTCAGCAACAGCATGTTATATATTTTTCATACACAATCCTAACTCTACTGGGGAAATAAAAAAGAGAAAAAAGAAAAGAACATAAATCTGTCCAATTGAGGAGTTCCAAACTGGATTTTTAATAGTGATTAATCCATTCGATTTCATTCTGGGGTCAGGTCTGGGGACTAAGTAGAATTATGAATTTTAGGCTTAACGATGTACTAAAGTGAGGGGAGGCAATATTCAAATATATGATCACTCTACTTGCAAAAAGAAATGGGATTTTCCTCCCATTCACTCTTGAAGATTTAATCCACTGTGATATATTGAGGTTTGTTTAATCATTTCAACTTTTATTCACTATTCCATAGAGAATTTTATCACACAGCCTAGGCGTTTAGTGATGGTACATATTTGTATTAGTGATGGCATACTTTCAAGATAATTCCTTATTTTGAATTCCAGTACAAAGGGTAGTATTTTCTTCTAAATTACTGGAACACAATTAGCATATTTATTAACACTGATCCTCTGTTAGCTTCTTTAATAATATTTTATCCTAATATTTGTTGCATTCTTCAGACAAATCTGAAGCTTTTCAAAATGATGATTTTAATTGTATTACAAAGACTAATATCTCCCAGATTGGTTTCACTTTTTACCAATTCAGTGTATAAGTAATTATGAAGGACTTCATAACAGGTTATTCACCCTTTGAATTCTATTATCTTTTCTGTAGATATTAGCATTAATTTGTTCAAATAAGACTACTTATTGAACTTAAGCCAAAAGTAGACAAAGTAACAATAAAATTTAGCATGGATATGTGTGTTCATGTCTACACATATTCTTTCTGCCACAAATTGCTAAAGCAAAGACATGAAATCAAAGATTTCAGTCAAATATACTTTTTAGGTTGAGTAAAAAGTGGACTTTTTTTCGGCTCACATCCTTTCATAAACCAGGAGACACTCAAATTTAAGCTGAATTTACAGAGCCATTGGTTTGCTTAGTATTAGAAAAAAGGAATCACTGCAATTTTGTATGATTCCCAGTATATTCTGAACTCTGTATAGCCATCCATGTTTCTAAGTAGGAAAACTGATGAGAAGCTGGATATAGGGAAGCATTTTTAGCTGCTATCGTACAAAATGGGGGGGAAAGGGTTGGGAGGGGTTGGTAATGCAGTTGTATAAGTTCAGATTAAAATATTTTTCTGAAAATTTTAGAGAATGAGTCATTATATCAGTTCATTTACTAGTTATCAATAATTGTGGTTTTTAATGTGCTGTGTAGTTGCCTTAACTATAGAGGAGCATAGATGTAAAAGTTAATCTTTGACCTCAAAAAGTTTATTGCTTAAAAGGGTGATCTGACATATGAAAGAATGTAAGATACGAGTAATGTATACTATGAAAATGGAATATGGGAAGAAAAAGTATGAGGTGAAGGTTGGGGAAGATTCCTTGGAGGAAGAAACATTTCATAAGAATATTAAATGAACATTAGGCATTATTCAACCTTGAAAAGGGTCATGAGTTATTCCAGACAAAGGAATTAGCATAAACAAAAAGAGCAATAAAACAGCCTGCCAAATTTTGGAATAAAAAATATATTGTCTTAACTCTGTGTGTATCTTTGCATATCTGTTTGTGTCTGTGTGTCCGTAACAGAGTGAGAGATGGACAGAGAGAGATAGCAGAGAAAGGCAAACCTGAAGATAGATCTGAATGTCTCAATACAAAATCAAAGACTAGATTATGATGGTTTCTTGATTACCATGCCAAGGTGTGTGATCAGAGTCTACAAAAGATATTAAACAGTAAGTCAAGTAATAATGGCTATAAAAGTAATAATAAAGAGAGCCATTTTATTTATCAATATTTTGTGTATTTTGGACAATGCACTAGGGTTTTTACATATTTTGCTTTTAGAAAATAATATTACATAGTTTGAAATATTAGAAAACTTGGATTCCAATCTTAGCTCCACAACTTTCTCAGTCTGAAATTGGCCAGTGTGGTTTTAAAAATCATGGATTCTGGAGTTTAAATGACTGTTTGAATCCTTGCTTCATCATTTGCTAGCTATGTGAACTTGAATCATTACATAATTCTTGTGTCTCAATTTTCATATCTATAAGTAATCTCCAGCTCATGAGGATATTGTGATGTACACACCAAACACTTAATTTCGTGTGTGTCCCACAGTAGGTACTCAGTAATGATATTGATGCTAGCTATTTTTTGTGATATTTGCAATGGCCCTGTGCTTAGCAAATATTTTCACATAAGAAAGGTGAAGCTCAGAGAAGTTCAATAATTTGCCTAAAGCAAAGAGGGAGCAGAAGAAGATATTAAACCCATACCAATCTTACTCCAAAGTCTGTAATATTTCATAATGCTCAACTGTCTCTCTTAATTAAATGTGCCTTTGGAAAATTCTCTGATGGAGAATGGATTTCAGAAAGGCAAGACTAAAAATAGAAATACAAGTTATGGGCTCTTCCAGAATTCAAGCAAGAAATACTGATGATCAGAATGGAAAGGAGTGTATGGGGGAGTCTAAACAGATTTAGGAACTGAATGTGAATCACTGATCAAGAAGAACATACCCACCTCTTGTGCACCTTGTCAAAATCTGTCTTCTCTTACTTTTCACCCTAGCCACTACTTCACTACTACCAATACAATCACCTTCTAAGCTTTTGAAATGTATTATTATTGGGGCCATACTCTTTTCCTTTCCTGCCTTACTTTGTTCTTTCCTCATCTATAAAATGGAATAAAAACTAAATAAAGGTATACAAATAGTCACAGTTCCTAGCACATACTGATCACTGGGTTATAATTAGGTAAAAAAGACAAGGTACCTGGTGAGACAGAACTTTTATTTTTTATTATTATAATTATTACTAAATCCCAGAGTAATTGATATATGGCAAAAGAACACAGGAGCCAACTGAAAGAGCTCCCATTTGTCAAAGTTGGAACAATTTGAATCACCAGATAAATAAAGTATACCCAACAGCCTATACAGATATAAATACAAAATTACATAAATAAATACACAGATAAAAATACTGAGAATAGACATATATTCCTTGCAGGAGAATTTAAAATAATTTATGTTGATATTTTGCCCCCAAGGAGGTGGGGTAAAGCTACCCACTTCTTAAGTGTGGGCTCCACATAGTGACATTTTCCCAAAGGTAAAGTTTGAAAAGGGGGAAGCAGAGTACCTTTTCATGAGAGAAACCAGACAAACACTACCTTAGCCAGTTGGTCCAGGTTAATATGAACAGTAATAACTCATGTTGATAATATGTTCTCTTATGATATGATGAGAAAGACACTCTACCTCTGTAGTCTTTCTCCCAAAAACCAATAATCTCTGTATAATCATGATAAAAACATCACATGAATCCCAGTTGAAGGACATACTATAGGATACCTGACTAGTACTCCTCAAAACTGTCAAAGACATCAAAATCAATGAAAGTCTAAGAAACTGTCACAATCAAGAGGAGCCCTAAGGAATAATGGTGGCTAAATATAATGTGGTATCTTGGATGAGACGCTGGAAGAGAAAAAGGACATGACGTAAAAAATAATGAAATCTGAATAAAGCATGGACTTTAGTTAATAAGAATGAATCATTATTGGTTCATCAATTTTGACAGATACACCATATAAATGTAAGATGTTAATTACAGGGAAAAAGTGTGTTGGGTATATGGGGATTCTCTCTACTATCTCTGTAATCTTTTTGTAATCTGAAAGTATTCTAAAGTAAAAAAATTTATTTAAATGCTCAAAAGTTTTTCTTTGTCAAAGACACAGCTAAGAAAATAAAAACACAAAGCTACAGAGTGTGAAAAGTATTTGTAAACCATATATCCAGCAAAGAATTTGCATTCAAAATTTTTAAAGAACCCTCAAAACTAAGATTAAGAACACAACCCAATTTAAAAAGGGCAAACACTGGAACAGATATTTTATCGAATAGGATATACGTATGGCAAATCAGCACATTAAAAGATATTTTACATCATTAGTCAACAGGGAAATGTAAAATAAGGTCACAGTGATATACTACTGCATACCTATTAGAATGGCTAGCATTAAAAAATAGTGAGAACGCCAAGGATTTGAGAGGTTGCAGAGAAACAGGAACTCTCATTCCTTGCTGGTGGGAACACAACATGGTATGTCCACTCTGGAAAACTATTTGGTAGTTTCTTATAACGTTAAATGTATGCATACCATATGAGCCACTAATTACACTCCGGGATATTTACAGTAGGGAAAAATAAACAATAGCAACTCATGTTCACACAAAACATAGTAGCTCCGTTAATAATCACAAAACCTGGAAATAATCCTATTGTCCTTCAATAGGTGAATGAACAAACAAATCGTGGTGTAACCATACTATACAATACAACTGAGCAATAAAAATGGAATGAACTGTTGGTACATGCAGTAAGATAGATGAATCACAAAGGCATTATTCTTTTTTAATATATATATATTTTTTAATTGGAGTATAGTTGCTTTACAACATTGTGTTAGCGTCTTGGACCTCCCTCCCCTCCCCACTATTCCACCCATTCTAGGTCAACAGAGAGCACTGAGCTGAGCTTCCTGCACTATACAGCAGGTTCCCACTAGCTATCTGTTTTACACATGGTAGTGTATATATGTCAACCCCAATCTCCCAGTTCATCCCACTCCTCCTTTCCCACCACCGTGTCCACATGTCCATTCTCTACATCTGCATATCTATTCCTGCCCTGAAAATAGGTTCATCTGTACCATTTTTCTAGATTCCACATATATGCGTTAATATACGATATTTGTTTTTCTCTTTCTGACTTACTTCACTCTGTATGACAGTCTATAGATCCATCCACGTCTCTACAAGTGACCCAGTTTTGTTCCTTTTTATGGCTGAGTAACATTCCTTGTATATATGTACCACATCTTCATCCATCTGTCGATGGATATTTAGGTTGCTTCCATGTCCTGGCTATTGTAAATAGCGCTGCAGTGGACATTGGGGTGCATGTGTCTTTACCATATGACACAGAAATCCCACTACTGGCATTTACCCTGACAAAGATATCATTCTGAGTGAAAGAAACCAGCCTCAAAAATTTATATACTGTATGATCCCATTTATATATCATTTTCAGATAAACAAAATCACAGCAGTAAAAAATCAGTGGTTGTGAAGAGATAGTGGCTTGGGGGTAGTGTGATTATAGAGACAGCAAGAAGGAGATTTTTGGACTGAAATAATTATTTTGTATCTTTTTTTTTTTTTTAAAGTTATACAATTTTTATTTATTTATTTATATATTTATGGCTGTGTTGGGTCTTCGTTTCTGTGCGAGGGCTTTCTCTAGTTGCGGCAAGTGTGGGCCACTCTTCATTGCGGTGCGCGGGCCTTTCATTATTGCGGCCTCTCTTGTTGCAGAGCACAGGCTCCAGACGCGCAGGCTCAGTAATTGTGGCTCACGGGCCTAGTTGCTCCGCAGCATGTGGGATCTTCCCAGACCAGGGCTCGAACCCGTGTCCCCTGCATTGGCAGGCAGATTCTCAACCACTGCGCCACCAGGGAAGCCCTATTTTGTATCTTGATTGTGATGATGGTATGCAAATCTATGCATGTGTTTAAGTTCATAAAATTGGATACCAAAATAAATTCAATAAAAAAATCCCGTGAAATAGTCAGACAAATGTTACTTATTACAGAAGAGGAAGTAGAAAGATTTGAAAATACATAGCTTGAGCATTGAGAAAAGACAGTCAAAGAAGTTCCCCTAGAGATATCCCATTGTGGAATGAGTGAAAATTGTGAGTAAGAGTGAGGAAGATGTTGTCAGGCAAATGCAAAGATACAGGAATTAAAACAGAATGAAGATTTAGAAAATTTGGAGAAAACCAGCATATCTGGAACATAAAGTAGAAGTGACAGAGGGAGATGAAAAGGCTAGAAAGGTTGGAGACAGCAGATCTTCAAAGACCCTATAAACCAAGGAAAAGCATGTGAAACTATTGGTCGGTAAATTTATTTTCTTAAAAGTTAACTAACTTGGACTACAATATATCTTACTGCATGAAGACATTGCTTAAAGCAGCAATGCCCATTGGGTTTAATTTATAAAGCAGTGAAGTGCTGCCAAGCTAGTTTTACATGAGTTTATATGAGAAAAAATAGATATGTTTTTATTACCAAACACGTACAGTGGCAACTATGCTCAGACCTAAACATTAATCACCAATATCACATATGCCATACATAATTATGCTCATAAATATGAAAATATGAATACATAAAATGTACAAATAAAAATGCATATATAATGTAAAATTGAGGAAACTATGAAATTCTGTGTCTGGAAGGAGGCTTAATGGTTATCTCTTCCAAACTAGAATACTGTTTCTCAGGGCTGGTGTGTAAGATGATTTAGAAGCCACACAGATGGATATTTAAAACTTTAATAGCTATCAACTTATTTTAATATGTAATAGAAAACTAAGCTCTTACTAGCATAAAAATGCCTAGATTTCATGAGTATGGTCACTTAGGTTGAAGCCAATTTTTAAAAATAAAACTAAAGTTGATATTTTTTAAATATAAAATTTTTATAGCAGACATAGCATGCCAATATATGAATAGCTGAAAAGATTTTACATAAATATGGAGGCTTAAAAACCTGTTCCTTCAATGGATAAAGAAGATGTGGCACATATATACAATGGAATATTACTCAGCCATAAAAAGAAATGAAATTGAGTTATTTGTAGTGAGGTGGATGGAGTTAGAGTCTGTCATACAGAGTGAAGTAAGTCAGAAACAGGAAAACAAATACAGTATGCTAACACATATATATGGAATCTAAGGGGAAAATAAAAAAAAGGTCATGAAGAACCTAGTGGCAAGACGGGAATAAAGACACAGACCTACTAGTGAATGGACTTGAGGATATGGGGAGGGGGAAGGGTAAGATGTGACAAAGTGAGACAGTGGCATGGACATATGTACAGTACCAAACATAAAATAGATAGGTAGTGGGAAGCAACCGCATAGCACAGGGAGATCAGCTCGGTGCTTTGTGACCACCTAGAGGGGTGGGATAGGGAGGGTGGGAGGGAGGGAGATGCAAGAGGGAAGAGATATGGGAGCATACGTATATGTATAACTGATTCACTTTGTTATAAAGCAGAAACTAACACACCATTGTAACGCAATTATACTCCAATAAAGATGTTAAAAAAAAAAAAGACCTATACACTGAAAACTATTAAGACATTGATGAAAGAAATCAAAGACACAAATAAAATGGAAAGATATTCCATGTTCACGGACTGGAAGAATTAATATTGTTAAAATGTCCAAGCTACCCCAAGCAATATACAGATTCAATGCAATCCCTATCAAAATTCCAATGGCACTTTCCACAGAAATAGGAAAAAATAATCCTAACATTTATATGAAACTATGAAGACCATGAATAGCCAAAGAAATGTTGAGAAAGAAGAACAAAACTGGAGGCATTATGCTTCTTGATTTCAAACTATATTACAATGTTGTAGCAATCAAAATAGAATGGTATTGAATAAAAACATCACATATGTCAATGGAACAGAATAGAGTCCAGAAATAAACCCACCCATATATGGTCAATTATTTTATGACAAAGGAGCCAAAAATATGCAATGGGGAAAGGACGCTCTCTTCAATAAACGGTGTTGGGAAAACTGGATAGCTACCTGCAAAATAATGAAACTAGACCCCTGTCTTATACCATACACAAAAACTAACTCAAAATAGATTGAGTTGAATGTAACACTTGAAAACAATAAAATTCTTAGAAGAAAACATAGGCAGTAAGCTTCTTAACATCAATCTTGGCAATGACTTCCTAGATCTGACACCAAAAGCAAAGGCAACAAAAGCAAAAATAAACTCAGACTAAAAAGGTTCTGCACAGCAAAGAAAATCATCAACAAAATGAAAGGCAACCTATGGAATGGAAGAAAATATTTGAAAATCATATATCTGATAATGGGGTTAAAATCCAAAATATATTTTAAAATACCTCATACAACTCAACAGAAAAAAAACAAATAATCCAATTTAAAAAATGGACAAAGGACCTGAACAGACATTTTTCCAAAGAAGATATATGAATGGCCAACAGGTACGTGAAAAGATGGTCAGCATCATTATAATCATTAAGGAAATGCAAATCAAAAACCCGAGAGAGCACCTCACACCTGTTAGAATGGCTAGATTCAGAAAGACAAGAGATGACAAATGCTGGCAAAGATGTGAAAAAAAGGACCCCTGTGGACAGTCAGTGGGACTGTAAACTGGTACAGCTGCTATGGAAAACAGTACGGAGGTTCCTAAAAAAATTACCTATAGATTTACCATACGATCCAGCAATCCCACCTCGGGGTATATACCCAAAAGAACTGAAAGCAGAGTCTTGAAGTGATACTTGTACACCCACGTTCATAGGAGCATTATTCACAATAGCTAAAACATGGAAGCAACCCAAGTGTCCATCCACTGATGAATGGATAAGCAAAATTCAATATATACATACAATGGAATATTATTGAGCTTTAAAAAGGAAGGAAATTCTGCAATATGCTACAACATGGTTGACTCTTGAGGACATTATGCTAAGTGAAATAAGCCAGTCACAAAAAGACAAATACTGTATGATTCCACTTAGAGTAGTCAAAATAATAAAGACAGAAAATAGAATTAGGTTTGCCAGGGGCTAGAGGGAGGGAGAATGGAAAATTATAGGTATAGAGTCAGATTTACAAGATGAAGAGAGCTATGGGGATGGATGGCGGTGAGGATTGCACAACAAAGTGAATGTATTTAATAAAATTAATTAAATTGTACTGAACTCTACACTTAAAAAAAATAAAATAAAAAAACCTGTTCTTATAAAGCACCTTAAGTGTTTATCCAGTCTCTAGCAGAACATACTCACTTAACAGAAACAGATTTGTTCCAAGACAGCTCTTTTCATTCTTTATTTTTCTAGTTAGATACCTGGAAAGCCCTTCTTTATGCTGAACTAACTATAATTTTCAGCTATTGGTCATGTGTAGTTCTACAGGCAATATAAAATGAATTGAATTCTTTTCTTGTGACCAATAGATGTTTGAGCATGAACTGGTTGCAATGTGATTGTTTATGCTGGTGAAGAGGTACAAGGGGTGTTAACACTACATTCATCTATCTGCCTAATAAGAGAATAAATGTCATTTTGGACTCAGTGTAGAAGTTGTCCTTTCCACTAGAAGGAGCCAAGGATAAGTAACATCCCTACTATTGTCCTGTGTCTTCATCTTGTCCAACTCCATGGTAATGAAGAGAAAAATAGAGCTCCAGGAAGCAGAGGTTACTCAGAGAAAGTGTAAAATGTACAAGGTCATACAAATAGAGAAACAATTTCCTCACCCAACAATTGAAAATAGAGCTACTCATCCAAGTTCCCTATCTTTAGCATGAGTCCATTTGTTCCACATATTTGTTATTTCACCTTTCTTATTTAGTAAAACAAACCTCTTATTCTCTATTTAAATAAAAGTGTATGTTGCCTAGGGAGATTTCAAGCATGTACTATGGTTATTGATCTGGTGGTCAGAATCACCAGAAAAGTGATTTTAAGTGATATACCTTAGAAAATGGCTCATTATATAGGAGGTTTTTCTTTCTATAAATGCCACAAATTATACTTCCAGATATCTCTCGGTCCAAAAAGCCAGATTCCTGAGATGCATACTTCCCCTTATTTCTGTCAGTTTGATCTTGTGACTGTCTCCTGTGTTAGTTCAGACTATAATCACCTGTGTTTTGTGGAGTTTTTCAACCTATTAAAACCGGATTTCTTGTTTTTAGTCTTCTTGCTTATTAACAAATGTGGTCATAGAAAATAAAAACCTAGCTTTAAAGATTCACCAAACCCCATATTTCTTTGGCTGCTTGGGAAAGAATTTCCCTGCCCCTTTCTATACCTCTTCTCTCTATATAATTCCTACATGAGATTCTGGAAGAGTCAGAAGCATCAACTAAAGAAAGGGTGATGAGGAGCAGAGAAAAAAGACAAAAGATGCTGATCACACCCTTTCTAGACCTAGTGCATGTTTCTAGCCTCATGCAAGCTGGAAAGAGATGCTGGGTGAAGAAAAAAATTACCTTTAAATAAAATTATGAGTTTTAACTCTTACATTTGATGAGGCATTCTAATAACTTAAATTTGATTATTTTTGTGACAAATATTGATCAGTTTAATTAGAATTATACAGGTACTAAAATATACATGTTTATCCTTGGGGCTTCTCATTAAAAAAGGATAATAAAACCTCAAATTACAAAATACTAGAAGTATAGACTGTACTAAATTCCTGCCATTTTACATGTCCACTATTCTGAAGTTCATTCTGATAATAAAGATTCACATTTATTGTCATGGTTACTGACTATTCAATGAATTTTGCCAATGACCAGTCAAATGGAACAAAAAACCTCCATATTTAGTGTGTCCAGACATCTGGTTTCACAATGATTTGGTTTGAAAAGGAGAATCTATACATGCATCAGGTAAATAAGAGGTCAATAATATGTCAAATATTGAAGAAAATATATATAGTTTTATCTACTAGATCAGTTTACTTTATTAGAGGCACCATTATAGGTAAGAAATCCTGATTCTTCTATTGTTTAAAAAATAACTCATATAAATTGAACAATATTTATTTTTTGTTTACATTAAGATTTCCATTGACTCAGCTCAAGTTTTAGAAACCAAACCCTGTTCTCTGTATCTATTTATCAAAATTTTAATTTCCAGACATGTAGAAACATGAACATTTACTTACTTACAAAACAGAACTTCATCCACAGACTAAATAGAATTTAGATATTTACAAATACCACATTTTTATAAAAGAGAAAAGTAAAAGTAAGCTATCCAAAGTCTGAGCAGGCTCTCATGATGTACTAAATAAGCCTAATTTCTCTATACTTTAATGGGAATAGGTAAGGGGTTCTGCCATTGAATATTCCTGTAGCCTTGGAAAAGTCATATCTCCTCTTTAAGTCTTAGTTTCTTTCTTTTAAAGTGGGGGAATATAACTAGATGACCTGTTACATTAACATAAATAGCCATTCATTCTATTTCTAACTTGGAGACAATTATTTGGGCTCCCTTGTTCAAGAAACTGTCTATGTCTGTGTGTGTAATATGTAGTTTAACTTCTTACTCTTTTAAACTATGCTACTAGGAATAAGAAGTAACAAAACCACACTACTGCACAAAACCATAGCCTATAGAAAGAGGCTTAGCATTTGGGATGCACTCTACAGGACGCACAGTTCTTGCTCACTGCATTTTCTCCTAATGACACTGCCTTTTTAAACATCAACATAGCATTAATCACAGTGTGGAATACAGATTCTAGGGAAAGTCTGCTAGTCCTCTCCCGCGATTCACATAAAGGATGTTCCTCTCATCCAAGTAATTCCGAAGGTGACAAATATTACAGATACTGAATTTATGGGAGTGCTTGCTCCCTGTTTATTAACTCATCCATCTTGTGAGAAATAAAAGGACCAAACAGTGAGACAAGTGGGCTTTTCTTATCCTGTCAGCTCAATGATGTTTTAAAGTAATCAATATCTATAATTACTAAGTCCTGCCAAGAAAATTTAACCCTTCACTGCCTCGTTGCCTACCCAATTCCTAACATGACAGGACAAGTAAATTAAAAGTTAATTAGAAAGAACACAGCTTCAATTATGACACTGATTTCTTTCACCAAACCCATGCTAATGGACCTACATCACATCCTATCTTAACTTACAATATATTTGTGTATCAGGTATTCTTAATCTGGGACCCATGGAAAAAGGAGGTTCTTGTGTTGTTAAGTGTCCAGTCTTGATATACAGCATGCTGGAGGTCTTGTAGTCAGGTGATCTCACAATTTCAAGGTCTTGCAGACTCAATGCTGAGATCTAACAGCCTTGAAGTATTAGACTTAGGGCCTTATTGGAGAGAAGAAATTAAAATTGTCTTCAAAGAGTTAAAAAGCAGAGGTGATCTGAGTTTAAGCAGATTTCTAACTAAATTCCAGTCCTCAAAATAGAGCAAATTAAACCCATGTTAAGTGAAAAATGCAAACAATAAATATGAGTGCAAATCAATGAAAAAGGAAACAAGAAAATAATAAGGAAAGACACCAAAGACAAAAGTTGTTTCTTTGAAAGATCTTTTAAAAATATATAACTCCTAGTAAGACTGATCAGGAAAAAAGGAGAGAAAACATAATTCCCAAAATCAGAAATCAAAAAGAGGACAAAAGTAAAGATTCTACAGATATTAGAAAGGTAAAGAAGAGATACAATCAGCAATTTTTCTCAATAAATGAGACAACAAAGATGGACAATTAATTGTAAAGCAGAGTGTACTGAAATGAAATAAGAAATATAAAATCAAAATAATCCAGTAATTAAAGAAATTGAGTGCATAAATTTAAAATCTTTTCACCAAGAAACCTCCAGCACTCAATGGCTTCACTAGTGCATACTGACAAATACACAAGGAAGAAATAACAGTAACATTACCGAAACTCTTTCAGATAGTATACGATGAATAATCTCATTTTAGACACCACAAATAAAAATCTGAAAAAGTTAATTTAGAAAAAGACAATTATAGACCAATACCATTCATAAGCATAAATATAGAAATGCTTAAGAAGATATCATGTAAAGGAATTCAACAATATATCACAAAGAATCATGTGATCAAGCAGGGTTTATTCACAGATTTCAAGGTTAATTTAAGTTTTAAAAACCAGGTAATATAATAAGCCATAATTAAAGAATGAAAGGGAAAACAGTATTATCTTGGTGGATTGAGTAAAAGCATCTGACTAAAGTCAAAACCATTGTGTTAGAGAAACGAAATAGTCTTTTCAATTGAAGAATAAATAAGTTAAACACAGAGTTACTATATTACCAAGGTATATGACCTAGATACATAATCTAGAAAATTGAAAATATATGTTAAGACAAAAATTGTACACAGTTGTTTCTAGCAGCATTATTCCTAATAGCAAGACAATGAAAACATATATCCATCAGCATATGAATGTATAGACAAATTGCAGTATATTGAATGGAATATTATTTGACTATAAAAAAGAAATCAAGTACTAACACATACTACAGCATGGATGAGCCTTGTAAACATGCTAAGTGAAAGAAGCAATACAAAAAAAGCCACATATTATATAATTCTCTTTATATAAAATTTCCAGATTGTGAAAAATCCATAGATACAAATGTACAATAAGGTTGCTGTAAGCAGTGGATGAAGATGGGAATGGAGATTAACTGTGAAAGCTATGAGGTTCCTTTTTGGATGATTAAAGTGTTCTAACATTATATAGTGCCATTACCACTGTTTTGCATAACTCTGTGAATATACTAATAATCACTGAATTGTACACTTTGAAGTGTGAATTTTATGTGGGTTGTATTTCAATAAAGCTGTATATTTTTTTTTAATTTCATATCCTTATACTAACAATGAACATGTGGAAGCCAAAGTTAAAAATATAATTCTATTACAATTGCTCCAAGTAAATGAAACCTAGGTATTATTTAAAATATGTATAGTATCTATTTAACAAAATTCTGAAGAAAGAAATTTTAGAAATACCCAAGTAAACGGAGAGACCATGTTCATGGATTGCAAAATTCAACATAGTAAATAAGTCAGTTATTACCAAATTGATTTTTTGTAGAAACAAACAATCTTCTTATAAAATTTGTATGTTAAGGCACAAACTCGAGAATAACTAAAATAATTATGTTAAGCAGAAAAGTGTCCTTCCCACCCCTGCATAAATATGTTCACATCATAATCCCCAGAACCTGTGAATATGTTGGATTACATAGCATAAAGGAATTAAAGCTGTAGGTGGAATTAAGGTTGCTAATTAGCTGACTTTGAGTGGCAATTATCACATGATCCAGCAATTGCATACTTGGGTATTTATCTCAGAGAAAGAAAAAGTTAGTTCACACAAATACCTGTACACTAACGTTTATAGCAGCTCGACTTGTTATATCCCTAAACTGGAACATCCAAAATGTCCTTAATCTGGTCCATAGTTAAACTGTGGTACATATATATGTTATAGAATACTACTCAGTAACAAAAGGGAACTATGTGGATACACCTAGATATACCACATAATACCTTAAAATTAATCTTCAGGGGATTACTCTAAGTAAAAAAATAAATAAAATAAAATAAAATGACAATTCCCAAAACTTATATTGAGTAAGATTTCATCCAAGTAGCATTTCAAATGACAGAATTTTAGATATGAATGACAGACCATTGACACATTAGGGATGGGCTTAGGGTGGATGGGAAGGAGGTCACATATAGGGGTTAAGGACTTCAACATGTTTTTAACTGGGGGACAAAATTCAATTCATACAGTGTTTTTAAAGTGTCTTGAATAAAGTAGTTCCTAATAAATACTTTCTGAATTCATAAACTTAATGTTAAAATGGAATTCTACCATCTTGACTAGAAAGGACATAACATATACTTTCAGTTTGTACTTTCTGGTGTGGATTCAATGGGTAAGAGAGAAAATATGGAGAAAGAAAAAAAAATGTCTCCACTTTGAAGACTAGCTCAGATTGGTGTAAAGAAGTCTAGCAGTGCTCTGGTAAATTGAATTTCTGTACTGATATGTCTGAGTCATTGGCAATTTAAATTAATAGAATAGAATAGAACAGAATAGAAACATGAGTATAACCACTCTAGAAATCATATAGAAACAGTGTAACACCAGTCAGTTCTGATCATTCTCACTGACAAAATCCAAAGCACAGATTTTCTGAAACATTGTTTATATTGTGATTTTTGAAGAAATTCTATTAGCATCATTCTAGAATTCATGAGAAATTTTAATTAAGTATTCTGTGTAAAGGGTAGATAAATAGTTCCAGCAAATTTTCTACAAAGCCTTTATGTTTTGTTTTGTTTTGATTTTCCTAACTAGTTTTATGAAACACTCAGATATTTGTATTATTAATGTCCTTTAAACTGTGTTGTTTAAATCCAAGAATATCAATTGATAAAAAGCCTCTGGTTACATGGGTACAATGTAAGCATATTTTTTAAAGTAGCTGTATTCATATATTTAAGTAGTATTTTATTTGGATCATACTGTTTTGTGAATATGTGAAGCAGTTCAGCCTAGAGGGTAATGTCATTCCTATAGGATGTGATAAAGCTATCTACCTCTATTCACATCTGTCTCTACATTTATGTCTAAATCTATCTTCATCTATCTGCATAGCTAAATTTTTACCATAATGTGTAGATTAATTAAAGACCAAGAATTTCACCTTTAAAAGAGGTACTGAAAGTGCCTATTTATATGTGCATATTCTTGTATAAATGCTAAATTTAACTATGTATAATGATAAAAGTAGACTACAAAACACACTTTTCATACTCATTCCTTTTATCCTCTGGACTTTGAACAGTACCTTGTACTAAATTTGGGCTTGGAAATGCTTGTTAAGGAATGCAGAAAGTTCTGTTCTCTTTATGGTGGTTAATCACAATGTCTGTGATAAAAAGGGCTTAATCATCTTTGAAATCAAATAAAACCATGAAGGGAAGAAGTGCACTTGCAAATTTATTAAATAATAATAATAGCCTCTATTTCTATCATTCTTTAAATTTTACAAAAAATAAATTTTACATGCAAGATTTAATATCAGTCTCATAAATTACAGATCTGTACACTCTATGTAATCATTCTTATTTTACAGATGACTAATTGTATGCTCAATACTTCAAACCTCTCCTGTGACACAAAAACTTACACAGAACAGAGACAAGATTGTAACCCAGGTCTTCCGACTCAACTTAAGTATCATGACTCTTTGCAGTACCTATTCCTGGTACAACCTCTGTTGACATTGGTTCTCAACCCTATTCACACAATGATGCTGTTTTAAAAAAATGTTTGAAAGTCCTTCTTTACTGTGGTGAAATGACGTTCATAAACAAAACGAGGAACGTACTCACATAATTTCAAAATAATTTATATAATGCTCCTCATCATACAGAAGAAAATAAAGTTATAATGAAATAATGTGTACTTCAATATGTATATACTTAAACAGGACAACACTAGAACATATACTGAAGGCATCATATATTTGCGCCAACATGTAGAAAAACCATGAGCTCAGACTGAAACAAATTTATAAAACTGAAGACTCCAAATTTTCTCAGTTGTGAATAATTATGAGCAAAATTTCAAACATAATGTAAAATTTCTAAAATATACATGCCAGTTGTGTTCAGGGAAAATTTACTGTATAGTAATATTCAGCTAACATTACTTTGTAGTTATACATGGACTTTGCATTTACTTAAATGTTGGTAGGGAGCATGACCACTCCTCACAGTGTATCTAACATCCTTGACCTTTGCTCCCTGCATGGTGGTAGAATATCTAAAGATTATGGCAAGCAACACTGCCCACTGTATTTCACAGTGATCCGTAGGTGCTGCTATCTCCTCTATTGTGCATCCCTGAACATGGCATGGGGCAATACAGAGTGACTAGAAGCTTCAGATGCTTCACATTTCTGCCGATAGAGTGGTAAACACTGTTAAGACTCCCTATATTCTCCTTTTACTTTCCACTCAGAACCACTTTTGAATCAGCTCATGACATTCTGCACTGCTTATATTCAGGGAGCATGCTTCCTCAGGAGGACAATGTAACTGATATCAGGTATCAATTATGTGAATGCCTAAAATCATGAAATAGTTAAAACATGATTTATTATTCAGATAACCAAAAGTGCTCACCTATTCACGAGTATCTCCTCAAGGGTCAAACGTGGAAGCTTTTATTATTAAACTGTGTAGAAGCTAATTCAAGTCCTATGGTCAGAGTTATGGTGACAGGTCCAGATATCACTTGTAGAGACTGCCAACCACAGCTTCTGTTATTGCATTTGTCAAAATATCCCAGTGGGGTGGAAGATTTATTAGAATTTTCTTTACAGATAAATCTCTGTTGTGAATCAAATTATTCATTTTGTATTGAACAGTATTTTAAGTGACAATTCTGGAATTGCTTAGAAGTTGTTATTAAGACACATGTCATATATTTTCATAACAAAATCAGAATGCCCCAAAAGTCAAATGAAGGGAAAATGTGTTTTGTAAGTTGACTTTTCAATGTTTATATGATTTGACTTTCATGTAATCTTATACCTTATTTGCCTCAAGAACTACAAATCTTACTTGTAGTTTGATAATAAGTATCTCTTGTTTTGATCTACTGGAAATTGTTAAGGATTTCAATAAAAGATTTGGTTCATTGGTGATTAATGGTCCTAAGAAACCTGAGATTTACTTCAGTATTTTGTATGTGTATCTAAAGTCTAGAACTAGAGAAGCAGACTGAGAAAGTTTTAGCAATGTTAGTAATCCCTATTTGTCACTGTACCCTTGAGTGTTTTTCCAAATTTGATGAATGAGGTGGGTAAAAAAGAAGGGCCTAGGGTTCTCTAAGGGAGGATCAACTCCGTGGATAAGTGATGGTCCAGATCTCCCGTGGGTCTTATTTGGGGGTGAGGTTTGGAGTCACTGTAACTTTTCATTAGAAACTAAGCAGATATCGTTAGGCATTTGATCTTCTAATGAAACACAACATTTGTGGACTTTGAATTTTTCTATTTTGATTTAACTGAATAGCAATGATTCACATGTATGCACATACACATAAAAACATATATTTGCTGCATTTGGAGGATTGTGAAATTGAATGATTCATACTTAGAGTTGATAAATTTGATTAAAGAAGGTTTTTAAACGCATATTTACTCTTACAAAAAAATAGACCCTACTGTAACATGGCAATCTGTACTTGTATGGCAATAAAGAGCAGCAGAAACTAACACAACATTATAAATCAATTATACTCCGATA
Source organism: Balaenoptera physalus (assembly GCF_965194825.1). Taxonomy (NCBI): domain Eukaryota; kingdom Metazoa; phylum Chordata; class Mammalia; order Artiodactyla; family Balaenopteridae; genus Balaenoptera; species Balaenoptera physalus. The sequence continues at coordinate 91,529,610 of NC_138890.1, read as the reverse complement.
AAATTTTAAAAAAAGAACCTATGAAAAATCCCACGGCTACTTACACAACCCCACCAATGAGAACAGACAAAAAATATATTTTGGGGCTCTATGGCCCTCACACATATTCAAAAGTGACCCTAAAACAAGCATATGTTTCCCACCTTCTAACTAAATCTCTCTGCACTCCATTTACTTCACTAATCTTAAAAACACACCTTACAAAGTTACAATTCATTAGATCTGTGACTGCTTAATATGGAGGACATCTGGGAACGGGTTCACTTAACATCTGGGACGTATCACATCATTAATCGAAAGAAAAGTTGATGAGTCCCTGAGTGTTCAACATGGCTGGACTTCGCAGGCCCATGGATCATCGCAAGGCTGATTTTATATGTGTGTACACGTATGCCAGAGCGTACACACACACACACACACACACACACACACACACACTAATCAAGATCTGAGAAGGTTAGAGAAATAGAAAAAATAAGGAGGAAATGAAACAGAGACAAATACAAGTGTGTCTCAAACATTTACATAAGATCATGTCAGTATAGTATTTATAGTACCTACTATGTACAAGGGGAAGCATACATAGAATAAAATTCCAGTTCATAATCAGCCTGATGCTACATAACTTGGGTTCTGAATTCCTGTCAGATCTTTTCGCTTGTTACACTATCCTTGGTATACTGTGGTATAGTAAGATTAGCCCTTTTTTCCCCAAATCTATAAAACTCTCATGTCACTCTTGCATTATGAACTTTCACCTGCTACTCCATTTGCATAAATGTTCTGGTTCCAAGTTTTCACATGGTCAATTCTCCTTGTGCAGATCTGACAAAAGGTTACCCCTTCAGAGATGTCACTTTTTCTAAAGTTATCTGTCATCATATCTAAAGTAGATGACCTCATTTAGTCATCCCTACTCACCATGTCAACACTGTGTGATTACCTTCATAACATTTAATGTTATTTTAAATTATCTTATTTCATTAATAATGTATTTTTCTTTATCTTAAGTAAACTACCTGGACTTCTTATACCCTGCTATACACCTCAATGTAGAATATACTAAGTACCCCGTAAACATGTTTAAATAAATTAATAACATATTAATAGCAGACTAACAGATATTGTAACAGAATTGATGACATAGTTTTGTTGGAAATTATGGCCATGTTTTGTTAGGCTCCTAGGTCTGCTGCATGCTTCCACAAATGTGGTCGGTTCAAACTTAGCCACACTCAGGAAGACCTTAGGGGAATTACTCTTGAAGATAGACTGTCTGAGGAGTCTACCAGTTCAGTAAGATAGTGCTAAAAAGATTTATATCTCATCAAAGTCTCCATTAAACTTGCCACAGACTTCGTGCACCCTGACCTTAAATGATGATGCTGTTAGACTGCTGACTTTACTGTCATGGCTTTACTTAAAATGATAGCTTCATTGTAGCAGCAAAGGGACAGATGATAGAAGAAAGAATAATCAGGGCTTTTTGCCTTATATTTTCCTGTCTAGAAGAAGAGAAACTTGAGTCTTTCAAATCAGTCATAGTTCTTTGGAAAAAGATTTTGAATATAACTTTCTTCTTTAGCAAGTAGATACAAAATATTTTGCTAAAGCAATAGAAACAAAAGGCCCCTACATCATTACCTTGTGATATTATACTTGGCAAATACATGACCTCAGAATGTCTTAATAATAGGAAAGAAACTAAATGTTTTATAGAATTAAAATGAAACAAATCAGCACAACAGCAGCAGCACGGTCTAAACTTTAGCAAATCAACAAGATCACTTTGAACACCTCTGTTTTTATTCTTTCTCTCCACCAGGGAAATGTGTCTGGAACTCCATAGGACATCTGAGGTCTACTCTCTTCCCTTCCTTGTTACTTTTTAAAAGGCATAGTTAAAGCCTAAGAAAAACAAATCCCCAACAAGATGTATTTCAAACCTGACCTAATTCTGACTAGGCCACATGAGCATTTCAAGTACATATTTACCCTACAAGATTAATCTCATTTTGAGGAGTTATTCAAACGTGTAGATGTCAGTACATTAAACCAAACAAACTCAGTAATATAATTGCACTTTAAGTTCCTAGACATGGATTGACTTCCAAGTGTAAATTTACATATTTTATTCTTCCTCTTATCACACTGAAAAATAAATAAACCTTTATGTTTGAAAAATTACATTGTGGTCAATAAAATTATTCTTTTTTTTTTTAGTTTTTTGGGGCTTGTCATGGAGCTAGATGCATCAAACTATCGTAGTCTTTTGTCATTTATTCTGAATCTAGCTTTAATGAGAAAGCTTCAAAATAATATCTTTCCTAAGTAGATTTTATTTGGGGGTGAATAAGACACATTTGTATACTTTCGGTAGTTACACTTTCATTTTAAATCAATAAATCGTTACACAGATTGTCCTAACAGATCCATACATCAATTAATCTCTCAGAGCTAACCAGCCTGAAGAATGTATAAATTATACTCACAGACATAAAAAACTGAAAAGAGAACTATGGACTTGTGGTGCAATAAGAAGCAGATATCACTGAGTTTGCGTCTGATGTATCAATGGTAACTCCTTCTATATTACTTTATCTGTAACAGTAGCTAACAATCATTTTATAAACTGAATAGTTTTAAGATATACTAAAAACCCTGGAGTAAACATTTCTTGTATTAATTCTATTTGTAAGATGTAAGAAGAGAATCAAGCATATTTAATGTCCTGCTGTTACTGTTATTAAATGTAAGGTATGATTTGAATAGTATTGGGAGATGTTAAATTAATTTGAAGAGTGATAATTAATTAGTGATTTCTATTTCTTCTTACATGACCTTATTTGTTTTTATTCACTTAATATCTAACTTAAATCCATAGTACACTACCCCTCTTGTGGATCATATCATTTATAATGTCCTGTGTTGTACTTTTCCATTGTAGACAAATACTTTTTATCTTTGTTCTAAATTTTAGCTCTTTTGTCTTAATCTCTACCTTAATACGTGCTTAGTTTTTATAATAATTCAATGAGTTATTTAATAAGTTTTTATAGACTTGCTCTATGGCAATTGCTCTTCAATCACTGAGGATACAGTGATTGAAAGAGAGATAACATGCCTGCTTACATGAAACTTCCATTATAGTGGGTAGAGGCAATTAAAAAAGAAGAAAGGTAAAGGAGAACAAAGTAAAAAAAAATAAAAAGAATGAGGAAAAGAATGAAATAAGGAAGAAAGGGAGAAATAAAGGAAATAATACAAATGTAGGAAAGAATATTAAAACTACCTGGCAGTGTAAGTGCTGTATAGAGAGATAAATTAATGTAAGAAGAAGGATAGTAAGTGGGTGACTACTTTAGATTGAATGATGTGGTCAAACCTTGTTAGAGAAAAAAATATTCTGACACTTTTTTAAACAGTCAGGAAGACTTTATTCAAGATTATTTAACAAGAATATTGCAGTAGGGAAGAGAGACCAGGTGCAGTTATAAATACAGAAAAGACAGCTGGAGATTTATAGCCAATGAGTAGAGTGACGGGATCAGTGGATGGAAATTACTAAGACTAGACATCAAGGGTAAGGGGATTATTGCTAAAATGACAGGATTCTTGTTGAAGGCAGGGCAGGATGATCACATATCAAGGTCCAGTGATTCTGTCTAAACTGGCTTAGTAGGATTCTTGCTAAAACTGGTCTAGGCAGGCCAGGCAAGGACTGATGCCAAGTTGAAGACTAGTTGAGAAGAGGGCTCAGAGGAGCCTATCTAAGGTTTGATCAAGGATGGAGTCTTCGTCAACCTCTTTCTGGTTAAATTTAAATTAAATTAGTTAAGTTAACATAGACCTTAATTTAATATCTAAATATCAGTTAAGGCCAGTTAAGCAAATAACAAGGTTAAGAACATTACAGACAGAACAGCTAGAATAGGTGTTCCTTAAAAACTACTTTGGTTTAATAGAGAAACCGAAAGAAGCTGTGTAACTAGAGCAAAATGAATGAGGTAGGCGATATCCATAAACCAGAACAAACAATTTGGACAGATTTATTACATGTTTTGAGAGAACAATCATTCTCCAAAATAGGATTTGCATCAAATGTAGGGAATTAGGGAAAACCAAAGATCAAAAATATCTTATAGACTGCTGCCTTTAAAAAGTTTGGTGAATGATGGTAACATTTGCTGAAGTTGGGAGACTGTGGAGAAAACGGATATGTAAAGAAATATTAGATTATATTCAATTTAATACACCATTTCTTATTTTAGTAAGCAGGTCAGTTAGGCAGTTAGAGATACCAGTCTGGATTTTATGGGTGTGCCCAGGGCACATTCAGATGCATGTGGAAGTCATGAGAAATAGATTTTCTTTAATACCTTCAAATCAAATGGTGTCCCAGAGAAAGAAAATGAGAAGAGGGCATAGGACAAAGATTATAGGGCACTAGGACAATAAGTGATCAAGCCCAAGAGAGGAGAAGGCAACAAAGTATAAACAAGTGTGTACTGTGAATTAGAAAGAAATCCAGAAGGCTGTGGCATCACCGCAGGCAAAAGAAGAATGAATTTTAAGGGGTAAAATGTCAATTATATTGATTTCTTCTGAGAGGTTAAGTAAGAGTGGTAGACACTGGTATAATTTACTAGAAAAATTGCCATGAGTTTACTGGAATATAATCCAATTGAAGAATGCAAGAAAAGGCAAGAATTTATTCAGTTATTTCATGAATATTTGTTGTGGAGTAAAGATACGGTGTCATAGCTGCAGGAGGATGTAGGATCAATGGAGATAATTAATTTTTAATATAAGAAATACTATAAAAAAAGAAATACCATGTTTGTTTCCTAATAGGAATGATCCAATAGAGAGTAAGAAATTGACGAGTGGGAGAGTTCTTGAGATGAAATTGGTTAAGATCCAGAATGGATTGAAGCCTTAGATAGGGTTGGAGGTACTTAATCTGCCTTCATCTAAGGAAAGTGAGAAATTAGGGAAATGGATTAGCAAATGTGTTGGTGGGAAGATGAGGTAGCTTTTGTCTAATTGTCTTATTTTAGATGAAGTTCATCAGCTGCAATGAAGTTAAGGAGAAAGTATATAGTATAGGTTTAATAATACAGAAGAAGAGACATTGCCATTTAAAAGAATAGAAAAGCGACATATCTTGTAAGGGTTGCAAACATGGGCTACTTTTGAGTGAACATGACTCACAGCAAGACCTTGTCACAAATTCCCATTAACATATATTAATATGTGTGTGTGTGTGTGTGTGTGTGTGTGTGTGTGTGTAGAGCAGGTCTAGTTATTCTGATATTCATTGATGTGTAGACTCAAATTCAAAAAAGTATTTTTCTTGTTTAAGGAACTATGTTAGCGCTTGAGTAGTGGGATAAATATGTGTAAGACAAGGCTCAGCATCCACAAAATGTGGCAGGTTTGCTTACAACTAAGGTAAAATTTGAAGTAGATTTCCTCTAAGGGGTTTACTCTAAGATGAGAAACAGAGATATACATGCAAAACTTTATATATAACTGCGAACAAGCATTTAATTGAAGAAACAAAATTTTATGGGAGCATAAATGAGAAAATCTATCATCTGTCTTTCCATCATCTATCTATCTATCATCTATCTATCCATCCATCTATCATCTATTATTTAGTGAAAAAATAGAAAAAAAAGTAAAAGATTTCACTATATTTGATGTGGGTCTTGAAACTTCAAAAGAAAGGCAGTATGAAAAAAGAGTGAAGATGTGACTCAGTTCCTCTCTCTCAGGTTTGAATCTCTCTTATTTTTGTGTTACAGAAATATTCCTCTTTTGTTACTTTAGTTGAATAGCTATTACTTCTATGCTAATAACTCTTTATTCTTAGCTCTGGCCTCAAGCTCTAGTTTTATATTTCCAGGGTGAATTTCCACTTGAAAGTCTCATTTTCACCTCAAAATAAAAGCTTCTAAAACATGACTGATCATGTTGTTCCATTACTAAGATCTTCCACCTGCATTCTAAATCTTTTCATCCTAACACAAAGTAGTGATCTCTCTCTAGAGGTCCACTCTTATCCAATTAAACACTAAGGCTTTTTAATGCCTCCTTTGAAATATTTCTTGAAATGTTGCTGTCTTTCATTTCTTCTACTCCCTAGAATGCACCTTTATTCACACTAAACCTAATTAATGCAGTTGCTTCAAATATGGTCAGCTACATGGTCCACATCTCTTCCAATCCACTCAGCATATCACTATCAAGTTTATCAACTGGAAACTGTTTTACCTTCTTTATCCTCTATTAACAAATCAATAATTTATCCATAAATATGTATTTGTGGAATTACACTATTTTTCTGAAGTAGTATACAATATAGCAAGCAATGATGCTTACACTAATGCCTTTGCTATCAACTTGATGAGTTTACATTTAATCCTGAAGGTCCTGGAGAGTGACTATGACATTTTTTACCAACGAAATAACATATTATTGCATTTTAGTAAGCCACTCTAGGAACAGTAAAAAAAAATTATATTGGAGGACAACAAAATAAAAAACAATTTGTTAGGACACAAATACAATATTCCAGACAAGAAATTAAAAAAGAATATAGGCGAGTGAATATGTTTAAGGATCTTCAATGTCAAGGATTTCCTCTAATATCTAACAAATGCAATATTTTTATCTCTGGCCATTCCTTTGATCAATCTGTTGCTCCTTAATCATTTATCTCTGTGCTGTTTTGCAAACATACTCTAAGAGAATATGTACTCTTTCATTAGACTTTGAATCTAATTCCATAAGCTAGCACCTGCCTGCAGCACGTTTTCTATAGTGCCTAGAATAAATGTCAGCAAGTAGAAGCCCATGTGGTATTGTTATATCTTTAAGCAGTAGGTAAAAAATCCATTAATTCATTCATGAAACATCTATGTTATACCCTAAAATGATATGTACTACACATTTTAATATAACTGTTGAATGGAGTATCAATTTTTATTTCTTCACATTTCTACCTAGGAGAAAAGAGTTAGAAATTGCTCCATTTACAAATCTGCTAATTTGTGTGTACTGCTTTATACAGTATAATGCAGAAAATGCTTAATTTCTGAAGCAAATAAAAACTAAAACAATAATTTTTCTTTGGCATGGTGAGAAAAACTGAGTAATATATTTATAAAGCAAAGGATATAAACAGGAATAATGCAAGTATAATTATATTTTTGTAGAATGGATTTAAATAATAATTCTATAGTTAGTTCATGGTTGTTGATTTTTAATGATAAATATAGAAAACATTAACATTAAGTAAATGGATAAAAGCCTGAAAGAAATTAATTTCAACATAGAGACATTTTATTCTTTATATGTAATATAATTATTTTCTTCTTTATACTTTCACTAGGCTCGAATATTTGCATTATAAATAAAAATCCAACTGTTTAATAATAAAACTGTATAATCAACTTACAGATGTCATCATATTTGGCAACAGAGACATGTAACAACATCAAATGAGTATATTAGTTAGCATTTTCATCCATTGTAATAACTGAATCATTTATTGACTATGCATGAATCAATCAGCGTGAGGGTCAGATAATATTAACAATAGAGTCAATGCCTACACAGGCACACACCACTTAACTGAAATAAAATGTTACTTTTAAAGGTTAAAAAGATTTCTTTTGGCTATACAGAAACAAGAGATATAATCTCTTTTTTCTGCAAGTATGTAATATGAGGAGGCAGCAAAATATTGAACTGGGAAAGTAAATAATAACGGAAGTCACTAATTGAGATCATTTGTTAAGTGGAACTGAAAACTAACAAGTTAGCCAAGTTAAGATATTCCCACAAAGTCAGACTGTCTTCACACTCTTTGATCCTATTCACCTAGTTACCCTTTTCCTCCTCCAGAATCACTCTTCACAGTTTTCCACCAAGTACTGTGGTCTAGATTTTTGAAGCTTGTTACACTGTATCAGTAGGATCCCCTTGTTCTCTGGTTTCTGAGTGGGTATAACTAATGAGAGGCACCAGCAGGAGAACCAAAGGCAGGGGGAGCATGAAGCCCAAGATATTTTTGTCTTAGTTCTCTCTCACCTGATCCACTGTGGGTTGACAGTAGCTGCAGTCCTCCACTAAGGTCATAGGTTCTGTTTGCATGGCCCTCTCCTAATAAATGCCAGCTTTCCCTAAGTTTTGGTAACTCCTGCTCCTTTTTGCTTCTTCATGAGTAGGTGTGGTTACAAAATTATTGTTTCCCTGAAAGTATGCCATGATTCTTGATTTCCATTAAATTGTCCCACACCTTTGTAATTAGTCATTTTATTACAATTTTATCATTTATCATTTTTTGTTGTTGTGCCTATCCATTATCTTCTGGGACAGAGACTAATAAGAATAACTAACTGGCGCTAATACGGTGCTCAAAATAAATTGACTGTGGCACTATAGAGTAAAAATATAATAAAAAAAATGATGATAAACCAGTTGTTTATATTAAAATACAAATATCTCTCATTACTCTTTGACTTTCATACTTTATCCTTTTTATTGCCTTCTTCAATTAATACACAAATATTTGTGAAATACCAAAAAAGGGATTGAGAGTATAATAATGTAATAAGATTTGGAGATTTCTTGCTTTAATGGTATCAAAATTTTGTTGAGGATATAACCAGTCTCTGATAAAGTAACATGTAGAATGAGTCCTAAAAGGTGAATAACATCTAGACAGCCTAAGAGTTCTAGGTAGAAGCAACAACATGTAAAATGGTCCTAGAGGAAAGTATAAAGTTAAGGAGATCTAAGGAAGTCTACCCTGGGACAGAAAATAGCACTGGATGAGACTGGAAAATTTAGTAGTAGCCAGATCATAAAGAACCTTGAATACTATGCTAAGAACTGTGCTTATTTTTTTTGATTTATAAGTTTAAAAAAATTTTTTATTAAAATATAGTTAATTTTTATTGAAGTATAGTTGTTTTACAATGTTGTGTTAGCTTCTGCTGTAATCAGCTATACATATACATATATCCCCTCTTTTTTGGATTTCCTTCCCATTTAGGTCACCACAGTGCACTGAGTAGAGTTCCCTGTACTATGGAACTGTATATTTTAAATAAGTTCAATGGGAAAACATCAGAATACTTTGAATGGAGGAGTGACACGACCAAATTTGCATTTTAGATTTCTTTGACTACTGTATTGGAAGTGGATTAGAGAAAGAAATGAACAGACACTGGGGGGAAGCAAGTGAGGTGAAGGAGACCAGTAAATTTGTAGAGGGGAGAAATTCTAAGATGGGGAGATAGGAGGAGACCTTCAAGATGGTGGAGGAGTAAGACATGGAGATCACCTTCCTCCCAAAAAACACATCAGAAATACATCTACATGTGGAACAACTCCTACAGAACACCTACTGAATGCTGGCAGAAGACCTCAGACTTCCCAAAAGGCAAGAAACTCCTCATGTACCTGGGTAGGGAAAAAGAAAAAAGAAAAAACAGAGACAAAAGAATAGGGACAGGACCTGCACCTCTGGGAGGGAGCTGTGAAGGAGGAAAAGTTTCCACACACTAGGAAGCCCCTTCACTGCTGGAGATGGGGCGTGGGCAGGGGGAAGCTTTGGAGCAACAGAGGAGAGCGCAGCAACAGGGGGTGCAGAGAGCAAAGCAGAGAGATTCCCGCACAGAGGATCGGTGCCGACCAGCATTCACCAGCCCGAGAGAGGCTTATCTGCTCACCCACGGGGCACGTGGGGGCTGGGAGCTGAGGCTCGGGCTTTGGAGGTCAGATCCCAGGGAGAGGACTGGGATTGGCTGCGTGAACACAGCCTGAAGGGGGCTAGTGAGCCACAGCTAGCCGGGAGGGAGTCTGGACAAAAGTCTGGAACTGCCTAAGAGGCAAGAGACCATTGTTTTGGGGTGCACAAGGAGAGGTGATTAAGGGCGCAGCCTAAATTACCTCCAGAGACAGGAACGAGCCGTGGCTATCAGCGCAGACCCCAGAGTCGGGCATGAAACACTAAGGCTGCTGCTGCAGCCACCAAGAAGCCTGTGTGCAAGCACAGGTCACTATCCACACCTCCCCTCCCGGGAGCCTGTGCAGCCTGTCACTGCCAGGGTCCCGTGATCCAGGGACAACTTCCCTGGGAGAACAATGGGAGAACACATGGCACGCCTCAAGCTGTTGCAACGTCACGCTGGCCTCGGCCACTGCAGGCTTGCCCCACATTCTGTACCCCTCCCTCCCCCAGGCCTAAGTGAGCCAGAGCCCCCTAATCAGCTGCTACTTTAACCCTGTCCTATCTGAGTGAAGAACAGATGCCCTCAGGCAACCTACACGCAGAGGAGGGGCCAAATCCAAAGCTGAACCCCAGGAGCTGTGCGAACAAAGAAGAGAAAGGGAAATCCCTCCCAGCAGCCTCAGGAGCAGCAGATTAAATCTCAACAATCAACTTGATGAACCTGCATCTGTGGAATACCTGAATACACAACAAACCATCCCAAAATTGAGTCTGTGGACTTTGGGAGCAACTACAGACTTGGGGTTTGCTTTCTGCATTTAATTTGTTCATGGCTTTATGATTATCTTAGTTTAGTATTTAGAGTTTATTATCATTGGTAGATTTGTTTATTGATTTGGTTGCTCTCTTCCTCATTATTTTTTTTAATATATAGATTTTTTTTTTCCTTTTTCTCTTTTTGTGAATGTGTATGTGTATGTTTCTTTACGTGATTTGGTCTGTATAGCTTTGCTTTTACCATTTGTCCTAGGGTTCCGTCTCTCCTTTTTTTTTTTTTTTTTAAGTATGGTTTTTAGCACTTGTTATCATTGGTGGATTTGTTTTTTGGTGTGGCTGCTCTCTTCTTTCTTTCTTTCTTTTTCTCTTTCTTTCTTTTTTTTATTACTTTTAATTTTTTTTTTTAATAACTTTATTTTATTTATTTATTTATTTATTTATTTATTTTTGTCTCCATTTTCCTCTGAGCCATGTCTGCTCTGGCTGGGTGTCAGGCCTGCACCTCTGAGGTGGGAGACCCAAATTCAGGACATTGGTCCACAAGGGACCACCCGGCTCCACGTAATATCAAATGGCGAAAGCTCTCCCAGAGATTGCCATATCAACACTAAGACCAAGCTCCATTCAATGACCAGCAAGCTACAGTGCTGGACACTCTATGCCAAACAACTAGCAAGACAGGAACACAATGTCACCTTTTAGCATAGAGGCTGCCTAAAATCATAATAAGGTCACAGACACCCCAAAACACACCACCGGACGTGGTCCTGCACACCAGAAAGACAAGATCCAGCCTCATCCACCAGACCTCAGGTACTAGACCCTCCACCAGGAAGCCTACACAAACCACTGAACCAACCTTAGCCACTGGAGGCAAACTCCAAAAACAATGGGAACTACAAACCTGCAGCCTGCGAAAAGGAGACCCCAAACACAGTAAGTGAAACAAAATTAGAAGACAGAGAAACACATAGCAGATGAAGGAGCAAGATAAAAATCCACCAGACCAAACAAATGAGGAAATAGGCAGTCTACCTGAAAAAGAATTCAGAATAATGATAGTAAAGTTGATCCAAAAATCTTGGTAATAGAATGGAGAAAATACAAGAAACGTTTAACAAGGACCTAGAAGAAGTAAAGAGCAAACAAACAATGATGAACAACAAAATAAATGAAATGAAAAGTTCTCTAGAAGGAATCAATAGCAGAATAACTGAGTCAGAAGAACGGACAAGTGGCCTGGAAGATAAAATAGTGAAAATAACTACTGCAGAGCAGAATAAAGAAAAAGGAATGAAAGAATTGAGGACAGTCTTAGAGACCTCTGGGACAACATTAAACACACCAACATTCGAATCATAGGAGTCCCAGAAGAAGAAGAGAAAAAGAAAGGGACTGAGAAAATATTTGAAGAAATTATAGTTGAAAACTTCCCTAATATGGGAAAGGAAATAGTCAATCACGTCCAGGAAGTGGAGAGAGTCTTATACAGAATAAATCCAAGGAGAAACACACCAAGACACATATTAATCAAACTATCAATAATTAAATATAAAGAAAAAATATTAAAAGCAGCAAGGGAAAAACAACAAATAACATACAAGGGAATCCCCATAAGGTTAACAGCTGATCTTTCAGCAGAAACCCTGCAAGCCAGAAGGGAGTGGCAGGACATATTTATAGAGATGAAAGGGAAAAACCTACAACCAAGATTACTCTACCTAACAAGGATCTCATTCAGATTCGACAGAGAAATTAAAAACTTTACAGACAAGCAAAAGCTAAGAGAATTCAGCACCACCAAAACAGTTTTACAACAAATGCTAAAGGAACTTCTCTAGGCAGGAAACACAAGAGAACGAAAAGACCTACAGCAACAAACCCAAAACAATTAAGAAAATGGTAATAGGAACATACCTATTGATAACTACCTTAAATGTAAATGGATTAAATGCTCCCACCAAAAGACACAGACTGGCTGAATGGTTACAAAAACAAGACCCATATATATGCTGTCTACAAGAGACCCACTTCAGACCTAGGGACACATACAGACTGAAAGTGAGGGGATGGAAAAAGATATTCCATGCAAATGGAAATCAAAAGAAAGCTGGAGTAACAATACTCATATCAGTCAAAATAGACTTTAAAATAAAAACTCTTGCAACGGACAAGGAAGGACACTACATAATGATCAAGGGATCAATCCAGTAAGAAGATATAACAATTATAAATATTTATGCACCCAACATAGGAGCACCACAATACATAAGGCAAATGCTAACAGCCATAAAAGGGGAAATCGACAGTAACACAATCATAGTAGGGGACTTTAACACCCCACTTTCACCAATGGACAGATCATCCAGACAGAAAATTAATAAACATAAGCCTTAAATGCATATTAGAACACATAGACTTAATTGATATTTATAGGACATTCCATCCAAAAACAACAGAATACACTTCCTTCTCAAATGCTCATGGAACGTTCTCCAGGATAGATCATATCTTCAGTCACAAATCAAGCCTTGGTAAATTTATGAAAATTGAAATCGTATCAAGAATCTTTTCTGACCACAATGCTATGAGACTAGATATCAAATATAGGAAAAAAATCTGTAAAATATACAAACACATGGAAGCTAAACAATACATTACTTAATAACCAAGCGACCACTGAAGAAATCAAAGAAGAAATCAAAAAATACCTAGAAACAAATGACAATGAAAACACGGCAACCCAAAACCTATGGGATGCAGCAAAAGAAGTTCTAAGAGGGAAGTTTATAGCAATACAAGCCTATCTCAAGAAACAAGAAAAATCTCAAATAAACAACCTAACCTTACACTTAAAGCAATTAGGGAAAGAAGAACAAAAAAAAAACCCCAAAGTTAGCAGAAGAATCATAAAGATCAGATCAGAAATAAATGAAAAATAAATGAAGGAAACAATAGCAAAGATCAATAAAACTAAAAGCTGGTTCTTTGAGAAGATAAACAAAATTGATAAACCATTAGCCAGACTCATGAAGAAAAAAAGGGAGAACACTCAAATCAATAGAATTAGAAATGAAAAAGGAGATGTAACAACTGACACTGCAGAAACACAAAGGATCATGAGAGATTACTACAAGCAAGTATATGCCAATAAAATGGACAACCTGGAAGAAATGGACAAATTCTTAGAAAAGCATGACCTTCTGAGACTGAACTAGGAAGAAACAGAAAATATAAACAGACCAATCACAAACACTGAATTTGAGACTGTGATTCAAAATCTTCCAACAAACAGAAGTCCAGGACCAGATGGCTTCACAGGTGAATTCTATCAAACATTTAGAGAAGAGCTAACACCTATCCTTCTCAAACTCTTCCAAAATATAGCAGAGGGAGGAACACTCCCAAACTCTTTCTATGAGGTCACCATCACCCTGATACCAAAACCACAGAAAGATGTCACAAAGAAAGAAAACTACAGGCCAATATCACTGATGAACATAGATGCAAAAATCCTCAACAAAATACTAGCAAACAAAATCTAACAGCACATTGAAAGAATCATACACCATGATCAAGTGGGTTGTATCCCAGGAATGCAAGGATTCTTCAATATATGCAAATCAATCAATGTGATAAACCATATTAACAAATTGAAGGATAAAACCATATGATCATCTCAATAGATGTAGAAAAAGCTTTCAACAAAATTCAACACCATTTATGATAAAAAAAAATTTCAACAAAATTCAACACCTTTATGATAAAAAAAAAAAAAAACCCAGAAAGCAGGCATAAAGGGAACTTTCCTCAACAAATAAAGGCTGTATATGACAAGCCCATAGCCAACATTGTTCTCAATGGTGAAATACTGAAACCATTTCCTCTAATAAAAGGAACAAGAAAAGATTGCCCACTCTCACCACTATTATTCAACAGAGTTTTGGAAGTTTTAGACATAGCAGTCAGAGAAGAAAAAGAAATAAAATGAATCCAAATTGGAAAACAAGAAGTAAAGCTGTTACTGTTTGCAGATGACATGATACTATACATAGAGAATCCTAAAGATGCTACCAGAAAACTACCAGAGCTAAACAATGAATTTAGTAAATGAAAAAGCAGGATACAAAATTAATGCACAGAAATCTCTTGCATTCCTATACACTAATGACGAAAAATCTGAAAGAGAAATTAATGAAACACTCCCATTTACCATTGGAACAAAAAGAATACCTAGGAATAAACCTACCTAAGGAGACAAAAGACCTGTATGCAGAAAACTATAAGACACTGATGAAAGAAATTAAAGATGATACAAACAGATGGAGAGATATACCATGTTCTTGGATTGGAAGAATCCACATTGTGAAAATGACTCTACTACCCAAAGCAATCTACAGATTCAATGCAATCCCTATCAAATTACCAATGGCATTTTTCACAGAACTAGAAAAAAGAATTCCACAATTTGTATGGAAACACAAAAGACCCCGAATAGCAAAAGCAATCTTGAGAAAGAAAAACGGAGCCGGAGGAATCAGAATCCCTGACTTCAGACTATACTACAAAGCT
Organism: Balaenoptera physalus; assembly: GCF_965194825.1. Lineage (NCBI taxonomy): Eukaryota > Metazoa > Chordata > Mammalia > Artiodactyla > Balaenopteridae > Balaenoptera > Balaenoptera physalus. Next base: position 91,514,513 of record NC_138890.1, on the reverse strand, counting down.
GCAGTAATCAAGACAGTACGGTACTGGCACAAAAACAGAAATATAGATCAATGGAACAGGATAGAAAGCCCAGAGATAAACCCATGCACATATGGTCACCTTCTTTTTGATATAGGAGGCAAGAATATACAATGGAGAAAAGACAGCCTCTTCAAAAAGTGGTGCTGGGAAAACTGGACAGCTACTTGTAAAAGAATGAAATTAGAACACTCCCTAACACCATACACAAAAATAAACTCAAAATGGATTAAAGACCTAAATGTAAAGCCAGACACTATAAAATTCTTAGAGGAAACATAGGCAGAACACTCTATGACATAAATCACAGCAAGATTCTTTTTGACCCACTTCCTAGAGAAATGGAAATAAAAACAAAAATAAACAAATGGGACCTAATGAAACTTAAAACTTTTGCACAGCAAAGGAAACTATAAACAAGACAAAAAGACAACCCTCAGAATGGGAGAAAATATTTGCAAATGAAGCAACTGACAAAGGATTAATCTCCAAAATTTACAAGCAGCTCATGCAGCTCAATATCAAAAAAACAACCTAATCCAAAAATGGGCAGAAGATAAACAGACATCTCTCCAAAGAAGACATACAGCTTGCCAACAAACACATGAAAGAATGCTCAACATCACTAATCATTTGAGAAATGCAAGTCAAAACTACAATGAGATATCATCTCACACTCGTCACAATGGCCATCATCAAAAAATCTACAAACAATAAATGCTGGAGAGGGTGTGGAGAAAGGGAACCCTCTTGCACTGTTGGTGGGAATGTAAATTGATACAGCCACTATGGAGAACAGTATGGTGGTTCCTTAAAGAACTAAAAGTAGAGCTACCATATGACCCAGAAATCCCACTATTGGGCATATACCCTGAGAAAACCATAATTCAAAAAGAGTCATGTACCGCAATGTTCACTGCAGCTCTATTTACAGTAGCCAACACATGGAAGCAACCTAAGTGGCCATCGACAGATGAATGGATAAAGAAGATATCGCACATATATGCAATGGAATATTACTCAGCCATAAAAGGAAATGAAATTGAGTTATTTGTAGTGAGGTGGATGGACCTAGATTCTATCATACAGAGTGAAGTACGTCAGAAAGAAAAAAAACAAACACCGTATGCTAACATATATATATATATATATGGAATATAAAAATATATATATATATTTCTGAAGAACCTAGGGGCGGGACAGGAATAAAGATGCAGACATAGAGAATGAACTTGAGGAGATGGGGAGGGGGAAGGGTAAGCTGGGACGAAGTGACAGAGTGGCATGGACTTATAAGTACTACCAAATGTAAAATAGATAGCTAGTGGGAAGCAACTACATAGCACAGGGAGATGTGCTCGGTGCTTTGTAACCACCTAGAGGGGTGGGATAGGGAGGCTGGGAGGGAGATTCAAGAGGGAGGAGATAAGCGGATATATGTATACGTATAGCTGATTCACTTTGTTATAAAGTACAAACTAACACGCCATTGTGAAGCAATTATACTCCAATAAAGATGTTAAAAAAAAAACAAAGATGTGGAGCTAAAGAGCATCAAAAAAATAATCACTTACACCAATACAAGTTCAGCTGTGCCAATTTAATTTTTTTTTTTTAAAAGAACCTAAACTACTTTCTTTTTATTTTTTTTTTATTTTTATTTTTTTTCACATACACACACACACACACACACACACTGTTATTTTTACAAGAGATAGACTGACACCAAGCATTGTACATGGATGACCACAACAAAAGCAACAATGATTGCAATTACCAAACATGAAACACACTCATGCTATGTCATAATATTGACATTCAGTCCAGTAATCCTCCACTGTAGCAGCTCCTTTACTTTGCAGTGAAAATTGATTTGTATATTCTTTGCCTCTGAGTCCTTGTGGGATTTTTTTTTTTTTTTAATTCAGACAGAAAGTCACAAAAATTATACTCATCCTCATCAGTTCACTCAGTCCCATGTAATTGTTTTTTTTCATCTTGATCTTTTGTTAGCACTTTTATGAGTTCATCAGTTTTTCATCAGAGTTCTGAAAATGCTTACTCATTCAGTTCAGCAGTACAGTCAGTTACCAGAAACCTGTACTTGTCAGAGTCTTTTCCATGAATTTCTTGAAGATGAAACCCTTTTATAGGAACATATTTGCAAAATCATCAGAGTACACCCAGAACTGTCTATAAATGACAAAAGACTTAAAAATGACCACGGTAAAAGATTTGATGAAAGTTCATAATAATGCAGTTGACAAGAAAATTAGTTATTTCTGAGATATACATTTTAAAGTAATAACTAGGATTATTACTTATAACATTATACCAGAACATATAAGATTTTTAGAAATTTCATGTAATGTCTGAAACATTTATATTAACATATTTCCATACATATTTCCATACAAATACAAATATAAGATTTTTAGAAATTTCATGTAATGTCTGAAACATTTATATTAACATATTTCCATACATATTTCCATACACATACAAATATAAGATTTTTAGAAATTTCATGTAATGTCTGAAACATTTATATTAACATATTTCCATACAAATAACCCAATGAAAGTTTAGTATTAGTTGTTTTGTTTGTTTTTTTATACTGCAGGTTCTTATTAGGCATCAATTTTATACATATCAGTGTATACATGTCAATCCCAATCGCCCAATTCAGCACACCACCATCCCCACCTCACCGCAGTTTTCCTCCCTTGGTGTCCATATGTCCATTCTCTACATCTGTGTCTCAACTTCTGCCCTGCAAACTGGCTCATCTGTACCATTTTTCTAGGTTCCACATACATGCATTAATATATGATATTTGTTTTTCTCTTTCTGACTTACTTCACTCTGTATGACAGTCTCTAGATCCATCCACGTCTCAACAAATGACTCAATTTCGTTCCTTTTTATGGCTGAGTAATATTCCATTGTATATATGTACCACACATTCTTTATCCATTCGTCTGTTGATGGGCATTTAGGCTGCTTCCATGACCTGGCTATTGTAAATAGTGCTGCAATGAACATTCGGGTGCATGTGTCTTTTTGAATTACGGTTTTCTCTGGGTATATGCCCAGTAGTGGGATTGCTGGGTCATATGGTAATTCTATTTTTAGTCTTTTAAGGAACCTCCATATTGTTCTCCAGAGTGGCTGTATCAATTTACATTCCCACCAACAGTGCAAGAGGGTTCCCTTTTCTCCACACCCTCTCCAGCATTTGTTGTTTGTAGATTTTCTGATGATCCCCATTCTAACAGGAGTGAGGTGATACCTCATTGTAGTTTTGATTTGCATTTCTCTAATAATTAGTGATGTTGAGCAGCTTTTCATGTGCTTCGTGGCCATCTGCATGTCTTCTTTGGAGAAATGTCTATTTAGGTCTTCTGCCCATTTTTGGATTGGGGTGTTTGTTTCTTTGATATTGAGCTGAATGAGCTGTTTATATATTTTGGAGATTAATCCTTTGTCCATTGATTCATTTGCAAATATTTTCTCCCATTCTGAGGGTTGTCTTTTCGTCTTGTTTATGGTTTCCTTTGCTGTGCAAAAGCTTTGAAGTTTCATTAGGTCCCACTTGTTTATTTTTGTTTTTATTTCCATTACTCTAGGAGGTGGATCAAAAAAGATCTTGCTGTGATTTATGTCAAAGAGTGTTCTTCCTATGTTTTCCTCTAAGAGTTTTATAGTGTCCAGTCTTATATTTAGGTCCCTAATCCATTTTGAGTTTATTTTTGTGTATGGTGTTAGGGAGTATTCTAATTTCATTCTTTTACATGTAGCTGTCCAGTTTTCCCAGCACCACTTATTGAAGAGACTGTCTTTTCTCCATTGTATATCTTTGCCTCCTTTGTCATAGATTAGTTGACCATAGGTGTGTGGGTTAATCTCTGGGCTTTCTATCTTGTTCCATTGATCTATGTTTCTGTTTTTGTGCCAGTACCATATTGTCTTGATTACTGTAGCTTTGTAGTATAGTCTGAAGTCAGGGAGTCTGATTCCTCCAGCTCCATTTTTTTGCCTCAAGACTGCTTTGGCTATTCGGGGTCTTTTGTGTCTCCATACAAATTTTAAGATGATTTGTTCTAGCTCCGTAAAAAATGCCATTGGTAATTTGATAGGGATTGCATTGAATCTGTAGATTGCTTTGGGTAGTATACTCATTTTCACAATATTGATTCTTCCAATCCAAGAACATGGTATATCTCTCCATCTGTTGGTATCATCTTTAATTTCTTTCATCAGTGTCTTATAGTTTTCTGCATACAGGTCTTTTGTCTCCCTAGGTAGGTTTATTCCTAGGTATTTTATTCTTTTTGTTGCAATGGTAAATGGGAGTGTTTCCATAATTTCTCTTTCAGATTTTTCATCTTTAGTGTATAGGAATGCAAGAGATTTCTGTGCATTAATTTTGTATCCTGCAACTTTACCATATTCATTAATTAGCTCTAGCAGTTTTCTGGTGGCAGTTTTAGGATTCTCTATGTGTAGTATCATGTCATCCGCAAACAGTGACAGTTTTACTTCCTCTTTTCCAATTTGTATTCCTTTTATTTCTTTTTCTTCTCTGATTGCCGTGGCTAGGACTTCCAGAACTATGTTGAATAATAGTGGTGAGAGTGGACATCCTTGTCTCGTTCCTGATCTTAGAGGAAATGCTTTCAGTTTTTCACCATTGAGAATGATGTTTGCTGTGGGTTTGTCATATATGGCCTTTATTATGTTGAGGTAGGTTCCCTCTATGCCCACTTTCTGGAGAGTTTTTATCATAAATGGGTGTTGAATTTTGTCAAAAGCTTTTTCTGCATCTATTGAGATGATCATATGGTTTTTATTCTTCAATTTGTTAATATGGTGTATCACATTGATTGATTTGCATATATTGAAGAATCCTTGCATCCCTGGGATAAATCCCACTTGATCGTGGTGTATGATCCTTTTAATGTGTTGTTGGATTCTGTTTGCTAGTATTTTGTTGAGGATTTTTGCATCTATATTCATCAGTGATATTGGTCTGTAATTTTCTTTTTTTGTAGTGTCTTTGTCTGGTTTTGGTATCAGGGTGTGATGGTGGCCTCATAGAATGATTTTGGGAGTGTTCCTTCCTCTGCAATTTTTTGGAAGAGTTTGAGAAGGATGGGTGTTAGCTCTTCTCTAAATGTTTGATAGAATTCACCTGTGAAGCCATCTGGTCCTGGACTTTTGTTTGTTGGAAGATTTTTTTTTTTTTTTTTTTTTTTTTTTTTTTTTTAAAGATTTATTTATTGATTGATTGATTGATTGCTATGTTGGGTCTTCGTTTCTGTGCTAGGGCTTTCTGTAGTTGCGGCAAGCGGGGGCCACTCTTCATCGCGGTGCGCGGGCCTCTCACTCTCGTGGCCTCTCTTGTTGAGGAGCACAGGCTCCAGACGCGCAGGCTCAGCAGTTTTGGCTCACGGGCCTAGTTGCTCCGCGGCATGTGGGATCTTCCCAGACCAGGGCGCGAACCCGTGTCCCCTGCATTAGCAGGCAGACTCTCAACCACTGCGCCACCAGGGAAGCCCTGTTGGAAGATTTTTAATCACAGTTTCAATTTCATTACTTGTGATTGGTCTGTTCATATTTTCTGTTTCTTCCTAGTTCAGTCTCAGAAGGTCATGCTTTTCTAAGAATTTGTCCATTTCTTCCAGGTTGTCCATTTTATTGGCATAAAGTTGCTTGTAGTAGTCACTTAGGATGTTTTGTATTTCTGTGGTGTCTTTTGTAACTTCTCCTTTTTCATTTCTGATTTTATTGATTTGAGTCCTCTCCCTCTTTTTCTTGATGAGTCTGCCTAATGGCTTATCAATTTTGTTTATCTTCTCAAAGAACCAGCTTTTAGTTTTATTGATCTTTGCTATTGTTTTCTTTGTTTCTATTTCATTTATTTCTGCTCTGATCTTTATGATTTCTTTCCTTCTGCTAACTTTGGGTTTTGTTTGTTCTTCTTTCTCTAGTTTCTTTAGGTGTAAGGTTAGATTGTTTACTTGAGATTTTTCTTGTTTCTTTAGGTAGGCTTGTATAGCTATAAACTTCCCTCTTAGAACCGCTTTTGCTGCATCCCATAGGTTTTGGGCCGTCGTGTTTTCATTGTCATTTGTCTCTAGGTATTTTTTTATTTCCTCTTTGATTTCTTCAGTGATCTCTTGGTTATTTAGTAACGTATTGTTTAGCCTCCATGTGTTTGTCTTTTTTACGTTTTTTTCCCTGTAATTCATTTCTAATCTCATAGCATTGTGGTCAGAAAAGATGCTTGGTATGATTTCAATTTTCTTAAATTTACTGAGGCTTGATTTGTGACCCAAGATGTGATCTATCCTGGAGAATGTTCCGTGCGCACTTGAGAAGAATGTGTAATCTGCTGTTTTTGGATGGAATGTCCTTTATATATCAATTAAATCTATCTGGTCTATTGTGTCATTTAAAGCTTCTGTTTCCTTATTTATTTTCATTTTGGATGATCTGTCCATTGGTGTAAGTGAAGTGTTAAAGTCCCCCACTATTATTGTGTTACTGTCGATTTCCTCTTTTATAGCTGTTAGCAGTTGCCTTATGTATTGAGGTGCTCCTATGTTGGGTGCATATATATTTATAATTGTTATATCTTCTTCTTGGATTGATCCCTTGATCATTATGTAGTGTCCTTCCTTGTCTCTTGTAACATTCTTTATTTTAAAGTCTATTTTATCTGATATGAGTATAGCTACTCCAGCTTTCTTTTGATTTCTATTTGCATGGAATACCGTTTTCCATCCCCTCACTTTCAGTCTGTATGTGTCCCTAGGTCTAAAGTGGGTCTCTTGTAGACAGCATATATATGGGTCTTGTTTTTGTATCCATTCAGCCAGTCTATGTCTTTTGGTTGGGGCATTTAATCCATTCACGTTTAAGGTAATTATCGATATGTATGTTCCTATGACCATTTTCTTAATTGTTTTGGGTTTGTTTTTGTAGGTCCTTTTCTTCTCTTGTGTTTCCCACTTAGAGAAGTTCCTTTAGCATTTGTTGTAGAGCTGGTTTGGTGGTGCTGAATTCTCTTAGCTTTTGCTTGTCTGTAAAGCTTTTGATTTCTCCATCAAATCTAAATGAGATCCTTGCCAGGTAGAGTAATCTTGGTTGTAGGTTCTTCCCTTTCATCACTTTAAGTATATCATGCCACTCCCTTCTGGCTTGTAGAGTTTCTGCTGAGAAATCAGCTGTTAACCTTATGGGAGTTCCCTTGTATGTTATTTGTCATTTTTCCCTTGCTGCTTTCAATAATTTTTCTTTGTCTTTAATTTTTGCCACTTTGATTACTATGTGTCTCGGCGTGTTTCTCCTTGGGTTTATTCTGTATGGGACTCTCTGCGCTTCCTGGACTTGGGTGGCTATTTCCTTTCCCATGTTAGGGAAGTTTTCGACTATAATCTCTTCAAATATTTTCTCTGGTCCTTTCTCTCTCTCTTCTCCTTCTGGGACTCCTATAATGCAAATGTTGTTGCGTTTAATGTTGTCCCAGAGGTCTCTTAGGCTGTCTTCATTTCTTTTCATTCTTTTTTCTTTAGTCTGTTCCGCAGCAGTGAATTCCACCATTCTGTCTTCCAGGTCACTTATCCGTTCTTCTGCCTCAGTTATTCTGCTATTGATTCCTTCTAGTGTAGTTTTCATTTCAGTTATTGTATTGGTCATCTCTGTTTGTTTGTTCTTTAATTCTTCTAGGTCTTTGTTAATCATTTCTTGCATCTTCTCAATCTTTGCCTCCATTCTTATTCCGAGGTCTTGGATCATCTTCACTATCATTATTCTGAATTCTTTTTCTGGAAGGTTGCCTATCTCCACTTCATTTAGTTGTTTTTCTGGGGTTTTTTCTTGTTCCTTCATCTGGTACATAGCCCTCTGCCTTTTCATCTTCTCTATCTTTCTGTAACTGTGGTTTTTGTTCCACAGGCTGCAGGATTGTAGTTTTTCTTGCTTCTGTTGTCTGCCCTCTGGTGGTTGAGGCTATCTAAGAGGCTTGATGGGAGGCTCTGATGGTGGGTAGAGCTGACTGTTGCTGTGGCGGTCAGAGCTCAGTAAAACCTTAATCCACTTGACTGTTGATGGGTGGGGCTGGGTTCCCTGCCTGTTGGTTGTTTTGCCTGAGGCAACCCAACACTGGAGCCTACCCGCACTCTTTGGTGGGGTTAATGGCAGACTCTGGGAGGGCTCACACCAAGGAGAACTTCCCAGCACCTCGGCTGCCAGTGTCCTTATCCCCACGGTGAAACAGAGCCACCACTCGCCTCTGTAGGAGACCCCCCAACACCAGCAGGTAGGTCTGGTTCAGTCTCCCCCAGGGTCACTGCTCCTTCCCCTGGGTCCCGATGCACACATTACTTTGTGTGTGCCCTCCAAGAGTGGGGTCTCTGTTTCCCCCAGTCCTGTCAAAGTCCTGCAATCAATTCCCACTAGGCTTCAAAGTCTGATTCTCTAGGAATTCCTCCTCCCGTAGCTGGACCCCCAGGTTGGGAAGCCTGTCGTGGGGCTCAGAACCTTCACTCCAGTGGGTGGACTTCTGTGGTATAAGTGTTCGCCAGTCTGTGAGTCACCCACCCAGCAGTTATGGGATTTGATTTTACTCTGATTGCACCCCTCCTACCGTCTCACTGTGGCTTCTCCTCTGTCCTTGGACGTGGGGTATCCTCCTTGGTGAAGTCCAGGGTCTTCCTGTCAATGATTGTCCAGCAGCCAGTTTTGATTCTGGTGCTCTCGCAAGAGGGAGTGAGAGCACGTCCTTCTACTCCGCCATCTTGGTTAATCTCCTCCGCCAATTTAATTTTTAAGGAGTATTTTCTCCATGTTTTTGGTTACTTATTTTAATCAGCTTTTTTACACCTTCTTATTTTTTCCTATTCTCTTCAATGAAAAGATACTTAATATTTTGTTTGTCATAGTCCCCTGTGAGAAATTGATGAAAACATTGCTCTTTTCCTCAGAAAATGATTAATAAATGCACATACATAAAATCTCTGTGCTCAGATTTAGGAGATTCTTAACCAAAATCCTTACATGGACACATAAGTAAGGAAGACCTGAGTCACAAGGAAACAGTAAAGTAAACACTCACTGGGTAAGTAGAATCAGGCTTAAATTACTGTTTTAATGTTCATATCATAAAAACAATCTGGATTAACTATGGATACAAGCATATAACTGTGTCAAAATGTAAAATATGGGCAATAATTTGAGAAATATTAATGAATATTTGCTGATGTATTATTCGTCCAGCCAGCCTGAGGCATCAAATTATCTGAGGTTTCTATGTTTTTGTTTGTTTGTCTGTTTTTGAGGAGGTGGTTTGGGCAGAGGGAAAGGGTATACTTTACAGTTATTTTAATAGGAATGAAGAAAAAAATTCAAATTCTGATCCAGAATAGGAATTTAATACTCTTAGTGTGGCTAAAAATTTAATATAGAAATTCTTACATCTAAAATCCTATTTGACAGCATCACCACATGCTTAAAAGCCATGCTTATATAGAGAGAAATCATTCTGAATTTCTTGTCATATCAATTATCAACACTGAATGATTCAGACCAACTTTCAGCCTCAATGTAGAAAAGATAGACTTTGTGCCCACAGTATAAGCAATGAGGGCCTCTGTCCTAGGGAAGAGGATATAAAATAGATTAATCCCAATTAAAAATGGAAGGAAGAACAAAAGAATTTCTCTTCTGACAAGGATGATTATACAAGAAAGAAAGAAAAAAAGGGGAGGAAAGACATGTGTGATAGTGATCTCTGCTCTTTGGTGTTCGGTGAAATGTGATTAAGGTGTGCTAGGTTAATTTAAGAAAAAAAATAGGTATGGGGGTTTTGCATGAATTCAAATTTTATGTTTGAGACTCTTGAAAGAGATCATGTTACAGGCTCCCCAGACTAGACGGGGTGGGACATCAAAGTAAAATAATTGGTGTAGAAAGCCTAGGAGTTTTTATTTTCCCCTAGTTTTCCTGACTCATAAGGAAACCAGAAAGTTCCTGATTGTCCCTGTGGCAGGTGTGGTATTTAGCTAAGGGGCTCTAACCAGATAGCTTGCCTGAAGGAAATTTCTACCAGAAGGTACAAAGTGGTGGTGTGATGGAGGGTGAAAGAGCAGACAACCTGGACTGGGTACTACGTGAGTTTAAATTTGAACTTAAAGAAATCTACAGCACCAGTAGTAGAAGCAAAAGCAAAGCTGGACGAAAGCCATCCCAGGACTACAGGCTACAGAACTGTAGTAAGCAGAGAGAGAGAGAGAGCAGACTATGAGTTTCTTATGCTTCAACCACTGGAAGCTAATTTTGACCTAATTCTCAGGAAAGAAACTAGTCACGGTAGATACTAAGACTGAGGGCAGTTGAAATATATCAAGTCCAAATCAGAGGAACTTTCCTTCCCTCAACCAATAGGACACAAGGGAGCACTTCAACTTGGAGAAGAGGATGAAAAGAGAGGAGTTCTTAAAGACTGGACATTCATCTAAAAGAGAAAGAGTTACTTAAAAAGAATGCTCAAATTGCAAGATCAAACTAAAATTACTGCAGTTAATCAAAATTTATATTGTCTTCTACTGAAATAAATTAGAATAGTTTAGGAAAATGCAGAAATAGTATTCTTTGCTACACATTTGGCAGTAGTATGGATAAATCTGTGAACTTATTTAAATGGTTTACAACACACTAAAATAATGTCCTTTATTTTTTTTTTTCTGTTGCGTGAACAGCACAGTCCTGGAATAATTCAGAGGAGAAAATCTATTGTATTAGAAGAAGGAGTTTGACCAAAGATAACAGCATATCTAGCTTAGTCTGATCCATGCATACACTAACTGTGTATTCTGGAAATATGGCACCTATCTTATGATGATGGCTTTATGATTGAAAAACCATAAAATATAATTAAATAGTAATTAGAGGTAGAACAATGCATAGTTTAATTAGCTCTATCTGGGTATAGAATTGGGAAGATATGTGGATGGAGTTCATGCAATATGATATAATATGGTTTACTTAAGGATAAAAATTGATAGGAAAAGATTAACAATAGCTTTGTGATTAAGGATACCTTAGTTGGTCATAAACCTATTGGTTTTTATTGCTTTTGTTGTTTTGTTTTGTTTTTCTTCCACTGACCTTGGTTCAAGTCAGCCAAGATAACAGTTCACTTAAGTTGCACATCCATTATGCCTCACTTTATTTACCGTTGTACACCACTGCACTGAAACACTCAGGAATTGAGAAACGGTGGAAGATCATTTTCTTTCCTTGCTAAAAACATTTAATCTGTTACGTGCTCTCACTTTACCCTTAGTATCTCTCAGAAGGGTTGGTCCTGCTGGCAGTGATTTGATTGGAATACTTTCTTATCTGCACATGAAGATTAACTTGTTATCTGACACTAAAATGTAGATTCTTATGAATATATTAAATAGACATTTCATGGTATTAATACTTGTTATGAGATGTGATTGTGCTAAAACATGTCCTAAACATAAGGTTTATCAAAGAAAAACAGAATTGGCTAAAGAAAATGAGAATATGAAGTGACAAAGAAGAAAACAAAAAAGCTTAAAAAGGAGTATATTGGCCTGTTCAATTTTGATAAAGCCCACTCAACCTGTATTACATCTTCCATTGTTTCACCTTCTTTTACTTATGAATCCAGAGAAGCCAGAAACTTGAGTTTAACTCCATCCTCCATAGCATTTGATTATATAATGTTCACTCTCTCTGGGAGAACTTGTATTGATTTCAAAGTTCTGAAGATGTTCTTACATAGAACAAAAATTTGTTATATATGTAATATAGCTTAAAGTAGAAACATAATCATAAGTTACAAAAGAGTTTCTGCAGGTTAAGTCTTTCTATGAAACACAAAGGCTAAGAAAAAGTGCATTTTAGAAACAAATGAAGCAAAAGTGCTTTAGCTCAAATATTTTCCACCCAGAGAACTGAAAGAAGGAAAGATAAAAGTCTCTCTCTGTTTCTCTTTGTCTCTCTATCTCTCTCTCTTTCACCTCCACAGCTTTATCATGCTGCCTTAACCATTGAGACAGGAACATGGAAATTAAGGGAAATCTCTACTTGGTTCTGTAGTCCAGCATTCCAAGGGAAACAGCACTGACATCAGATTGTGGATATGAAAGCTCAATACTGTGGCTTTACTGTGAACTAAATAGAACCTTATATGTTGGCATAAAACACTGTCATCCAGCCAACTGACCACTTAACCCAGAAAGGTAAGAATTTTCTTGGATTTGCTGCTCTCCCTTTAACATCCAATTGCTCTAATTTCTTTAAAAAAAATACAAAGTATTCCTTTCCACCTCAAGATACTGCCTTAGTTTGTAGTCTCACCTTTTTTGACCTTGGCTATTGTGAAATCCTCTTTATTCTCTCTTCTTTCTGTCTTGTCTCCATTGGGACATTGACAATTTGGTATCTTATTTCTCCACCGCATAAAACTTCTCAGTGACTCCTCAATCTCCTACATGTATAAGGCCATTTTATCTGGCCTAAGTGTCTCCCAATTTTCTCTCTGTTCAATCATGTATTTGCCTCAGTAGAAAAAAAGCGCCTGCCTCTCTTGTTCCATTGCACCTCAGTCATACATTTATTATACTATGAATTTGACAGGCTGTGTTGATCGACTCGTTGACATGTTTTCTTCTCCACTAAGCTATGTAAAAGGGCAGTTTTAAGAGCAGGAATAATATCTTTTCAATTTTTTATTAGCAATACTTAGCAGAGTGACTAAGTACATACTAGATAAATAATTGTTGAAATGAATAAGTGAATAAATTCAATTTTTGTTGCTTTGATGAGAAACACGCATCTGGTGTTCTAAGTCACTGGTTTATGTAACTTTTAGGAATCCAACCCATTTGTAAGAAACAGACAACTTTTTTTGTTCTTTTCTTTGACTTTTTAAATTAAATATTAATAATTCAATTTAGAACACAGTATTTGAAAATGCTGTACATAGTGCATGCTACTATGGTTGCAAAGACACCATCCTTGCCCTTTGTATTCACAATCACATTTCTGTGCCAAGGAAATGAGACTTATAGATACAAGGACACTTTGAATCAAAACAATTTAATTCCTACTGAAGCTTCTTTATTCTACATTCTCCATGATTCATCCAGCTGATTGCTGTGTTTCCTGTTTTGGCATTGTATGCAATTCTATTTTCAATTTTCTGGCATTAGTCCATAATAATTTTTGATTCTGTGATGCATGAAATATGGAATAATATATCTATATATTTACATATATCCTAAATATCAAGGTGGTTCATTTTTGTCATCACTGCAATAACCTTTATGACTTCAACATTACTTTGAAATAAGAATGGAAACCTTACTGATAGCGTATATGCACATATGTTTTTTTGGCTAAGAAACAGAAGAAATATATGCATCTGGCACATATGTACACTCTTTCTTCTTTATTTCCTTGGAGGAAGAGGTGGGATTTAGCCTGTCAGTGACATCTGTGATGTGCTTGTAATGAAATCTGTATGCAACGTGCAATGTGACTGGAACATCTGCAATTTTTTCAATAGCAATTATAAAATTAAATCTTTACTGTATTTTTAGGGTGTACTTCAGAACCACATTAAAATTGTTGCTCATTTGCCTCTCCATATCATTCTTTCACCATGCCATTCAGTATCACTGTGGCCATGTCCATCTTTACAAGTCAAGCTCTGTTCATCATTCTGTATTTCAAAGTTCTGTCAAATATTTTTGCTCTCTAAGAATAATTCCTTGAGCCTGTGATGCAAGACCTTTTACAATTCCCTTCCTACTGTTATATTTTTCTCTTTCTCTACAACAGCACCCAATTCCAGCTTACTTGGTCTGCTACTCCTAACACATGCATTTCACATCTCTGCTCCCATACATTATTTTATCTTCATATTTTAAAACTTTCCCATGCCTCTCTGCCCAGTTTCTACTATTCTTTCAACATCCATTGTCATTTCCCACCTCCTCCATGAATACTTCATTAGCGACCCTTAACTTTAAGCTATTGCTTGTTCCTGTGTTTGACTTTGTAATTAGTGTTTGTTTGCTTCAATTGACACGTTTAAATAAATTTGTTAGGTTCTGAGTTACTTTGCATATTGCCTTACACATGCTGAAACTGCCCTCCCACACACAGAGCTGCCCACCAAGACAGTAAATCAACAAAAATATCACATCCTTGAGGAAATGATCGAGATTAGGGCTGCCTTCAAAGGCTTGAGTACCCCCTCCAAAATAAAGTTAAAGAATATCAGCTCTACACTCAGGACAAATTACAGCTGCAGGGGTTGTAGTGTGTCCCACAAACCCTCCTGTAGAAAGCTTTTCCAGAAATTGTGGTGAACTAGGAACAATACCACCTATTTATGTAAAAATGAAAGAAAATATTCTAGAGTATAATCAGCTATTTTATACATAATTTTTCATTAATTTGGAGGAAAAATGTGTTGTAATATGTTTATCTTTCCATGTTTGTTTTAGCTCTTCTGCTACATTTGTACTATTTGGCATGTGTTTTAGTAAAATTTTAACAAAATGGAACAGCTATTGCAATGTGTTTGGCTTTATTATCTCTGGTCTGTAAAAATGTTCTGATAGTTTACTCAGAAATTGTGGTTCAGTCTCTGTTCATATGTTTATTTCTTTGATCAATAAACTCTGAATTAGGCATTTGGGGGTAAAAAATCACAAAAGATCCAATCTGTGACTATATCATATTTTTAATTTCATTAAAAGGAAAACCAATATGCATGTGTAATAGTTTGAAAATCAACTACAGGCACTTATAGACACTCAAATACAAGTTCTAATAATTCAGAAAGTCTAGGTAAAGGCAAGAACTAAGGGAACGTTTGACTAAGTAAAGGAGAATGACTATTCAAAAAATAAACACCCAGAAATGCTTTACCAGCTGCTATGAATGTTCGCTAATTACTCCAGGTTCCCCTTTCCCCCAGTGACTGACCTTGGATACACACACGCTGCATGTGGAGGCCTTATGGCTTCCTTCTCCCGCTCTGAGGCAGCCCTGAGTCAACTAACTGACAGAAAGGAATAAAAAGTTCTCCTCTTGCTTCAACGTGGTACTAACTCAGCAGTGCAATTTATACATCAGCTCTTCCCTGTGTGATCAAACTGCAGCTAGTCTCCAGCTAAAACAGCAAGCTTACTTCACTTTTTTTCCTTCCTCGACCCTGCTTCCCTCACTTTCCTTCCCTCACTCCCACAGTACAGCACTTGATCAACAATCCCCATCTCAGGCTTTGCTTGTGCGGAAGCTTACTTGGGGTAAATCTTTGGTACAAACTTAAAAGGAAACTGCTATTCCCATTCAATAGTAAGCCAGTCAAGATTCCCAGACTGACAATCCAGGGGACATGACATATTTCTCTGATATCCAGAATGTCATCAGATTATAGGAACTACTTGGGTTTTGAATAGATATTATTTTCCCTAAGACTTCTTATATCATCTGAATCCAAAAGGAAAAGGCACGTTACTAAGCTCATTAGTTTTGGTTAATTTTTAGCCTTCTGAACTTACTGAGGAGTATTATAATTTTTAATGTGCATTAGAAGTAAGCCTTCTCCAAATTCTTTGATTTTTAGTTGTAGAACTGTGTCAGGTCTTTTATTATGGACAATTTGCAGGCAAATACTTTTATTAATGTTACTATTAATAATTAATTATTAACATTATTAATCATAAAATGTTATCATCAAAATACCTCTTAAGAAAAAAACAGAATATGTAAAAAATGAGAATCATAGGGTTAAAATTAAGAGGAAAAAATGCAACCACAGCTGCAATCAGAACTAAAAGCATAATGATTGTACCTACTGCATGAAAACCAAAAGTATTTTATCTCAACAAAATTTAACTTCGTTCTTTCTTCTTTATTCTAATACATGATGTCAACAATCTTTGAAAACTAAGCAAATTTCTATTATCAACTTGAACTTCCAGTTAAGAAGGAAACAATATAATAAGAATTTTACCTACATAAGGACTATCATAAAGGCTTTATAAAGGTCTCTCTAGAATTTTATTTTATATATTACTTTTCCACATGCTCCACAGAAACTTATTTTATTGGCCTATATTTAAATCAATTATTAGATGTTTTAAAATATATCTAGTATTTTATACATCACTAAAATAAAGAATTAGCCCTGGAAAATGCTATTACCTACATTAAATAATACTAAACTAAATTTTATAATATTCCTTTCTTTTACCAACTAATTAAGGCATTTGTTTTACTTGTAATTTTAAAGTAACAAGGAAAACCTAATGACGTTCTATTGGACTTTTTCCCATTAAATTAACATTATAGACTTCTAATGAATGTCTTAATTAGATGCTATTATTAACAGGGTTGATGCACAAATGAAAATCAGTCTAAATGTATGCAGTGGGCCTCATTAGCATTCATTGCAAGGCACTGACCAAAAACCCTCTTAACTAAAAATATGTTTAATCCTCCTATGTATAACTGCCCATTCAACAATGTGCATGCATTCAGAAACACACTGTTAAATATAGAAATAGCATTTGAACTTAAATTTTGTAAATTTTTACTTCTTTTATGCCTGCTTTTTCTTGTATCCTCTATTTTTTTCCATTTTATTGTCTCATTCCCTTCAGTATACAATGGCTAATTTTATACCTTGCTTTTGCTATGACTCATATTTTGCCTTTGTTTCACAGCAAGTAAGTTAACATGTTTCACTTGCTCCTTTCTCCTTCAACATACTTTGATCTAACTTTTGTCTAATCATGTGGTCACCTCCAATCTTTGTGTTGACACCTGGATCAGCAGACCCTTTTTGTTTCCTGACATGACTTCTCTGTAGCCATTGACATCATTCTGACGATCTTTATGAAATTCTCTCCTTTACTTCTGGATACTTCATTTTCTGGGTTTCCATTTAAATCACCTTCCCAAATTTTGATTGTTTGTAATGAAATTGACATTATATAAAGGTCCCTTTTCCTCATGGCTCTGCTCTTGGTCCTCTGCTCTTCTCATTCTATATAATCTACTTAGGTAATCTCATCAACACCTATCACTAAATGTCAAATACAAACTGATTCATTCGCTCAACAAACATTTATTGAATGCATAATTGTGGAAGAAAACTTACTAGGTGCTGGAAATACAGTAGTAAACAAAGCAGACACAGTCTGCCTCTCAGGAGGCTTACATTCTAAGCTTCAGAAAACAATGATAATTAGCAAATTATATCTAGTGCAGGCCTCTCTCATGAGCGTAACATGTATATCCACCTGCCTACTGTAAATAGCTCCTAAAATATTCCATATCTACTCAAACTCTGCATATTAAAACCATAATTATTATATGTTCATGCCACTCTTCTCCTCTTTCCATACCTCTTACCTGAGTGAATTTTATCAGGGTCCTTGAATTTTTCAAAGACATAAATTTAGGAATCATGCTAATCTCTTTTATCTTTCTCATCCCAGCACATCCAATCAACCCTCAATTCCTAAAAGAATTTTTTCCTTCTCTCTATTTCCACTGCTACTACTTCATTAAACTCACATCATTTCTTGCATGGATTTAAAGAATTAATTTTCCTGCCTTTTTCTAGGACTGCCACACTGCTACCAATAGTAGTAGTTGTGGAAGGAGGACCTTATCTAATCCAGTCACTGATCTGCATAAAACATAAAATTTTAGTTTCCTGTGGCTTTTAAAAAACCAAGTAACCTTCCTGAATTGAGCTTACATGTTCCTTCAAACATGAGATCATCTACAGCTTGCTGGTGTCATCAAATTAATACTGATAGACATGCATCTCTGTAGCCATAGTAAACCACTTGCATTTCAAAAATTGTGTGTCGTATCTCATTTGCAATGTCCTTCAATGCACTTTCTTCTCTATTTATCTTTATTCCTACAACTTATCCTTCAAAAATCAACACAGGTCCCACTTCTTATGGGAATCCCTCCACAAATGATCTAATATTTGTACTCCTTTCCTGTTTCCTACACCAACCTGGACATAGGTGTGCCAAAAGATGATCAAAGTATAGGATAGTCACTGAATTATCTGTCTTTAGTCTCAAAAAATAAAAAAAAACAAAAAAAAAAACCCCAAATTTCTAGAGTACTAGAATATGTATTTTAAGATCTTTTATTTCCCCCCAAATTTTAATTCACTAAAGATGTCCACATCCTAATGCCTGGAACCTGTGAATATATTCCCTTACATGACAAAAGATAATTAAGTTTACAAATGTAATTAAGGTTTTGAATCAGCTATCTTTAAAATAGGAAGATTATCCCAGATTAACAGGATAAACCCAATCTAATCATTTGAATTTTAAAGGCAGATAAAGGATACTGGAGATTGGGTCATAATGATAGGAAATGAAAAGTACTCCACCCCCCTTTAATGACTTTGAAAATGAAGGAAGGTCCACTGTCCAAGGAATGTGACAGTCTTTAAAATCGGGGCATGGGAAAATGGCAATACACAACAGTAGAAGAGGATAAAACTCTAAGAAAATTAGATCTTTTGGACAGGGAAACTAGAAAATGGTTTCAGAAAGTATGGGATGAGTCCCAAAGATAATGGCCTTCACTAATTTTGCATACGAATTGACATCAGTCTTGGGTTTATTTGTGGTCAAGCTGTACACATGTGTAACAGACACCAAAACATTTTTAAAAGCATAATAAAACCATTAGGAACTGAAATATCTCACAAACCAGTGACCAAATACCAGAATATCTTCTGTATCTTCTGAATGGTACATGTGCTGGTGGATCCAAACAACATAGCAAAGAAAGTGAAAAATAAATTTACATTGGAGCTACTACTCCCAGAAGGCAAGATAAGACTTTTAGTCTTACCCTTAAACTAGTTGATTGCCTACTGCATTATCAGTCTGCTATTGCAAGATATCACAATACTGGGTGGCTAAAACAACAAGAATGTATTTTCTTTCAGTACTAGAGGCTAGAAGTTGAAGGTCAAAATGCCAGAAGTCTTAGTTTCTGTTGAAATCTCTTTTCCAAGCTTTCCGACAGCCACCTTCTTGCTATGTCTTCATATGACCTTTCTTCTGTATGTATGTGGAGAGAGAGAGAGCTGTGGTTTCTCTTTCTTTCTTATAAGGACATCAGTACTATTGTATAGGTCCCCACTTTTTATGTCCTAACTTTAATTACCTACTTAAAGACCCTATCTTAGAATATAGTCACATTGGGAGTTAAGACTTCAACATATGAATTTTGAGAGACACAATTCCATTCATAACATCTAATAAAACAAAGTAAAACAGAAATAACTTTTTCTGTAGGATTATTAAAGGAATCAGATTAAGAAACAATGCTCAAAACTTCCAGGATAGAATCCAAAATTTCTGACATAAAAAGAATTGGAATTCTGAACAATACTTAAGAGAAAGGGCAATCAAATGATACCAATACCTAGATTATATTATTTCTTTTTAATGTGAAGACCTTCCTTTAGCATTTTTCTTGGAGTAGTTATGCTGGATTATCTGAGATAACCCAGATGTTGGAATTATTAAAAGAAACACTTCAATTCAGCTATCATAACCATTTTTTATAACATAAAACTAAATAATGTTAAAATGGATGGAAAGTGAAAAGTTCTCAGCAGGAAAATTAGAAAGTAAAAGAAAAGGAACAACTGAAAAATTTAACTGAAAATTACAATATCTGAAATTTATAAAATTCACTGTAATAGGCTAAGTATCAGAATGGAGATGACAGCAGAAAGAGCCAGTGAGCCAGTGAAATTTTCAATAGATCAATAGAAGTTATTTAATTTTGTACTGGGTTAGACAGTGTTCCCCTAAAATTTCTGTTCTTCCCAGAACCTTAGAATGTGACCTTATTTGAAAATGGAGTCATTACACTCGTTATTAGTTAAGATGAGTCAAAACTGGTGTAGGTTAGGCTCTTAATCAATATGACTAGTGTTTTTATAAGGGGAGACAGACACACACATGAAGAATACAATGTGATGACACAGGCAGAGTTTAGAGCAATGCATGTGCAGATCAAGGAATGCCAAGAATTGATGGCTACCACCAGAAGCTATGGAGAAGCAAGGAAGAATGCTACCCAGATTCTCATAGGGAGCATGACCCTGCTGTCATCTTAATTTTAGACTTCTAGCCTCCAAAACCATGAGGGAATAAATTTCTGTTGTTTTAAGCCACACAGTTTGTGGTACCTTGTTACAGAAGCCCTGGGAATCTGATACAAATATGAGGAATGGACTGAAAAAAGAAAAAGAAAAGATTCACAAAGACCTGTAAGGCAATATCAAAAGAGATAATGGTCTTGTCATTGCAATCTCAGAGCGATAGGATAAGATGATTGGCACATCAAAAGTATTTGAAGGGCTTCCCTGGTGGCGCAGTGGTTGAGAATCTGCCTGCCAATGCAGGGCACACGGGTTCGAGCCCTGGTCTGGGAAGATCCCACATGCCGCGGAGCAACTAAGCCCGTGAGCCATAATTACTGAGCCTGCGCGTCTGGAGCCTGTGCTCCGCAGCAAGAGAGGCCGCGACAGTGAGAGGCCCGCGCACCGCGATGAAGAGTGGTCCCCACTCGCCACAGTTGGAGAAAGCCCTCGCACAGAAACGAAGACCCAACACAGCCAAAAATAAATAAATAAATAAATAAATTTATAAAAAAAAAAAAAAAAAGTATTTGAAGAAATAAATTCTGAACATCTTGCAAGTTGGATGAAAAGCATAAATTAAATTATTCTAGAAGTTCAGCAGACCACAGGGAGGATAAACTTCAAAAAATAAAGAATATAAAAACCCATCCAAATATATTGTAATCAAGTTGCAGAAAATAAAATATAAAGGAAAAAGAACAATAAAAGAAAAATGGCATACTATATATAAAGGAACGATGACTCAAATGATAGCAGATTTTTTAACAAAAAACGTAAGACAGTAGAACAATATCTATAAAGTATTAGATAAAATGTTAACCCCAATTTTTATATCCAATGCAAGTATTCTTTAGATATAAAGCTAAATTTTAAAAATTAAGGAAAACTAAGAGGATTCATCACTAGCATAACTGTTTCAAAATAAATGCTAATGGAAGGCCTCTAGGTTGAAGGGAAATGATTCCAAAGGGAAACATGGAACTTCAGGAATGAGAAAGCAACAGAAATGGTAAATATCTGGGTAAATATAACAGCCTATAATTCATCTTTGAAATTCTCTAAGTATGTATGGTTGATGAAAAACAAAATAAGATTGTGTAGGTGATTTTCAATGTATGCAGATATCACACATATGAGAAGTATAAAATAATGGGTTGTGGGAGGGACCTATGTTGTTGTCAAGTTCTATGTTTTATTTATGATTTTATATATTAACTCTAAGTGTACTAAAGTATGTGTGTATTTTCCCTAGAAATTACTATTAGAAATTTAAAACAAAGTGATATAGCAAAAAAGCCAGTAAATAGATTAAAATGAGATAGTAAAACATAAGAAGTAAAAAATAAAAGGCAAGTAAACAGAGAGTGGAGGGAAAAAATACAAACAGAAAACAAATAATAAAATGGTAGACCTACATCTTACCATATCAATATTTATATTAAATGCAAATGGTATAAGCACACCGATTCAAAGACAGAGATTTTCAGATTGGATTTTTTAAAATTGCACACAACAATATGCTGCCTACAAGAAATCTACTTTAATTATTATGATCTAAATAGGTTAAAAGTAAATAATAGTAAAGTTATGCCATGTGAGAACTGATCAAAAGAAAGTCTGAGATTAATATCAGAGTATATTTCAGAACAAAGAATAACACCAAGGATAAATCAAATCATTTCATAATCCTAAGGGCTCAATTTATCAAGAAAATAAAAAATCATAAATGTATATGCAACTAACAACTTCAAAATATGTGAAGCAAAAACTGATATAACTACAAGGAAAATGCACATCCATTTTGCACACTATTAGACAAGACAAAGGCAGAAGCTGCAACTACACAATGAAGACAAGCCCATCCAATCTCATTTGAATAAAAACACTATTGATATTCCTTATTTAAAAAATTTAATCTAAAATGATGCTAAAGTGGCTGGGATACAGAGCTTTCCTGGGCAAATTGAGATGACATGTATGACCATCTATCCTATGATTCATACCTCTGCCTTCTGTAATCTCCCACCTGAATAAATGTCACATAATTTACCTAGTGTTAAAAACTAAAACTTATGGCTTAAAACATACTAAAAACTTATGGCTCACAATTGGCATCTTTTCCTTCATACCCTATATCCAATCTATCAGCAAGTTCTGTTAGTTCTAACATTCTAATGTTCTAATAGAACATAACACCAGGTTTATATGGTGCCACAGATAATGAGCTATATTTATGATTTATAACTCATAACAAAGAAAAAATCATTCTTCAAGCAAAAATATCAGGTGTCTGTACATAGTTTGTTGTAAGATTTGCAAAAATAATTCCATTATTACAGTATAATAATTCCCATAGGTGAACTAGGTGTGATAATAAATTAACTCTATTTACATGATGCTTGTAAGTGAAGGCAATCTAATTCAATCAACTTTAATTATCTCTAGAGGGAAGGAGTTGCTATTGATTGGTTTGTGAGAGGACAATAAGATAATTCACTAAAGTTTTCTTATTTGCTAAGTTTAACAAGAAAAGGCTTATACATCCTCTTTATACATTCATCTGTCAATGGACACCCAGGTTGCTTCCATATCTTGGCTATTGCAAATAATGCTGCAATTAACATTGGGGTGACTGTAAGTTTTCAAATTAGTGTTTTCCTCAGATAAAAACTCAGAAGTAGAATTTCTGGAACATATGGTAGTTCTATTTTTAATTTTTTTAAGGACTCTCAATACTATTTTACATAGTGGAGTACCAATTTACTTTCCCAGCAGTAGTCCAAAAGGTCCAGGAGGGTTCCCTTTTCTTCACATCCTTGACAACACTTATAATTTGTTGTCTTTTTGATGATAGCCATTCTGACAGGTGTGAGGTAATATCTCATTGTGGTTTTGATTTGCACTTCTCTGATGATTAGCAACACTGAGCATCTTTTCAAGTGCCTATTGGCCATCTGTATGCCTTTTTGCAAAAATGTCTTTTCAGTTCTTTCTTCTTTGTTCTAATACTACATGATGTCAACAATCTTTGAAAACTAAGCAACTTTCTATTATCAACTTGAACTTCCAGGTCTGAAGGAAATATTTTTAATCAAATTTTTAAATATTGAGTTGTATGAATTCTTTATATATTTTAGATATTAATGCCTTATCAGCTGTACCATTAACAAATGTCTTCTCCCATTCAGTAGATCACGTTTTTATTCTGATGATGATTTCCTTCACTGTACAAAAGCTTTTTAGTTTGATGTAGTCCTTTTTGTTTATTTGTGCTTTTGTTGCCTTTGCCTGAGGAAACATGTCCAAAAAAATATTGTGAAGACCAAAGTCAAAGAGATTATTGTCTATGTTTTCTTCTATGAGTTTTAAGGTTTCAGGTCTTAAATTTAGTTCTTCAATTCATTTTGAGTTTATTTTTGCATATGTTGTAAGAAAGTGTTCTACTTTTATTCTTTTGTGTATAGCTGTCTAGTTTTTCCAACATCATTTATTAAAGAGACTTTTCCCTAGTGTATATTCTTGCCTCCATTGTCATAGATTAATATGCCATACAAGTGTGGGTTTACTTCTGAGGTCTCCATTCTGTTCCATTGTGTCTGTTGTGCCAGTGCCACAATGTTTTGACTACTATAGTTTTGTAGTATGGTTTGCAATCAGGGAGAGTGATACCTCCGGCTTTGTTTTTATTTCCCAAGATTGCTTTAGCTGTTGGGGTCTCTTGTGGTTCCATACAAATTTTAGAATTATTTTTTCTACTTCTGTGGAAAATGCCATGTGTATCTTTATAGGAATTGCATTGAATCTGTAGATTGCTTTAGGTAGTATGAACATTTTAGCAATATTAATTCTTCCAATCCATGAGCACAGTATATATTTCCATTCATTTGGATCATCTTCAGTTTCTTTCCTCAATGTCTTAAAGTTTTCAGAGTACAGTTCTTTCACATCTTTAGTTAAATTAATTCCTGAATTTTGAAGTTCAAGGGAAAAAAATGAGTAAGCAAAAAGGGTCATCAGAAAATCAGCAATGGTCATTCAATTATTGTGCTGCAGATTCTGATACTTTATTTACCTGTTCAGAATATCATTTTGATATTCTGATATCAT
This sequence comes from Balaenoptera physalus, assembly GCF_965194825.1. NCBI lineage: Eukaryota > Metazoa > Chordata > Mammalia > Artiodactyla > Balaenopteridae > Balaenoptera > Balaenoptera physalus. Next base: position 91,490,125 of record NC_138890.1, on the reverse strand, counting down.
TTGATATCAATACATATTAATTTAGAAAGAAAATTTATGCATCAGTTACTAAGCTGGGTGGCAAGGTGATGTTTACTACTTTTTGCAATTTGAGTATTATTTTATACCATGATGATGATGCCACTTAAATGTCAAAGTAATTGTTACTTTGGCCTAAGAAAAATATCCTCTGAGTGAATCTTCCAATATAATTATTGAATGCACAGATTTTCTACTGAGACCTTTGAACTATAAAGAAATGTTTAAAGGATTCAGCCATAATGTTCAAAAAAGTGATTTAATGTAATAACTATAGAAGTATGCACCTAGATAGAAATGAGATTATAAAAATGTGGCTTATATTTGAATTTTATGTTAGAATACTGAAATTTTCTGTCTTAACAATAACTTTATATAATAATAAATGCTGATTATTAGGCTATTGAACCTATAAAAACTCATTTAGGAAATATTATCCTATCAACTATGCATCATGTTCTTTATGACTTAATAATCAATTTTATTTTTCCTTTTCAATATGCTTTTTTGAGTGTTTCTTTCAGCTTCACCTTGATAAAAGAAGATGATATGACTACAATGACAGTAAAATGAAACAGCTGTATCTATACATCATATGTAAAAAAATCTGTTATATAATTTTCTTTATGTTAAAAAAAATTGAATATTGTTTCCTAATAATATTGGTGGATACCAAGCAAAGTTGAACAAGAGATCAGATAGTTTACATGCGCCATTTGAGGAAATTAAATGTTTTATTAGAATACATTTAGAAATAAAACTTTATTTTCAAATAACAAAAAAGTGATATGGTAAATATAGGAAATATAAGAGAAATTTTTCACAATTTTTGTGTCTATTATAAATGGCAATTCCCAAAATGCTCTCAGAAGATTTCTCTTATTAGTTTTTTGTAACTATTGGTGATTTCCAGTGTCTGACATCAGATCCATGTGTTAGCCTTACCTGGTTTGTTTCATATGCAGAAAACTTAACTCATCAGGGCCAACTATAGAGTCTTTTCAGGTTCTACACAAAATATATAAAACATTTCATCACAGGTTGAATTGTGTCTATCAAAAAAGATATGTTGACATCCTACATCCCAGTACTTCAGAATGTTACTTTTTTTAGAAATAGAGTCTTTGTATTAGTTAAGTCAAGATGAGGTCACATTGGAGTAAGGTAGGCCCTTAATCCAATATGACTAGTGTTCTTTTAAGAAGAAGAGACACTTACTGGGAGAAGATGGTATATGAAGATACAGACATAGAGGGAGAATGCCATGTGACAACGGATGCAGAGATTGGAACAATGTAGCTGCAAGTCAAAGAACACCAAGGATTGACAGCCACCATCAGAAGCTACAAAAGGCAAGGGAGGATTCTTCCCTATAGGTAACATAGAGGGAACCAACACACTGATTGGACTTCTAGCCTCTAGAGCTGTGAGAAAATAAATTTCTATTGTTTTAAGACACTCAGTTTGTGGTACTTTGTCACAGCATTAGCTCTTCAGTAGGATTTTTATATATGCTAGATTCAGATACAGCTAAATAAGCCAATTTCTCTTTGGATTTACTCACTGAGCTAATCTAAGGCTAGTGGTTCCACTAACATCAAGGACAAATTCATGTTGCAAAGAAATCTGTAGGAATGGGGAGAAAAGTATGAAACTATCTCCGAACCTTTTTGCACAGACTGGAAGGTAACAACATGTAAGTATTGATGGTTCTAATTTGTAATTTGTTTTGTTATTGTTGTGTGTGTTTTAATTTTTTTTCATTGTAAATCTCTTTGATAAGTTCTACATGGAGTGACTAGCAATAATTTGTTTTACATTATTCATTTCTTAATACATATTTTACATGCTTAATAAATATAAGTAAATTCTCATAACATAAAATCAACATAAAAAAGGATAATTACCCATAACTCTCCTGCAATATAAAATCTATGTATATAAGTCATATCTAGATGAAAATATGAAATAAAAAGTATTCAGATAACTCCCCTCTTTGCAAAGATGTCATGCGATGTAACTGTGGTACTATTTCATATGTCAGCAATCTTCCAACCCCAGAGCACACAAAGGAATTTCAGAAAAAGATTTTATGTATTGACTTTTTTCCCGCTCTAAGAATTAGACTTTAAAGTTATTCTAGAATTGTATATATCTTGTTACAGTGAAAAGGAGTATCTTGAATTTTATTATTAAAGTGGAATAAACAGGATAAATTAATTTTTTATTTTAAAAGTATAACCCAGTTAAGAAAATAAATGAACAGTGAGAATGTTCATCATAACTTACTAGGCTTTGAAAAAAGATGAAGGACAAAAGATAAGCCAAAGTACCTGCTTTCTGCTTTACTACTGTCACAGTGAAAAAGATTGTATAACACAGCATCTCATATTCATAGGTTTGGATTTGACTGCTGAGTGTGTCATTTACCAGTTGTGTCCACTTTAGTAATTTATATAACCAGTAGGAGACTTTGTTTTCTCTCTCTGAAGTGGATACATGAATAATAATTTATAGGCTTTTATGTGAATTGTATGAGACAATATGTATAAAGAACGCAGCACAATTTCTGACACAAAAATATTCCCCCCAATAAAAATCAGCTATAATTACAAAATAATAAAATAGGAAAACAAAAGAAAAATGGGTTTACTAGTACTTATGGGACAATAAAGAAAAGTAAAAATGCTAACAAACCCAGGTTCTATTTTTTCATGAAAACAAAATGAAATCATTAGCTGCCGGCATTTATTATTTTTACAAGGTCATCCTAAAAGAAAATATCAATTGATCTGAATCACTTCCCTACCACTGGCACCAAAATGGGTAACTATTTAATTCAGAACAAAGTAGATGGGATAGGCTTCAGAAGACCAGGACTGACTTCAAATAAAATCAAATCAAAGGTATGCAGCTGGTTTCTACTGAGAAAATGCTTCCATCAAGGACTGACTTTGGCCTCCAAGCTAAGTGATGAAAAGGAAAGTAGTTAAAGGGGGTTGGTGCAAAGACTTTCCAGATCACCAGAGTTTAGCTCCAGATATTTATCAGCTCAGAGAAAGGACTTCAGTACTGTGAACAGTTACCCTTCCCCACCACATTACATTTACAAGCATCAAAACAATTACTTTTTTGAGAATTATAAGTATTTTGATATTAATAACTAGCAAATCATTGTGAGAAAAATATGTGGGAAATATATGCATATGTATTAGACACTAAAGTTAACTATAATGAAAGAGAGAATCACTGAAACTGCTGATTATTCTAAGAAATTATCTGCACTAATTTGTTCATTTTCCCTCATGATATCCCAAGAAAATATTAGGAAAGAAAATGGGAAATAGATGATCCTAGAGAATAAAGAAAAGTAGATGGAAATCATTAGTAAACATAGAATTTCAAGTCACTTATAGTGGAAACAAATGTGGTACAAAACAGAGAAAGCATTCATGGAGGAAATTTATGGAAAATAGAAAGCAAATGCAGCACAGGAAGCCACAGCCATGAGTTTCCAGGACAATATGTGTAGGAAAGAGGCTACTTAAAAGTATAAACATTGAACTGACATACTTACATTTTAAATGTTCTACAGTTATTGAAGAGTAAAGTATCTCTATATATTGTTACTAAAAATTCTTTCAAATATAGATCTTTCACAGGAAATGCACATACAGTATATAAAATTACTTTTTTTCTCTTCTCAAGGGGATTAAAAGAAAATGTGTTGAATCTGTGAAACTAGGATGAAATGAATTAAATTCTGACCATGGTACAATTCAGAGTAACAGTGGAAGTGTTGGCTGGTAGAATCTATATGAAAACAATCGTTTGATAAAACACATATAATGAATTAAAATAAAATATAGAATGAGAAATACACGGAATTCAAAAAAATGAATATGATAGTAAATAGATTGGGAGGAAAGATAGGCATGGGGTACAGAACATAGTGGTTCAACATTAGAGTCATTGTTTTCATGGAGTCAGAACATAGAACAAACTGAAGAAAATCAATATAGGTTACATTTAAAATGTTTTATAAAATCTTAAGTGAAATGACTAGAAAGAATTGGAACCTGTATTTATCCCATGTAAAAAGAACAAAGAGAAAATATTACCAAAGTCCATTCTATTATGTTTATAAAGCAAAAGTAAAGAATCATCCAAACTTAAAAGGGGAAGTCATTGGCTTCCAAAGTGGGAAGCAGCCACATAACACAGGGAGATCAGCTCGGAGCTTTGTGACCACCTAGAGGGGTGGGGTAGGGAGGGTGGGAGGGAGATGCAAGAAGAAGGAGATATGGGGCTGTATGTATATGTATAGCTGATTTACTTTGTTATAAAGCAGAAACTAACACGCCATTGTAAAGCAATTATTCTCCAATAAAGATGTTAAAAAATATAAAAATAAAAATAAATTAAAAAAAATCTATGTTGTCTCAAATTTATAAACTATATCAACCTAAGGCAACACAGAGCATAGCCTTAAAAGTGAAGTGCATGGTCTAAAAAATATTTTCCAGTCCAAAAAGACATTTACTTCTGACTGTAAGACATATACTTCATTCTCAGACATGCAAAGTTAAACAAACAAACAAACAAGAAAGCAAAACAACAAACTCCATAAAGATGCATTCTGCTGATAGCAATGAAGGAATGTTAGAGAGTGGAGTGAAGCAAAAACAATCAGTAAATAATAAATATGGAAATATATACATATAAATACATAAAATATATTCTTAGTTAATAATATTGAATATGAATATGGTTATTTATAAAAAGTTATATATCTTAAAGGTAATTAATGGTATACATGAAATGATATTGTGGAAGTTCTTAAAACAGATCAAGAATGAATTTAAACATTAATAAAAGGAATTTTGTGGTTCACTGCTTATATCTGGATATTAGTTGATGAGTTGCCAGGCCAAAAAATAAAGTACGAGGGATAACACTGACATTTATATTATGAAGAGGAAGTCAGAGTTTGGGATAAAGAAAAGAGAAATGTCAAAAAGAGGAAAACAGTTTACCAACTGGGAAAAGAAGTCCAAATTCTGTCTTTAGTTTTGATCAGGTGTTTGCAAAGTTTTTCTGTAAAGAGTCAAATTGTAAATATGTTGAGCTTTGTGGGCTATATAGTCTCTGTCCCACCTATCTTGCTGTTATAGCATTAGAACAACCATAAAGAGTATGTAAACAAATGAGTGACTGTGTCCCAATAAACTTCATTTATGGACACAATTTGAATTTCATGTAATTTTACATGGCATAAAATATTATTCTTCTTTTGATTGTTTTCAAAGATAAAAAACATTTTTAGCTTATGGGTACTACAAAAACAGGCTGTGGGTCTGATTCAGCTCATAAACATATATTGCCACAAGAATTTAGATGGAGTTTGGGTCAAGATGGCAGAATAGGAAGACCTGGGGTTCACATCTCCCCACAAGTACATCAAGAATACATCTACAAGTGGAACAATTCACACAGAACACCTCATGAACACTAGCAGAGGACCACAGACACTTAAAAGAACAAGATAAGATCCCTGCATAAGCAGGTAGGATGAAAGAGAAAAAAGGAAGAAAAAGAAAAGAGGACACAAGATGGGACCTGCACCCCTGGGGGGCAGCTGAAGGAGAGGAGAGATTACCGCACCCAGGTAAGACCCTTCACTGGTGGCAAGATCAGCTGAAACAGAAGGGGAGATTTGGGGGCTATCAGAGGAAAGTGCAGTGGCCAGTCTGTGGCAGGCAGGACAGAATGATACTTATATGGAAGGTCAGTGCCAGAGCCTTGCATGCCCCAACCTGAGACGTGTGTCTGCCAGTGCTGGCAAGGGCTGGGTGCTTAAGTATGGGATTTGGAGAGTGGACCAGGGGAGAGGACTGTTGTTGGCTGCGTAGAGTCAGCCTGAGGGGACAGGAGTGAAGGGCTCCACAGCTGGGAATGCTCCTGGAGGAAGCACAGACTGCCATGGAAGGGAGATGCCATTGTTGAGTGGCATGTGAAGGGCAGGGCTGCCATCATGACCTCTCTCCCCACATGCCAGCCTCTGCCTCTGCAGGCACTGGGAGGGGCTCCTGCCAGAACCAGCTCACGCACCCCAGTTGGTTGCTGCCTCTTGCCCCTCCCACCTAAGCGAACAGGCATGCCCCAGTCAGTCGCTGCTTTCTCCCCCTCTCACCTGGGGAGGGTGAGAAGTTGCCTGAGGGTGGCCCACACACAGAGGTGGGGCCGAAACCAAAGCTGAGCCCCAGGGACTGTGCAACTAAGGAATAAGAACTGAAATCTCTCCTTGTAGCTGCACAAACACTGGATTAAACCCCTGTGATCAGCTTGGTAAACCCAGTGCCTGAGGAACATCTTAATGGACAACGAATACTCCCACAACTGAGATGAGTCTAGCTTTAGCAGCTATGGACTTTGTGGGCACGTACACATGGGAGTTGGGTCAGATCAGAGTCTGAGCTACCCCACAGTGCCCACAGCAGGTCCACAGACTTACCTAGAGGTCTTGGAGGACCTCCTGGGGAGGTGGGGGTTGTTTGTGGCTCATCTTGGGGGTGAGGACATTTATAAAAGAGGTCCCAGGTATTTGTTGTTGTTTCTATATTTATTTTTAAAATTTGTGATATAGTTTTTATTTTTCTATTTTTATTTTTTGTTTAATTTTTTGTTTTTGGCTGTTTGTTTTTTATTTTTCTTTTTTTCTGCTTTTTTGTTGCTGTTTTTGCTGTTTTCTTTGCTTTTTTTGTTTTTGTTAGTTTTGATTTATTGTTTTGGTTTTGGGGTTTCTTGTTTTTTCTTGTTTATTGTTTTCTTTTTTTTTTTTTTTGGCTTGGTTTTGTTTTTATTATTTGTCTTGGTTGTTTGTTTGTTTGTCTTGTTTTGGTCATGTCACGCAGCTTGTAGGGTCCTGGTCTCCGGCCAGGTGTTGAACCTAAGCCCCCGTGGTGGAAGCACCAAGTCCTGGCTGCAGGACCACCAGGGAATTCCAAGCCCAGGGAATATTAATCAGCATGAGCTTCCCCAAAGTCCCCATCTCAGCACCAAAACTCGGCTCCACCCAATAACCTGCAAGCTCCAGTGCTGGAACACCTCAGGCCCAACATCCAGCAAGACAGGAATACAGCCCCACCCATCAGCAGACAGGCTGCCTAAAGTCATACTAAGCTCACAGACACCCTAAAACACACCATTTGACACGGCCCTGCCCACCAGAGGGACAAGACCCAGCTCCACCCACCAGAGGGCAGGCACCAGTCCCTCCCACCAGGAAGCCTACACAAGCCCCTGGACCAACATCACCCACCAGGGCACAGAAACCAAAAGCAAGAGGAACTACGACCCTACAGCCTGTGGAAAGGAGGCAACAAACACAGTGAGACAAAATGAGGCAAAAGAGAAATATGTTGCTGATGAAGGAGCAAGGTAAAAACCTACAAGACCAACAAAGTGAAGAGAAAATAGGCAATCTACCTGAAAACGAATTCAGAGTAATGATAGTAAATATGATCCAAGATCTTGGAAAAAGAAAGGAGGCATGGATTGAGAAGATACAAGAAATGTTTAACAAGGGCCTAGAAACTAAACAACAAACAAACAGTGATGAACAATGCAATAACCAAAATGAAAAAAGACTAGAAGGAATCAATAGCAGAATAACTGAAGCAGAAGAACAGATAAGTGAGCTGGAAGATAGAATAGTGGAAATCACTGCTGTAGAACAGAATTAAAAAAAAAGAATTAAAAGAAATGAGGACAATCTCAGAGACCTCTAGGACAACATTAAATGCACCAACATTCAAATTATAGGGGTTCCAGAAAAAAAAGAGAAAGAGAAGGGACGGAGAAAATATTTGAAGAGATTATAGCTGAAAACTTGACTAATATGAGAAAGGAAATAGTCACCCAAGTCCAGGAAGTGCAGAGAGTCCCATACAGGATAAACCCAAGGAGAAACACACTGAGACACATATTAATCAAACTAACAAAAATTAAATACAAAAAAAAATTAAAAGAAGCAAGGGAAAAGCAACAAATAAAATACAAATGAATCCTCATAAGGTTTTCAGCTGATTTCTTCAGTAGAAAATCTGCAGGCAAGAAGGGAGTGGCATGGTATATTTAAAGTGATGAAAGGGAAAAACCTACAACCAAGAATATTCTACCCAGCAAAGATCTCATTCAGATTTGATGGAGAAATCAAAAGCTTTACAAATAAGCACCATGAGAATTCAGCACCTCCAAACCAGCTTTATAACAAATGCTAAAGGAACTTCTCTAGGCAGGAAACACAAGAGAAGAGAACAAAAGAGGAAGGGAAGAAAAAAGACCTACAAAAACTAACCCAAAACAGTTAAGAAAATGGCAATAGGAACATACATATCGATAATTACCTTAAACGTAAATGGATTAAAGGTTCCAACCAAAAGACATAGACTGGTTGAATGGGTACAAAAACAAGACCTATATATATGCTATCTACAAGAAACCCACTTCAGACCTAGGGACACATAGAGACTGAAACTGAGGGGATGGAAAAAGATATTCCATGCAAAATGGAAATCAAAAGAAAGCTGGAGTAACAATACTCATATCAGACAAAATAGACTTTAAAATAAAGACTCTTGCAACAGACAAGGAAGGACACTACATAATGATCAAGGGATCAATCCAAGAAGAAGATATAAAAATTGTAAATATTTATGCACCCAACATAGGAGCACCTCAATACATAAGGCAAATGCTAACAGCCATAAAAGGGGAAATTGACATTAACACAATAATAGTGGGAGACCTTAACACCCCACTTACACCAATAGACAGATCATCCAGACAGAAAATTAATAAAGAAACATAAGCCTTAAATGCATATTAGAACAGATAGACTTAATTGATATTTATAGGACATTCCATCCAAAAGCAGCATAATACACTTCCTTCTCAAGTGCTCATGGAACATTCTCCAGGATAGATCACATGTCAAGATTCAGTAAATTTACAAAAATTGAAATAATATCAATCATGTTTTCCAATCACAATGCTACAAGATTAGAAATGAATTACAGGAAAAAAAAACTGTAAAAAACACAAACACATGGAGGCTAAAGAATACGTTACTAAATAATCAATGGATCACAGAGGAAATAAAAAAATATGTGGAAATAAATGACAAGGAAAACATGATGATCCAAAACCTATGGGGCGCAGCAAACTAAGAAGGAAGTTTATAGCAATACAATTTTACCTCAAGAAACACGAAAAATCTCAAATAAACAACATATCCTTACACCAAAAGCAACTAGAGAAAGAAGAACAAATAAAACGCAAAGTTAATAGAAGGAAAGAAGTCATAAAGGTCAGAGCAGAAATAAATGAAATAGAGATGAAGAAAACAACAGCAAAGATCAATGAAACTTAAAGCTGGTTCTTTGAGAAGATAAACAAAATTGATAAACCTTTAGCCAGACACATCAAGAAAGAAAGGGAGAGGACTCAAGTCAATAAATCTAGAAATGAAAAAGGAGACGTTACAATGGACACCACAGAAATACAGAGGGTCATAATAGATTACCACAAGAAACTATACACCAATAAAATGGACAACCTAGAAGAAATGGGCTAATTCTTAGAAAGATATAAGCTTCCAAGACTGAACCAGGAAGAAATAGAAAATATGAACAGAAAAATCACAAGTAATGAAATTGAAACTGTGACTAAAAATCTTCCAACAAATAAAAGTCCAGGACCAGATGGCTTCACAGGCAAATTCTATCAAACATTTAGGGAAGAGCTAACACCTACCCTTCTGAAACTCTTCCAAAAAATTGCAGAGGAAGGAACACTCCCAAGCTCATTCTACAAGGCCACTATCACCCTGATACCAAAACCAGACAAAGACGTCACAAAGAAAGAAAACCTCAGGCCAATATCACTGATGAACGTAGATGCAAAAATCCTCAACAAAATACTAGCAAACAGAATCCAACAGCACATTAAAAGGATCATACACCATGATCAAGTGAGATTTATCCCAGGGATGCAAGGATTTTTCAATATCTGCAAATCAATTCACAACAACAAATTGAAGAATAAAATACGTATGATCATCTCAAGAGATGCAGAAAAAGCTTTTGACAAAATTCAACACCCATTTATGAAAAAAACTCTCCAAAAAGTGGGCATAGAGGGAACCTACCCAACATAATAAAGGCAATATATGACAAACCCACAGGAAACATCATTCTCAATGGTGAAAAACTGAAAGCATTTCCTCTAAGATCAGGAAGAAGACAAGGATGTAAACTCCCTTCACTATTATTCAACATAGTTTGGAAGTTTTAACCACAGCAATCAGAGAAGAAAAAGAAATATAAGGAATCCCAACTGGAAAAGAAGAAGTAAAAGTGTCACTGTTTGCAGATGACATGATACTATACATAGAAAACCCTAAATATGCTACCAGAAAACTACTAGAGCTCATCAATGGATTTGGTAAATTTGTAGGATACAAAATTAATATGCAGAAATCTCTTGCATTCCCATACACTAAAAATGAAAGATCAGAAAGAGAAATTAAGGAAACAATCTCATTTACCATCATATCAAAAAGAATAAAATACCTAGGAATAAACCTACCTAATGAGGCAAAAGACCTATACTCAGAAAACGAAGATACTGATGCAAAAAATAAAAGATGACACAAACAGATAGAGATATATACCATGTTCTTGGATTGGAAGAATCAATATTGTGAAAATGACTACACTACCCAAAACAATCTACAGAGTAAATGTAATCCCTATCAAATTACCAATGGCATTTTTCACGGAATTACAACAAGAAATTTTACAATTTATATGGAAACACAAAAGATCTTTAATAGTGAAAACAATCTTGAGAAAAAAACAGAGCTGGCGGAATCAGGCTCTTTGACTTCAGACTATACTACAAAGCTACAGTTATTAAAACAGTATGGTACTGGCACAAACCCAGAAATATAGATCAATGGAACAGGATAGAAAGTCCAGAGAAAAACCCATGCACCTATGGTCACCTAATCTATTACAAAGGAGGCAAGAATACACATTGGAGAAAAGATAGTCTCTTAAATAAGTGGTGCTGGGAAAATTGGAGAGCTAAATGTAAAAGAATGAAATTAGAATACACCCTAACACCATACACAAAAATAAACTCAAGATGGATTAAAGACCTAAATGTAAGGCCAGACACTATAAAACTCTTAAAGGAAAGCACAGGCAGAACACTCCTTGACATAAATCGCAGCAAGATCTTTTCAATCCACCTCCTAGAGTAATGAAAATAAAAACAAAAATAAACAAATGGGACCTAATGGAACTTAAAAGCTTTTGCACAACCAGGAAACCATAAACAAAACCAAAAGACAACCCTCAGAAAGGGAGAAAATATTTGCAAATGAAGCAACCAAAAAAGGCTTAATCTTCAAAATATACAAACAGCTCATGCAGCTCAATATCAAAAAAACAAACAACCTAATCAAAAAATGGGCAGAAGATATAAATAGACATTTCTCCAAAGAAGACATACAGGTGGCCAAGAGGCACATGAAAAGATGTTAACCATTACTAATTATTAGAGAAATGCACATCAAAACTGCAATGAGGTATCACCTCATACAGGTAAGAATGGCCATCATCAAAAAATCTACAAACAATAAATGCTGGAGGGGGTGTGGAGAAAAGAGAACCCTCTTTCACTGTTGGTGGGGATGTAAACTGGTAGCGCCACTATGGAGAACAGTATGGAGGTTCCTTAAAAAACTAAAAATAGAGCTACCGTATGATCCTGCAATTCCACTCCTGGGCATATTTTCAACAAAAACATGGTTCAGGAAGATACATGTACCCCAATGTTCATTGCAGCACTATTTACAATAGCCAGGACATGGAAGCAACCTAAATGTCCATCGACAGAGGAATGGATAAAGAACATGTGGTGCATCTAAACAATGGAATATTACTCAGCCATAAAAGAGAATGAAATAATGCCATTTGCAGCAACATGGATGGACCTAGAGATCGTCATACTGAGTGGAGTTAGTCTGAGAAAGACAAATATCATATAATATCACTTATATGTGGAATCTAAAAAAAGGGTACAAATGAACTTATCTACAAAACAGAAATAGAGTTACAGATGTAGAAAATAAACTTATGGTTACCGGGGGTAAGTGTTAGGGAGGGATAACTTGGAAGATTGAGATTGACATATACACATTCCTATATATAAAATAGATAACTAATAAGGACCCACTGAATAGAACAGGGAACTCTATTCAGTACTTTGTAATGGTCTATATGGGAAAAGAATCTAAAAAAGAGTGCATATATGCATATGTATAACAGATTCACTTTGCTGTACACCTGAAACTAACACAACATTGTAAATCAACTATGCCCCAATACAATATTTAATAAAAGAAGAAAATAAAAATAATCTGCCAACTCTTGATTTTGATAAATAAATTGATTCAATTACACATAATATTGATTAAATTCCTTAGGTTAATAAAAAGAAGTATTAAATATAAAACAATTAATTTTGAAAGCACACTAAATATATGTTATGAAACTGATATTTAATGTATGGTATAGAGACCACTTTTATAGCAATATCTTAAAAATCATGTCTTAAAATACTATCTACTTGACTAGATGGCAGTCTTGTCTTCCTGGAAATTGCTCTACATGAATACTTCTCAGAATCCCCATTATTTAAATTTGTAATGTAATGTCCTTTAAATATCCCCATGCTTTCTCTTTTGTAGGGTTTTAGATAAAGTCACAGTGTACCACAGACTAGAGATCAGGAGGCATTGCTTTCAGTTCTATAGAATGACTCTGGTTTCTGCTTGTTCAATTAGATCATTTCTCTGCTGAACAATCCTAAGTTTCTGTATTTAGTGTCAAAATGTGTGCTGTTGCTAACTTGCTCAAATATGCTGACCTCTTTTAAATTCCCAGTACAGAATAAGAAGGGAAACAACTAAGATTTTTTTCAGCTCAGTTGCTTCAGAAATTGGGCACCCAAAAAGCATTTTGTGTCCATAACTGCAAAATTATGGAGGACAACTTGGTAATACAAATTGAAAATCCTAAAATATAGTAGTCTTTGAACCATCTTATAGTTCCTGGAATTTATCCTAAATTAACTATCTTGAATAGAACAGTTATTTTAACTGAATATTCAGAATAACATTTTTACAAATCTTTAAAATTTTAAACTAAAAATTTTTTAGCAATGATTATAATTAAAATACAGTACATATGGTAGAATGTATTTATACATATTTAAAATTATGGCACAACCAATAAAGATTAAAGAAATGAAACAAATATAAAAAAAGTCCTGCACCCCAAAAATGCACCATGCTTAATATGTTTTACACGCACAATATGCCAAACATTCATGAAATGGACTCTGTCTACAATATATAAACTGGTTCAGGGAATATATAAAATAAAAATTTAGCTAATGTATTTTACCAAATGAAGAAAACCTTGATTACATAACAGGAAAAAAGGATATTGGAAGATAAAATTGGGTCTAATTAAAACTATTAAATAACACAAAAGCCAAAAGAAAAAAAAATGAAAGGACAACTGAAACTATGCCAAATGACCAGGGAGTGTATCCCAGATAAATGAAAATGGTTCAACACTAGAAAAGTTGACAATATAAGTCAACTTTTATATTGTTTTCCCTCTCATTTGCTTAGATACCATCAAACAATTTAAAAAAGCATTTTGACAAAAGTCCACACCCACATATGATAAAATGAACAAATAAGCAAAAAAATAAAAACAAGCAGCTTTTTAATAAAAAATAGGAGTGTATTTCCTTAAGCTGGCACAAGATATTTACCAAAATCTTAGACCAAGAATCATACTAAATGTGGAAACTTTACAAAACATAAAACTAAAATCAGTAACAAGGCAAGATGTCCATTGTCAATGCTATTCAACAGGGTTTTGGAAAGCTTAGCCAATGCATGTGAATGTCCATGAAAACAAATAATTTCTAGTGAACAAAATTACTTATTTGGGAAGAGGAAGAAAATATATTTCATGGGATTCTAAGAATCTCTTCACAAAGGAGCAAAGTCTAAAACATATCAAGTTATATTATGAAGTCATAGTGTTAAAACAACATGCAATTGTGCAGCAACTATAGCAGTATTAGAAAAATAGATTAATAAAACAGAATAGAAATCCCAGAAACTGAGACATGCGAATATGAGGACTTGCTATATAATGATGTTAGCATCCCAAATCAGTGCATTAAGAATGACAAATTCAGCAAGAGGTGGAAATTTCAATCGCAGGTAAGTTTGTAGTGAAAATGGAATTTATATACATTGCTAATGATAGTGCAAATTGATCAGTTCACTATGGATGATAAAAAGTGATTGGAAAGAGAAGGGACAATAAATTCATAATTGTAAGATATTTATGAAGTCTGAAATGGCTCACTTCATTCCAGGCAAACTTATGAAAGACTTATCTGTAAAAGCCATACAAGGTGTCTACCAATTAAGGTAACTTTGCCTAGGAAAATTTAGACTACCTGGCACTCAATCCCTCTTTTGAAAGGTTTTTTTTTTTTTCCCCCACAGAGTTTACTATGCTTTGTATCATATGTTCCAATTACCTGTGTAAATATATTTGAGGGGAAAAAAATGAACAATCCCGTAAATAGGATAATGAAATGCTGACATTTTAATCAATAGGGTCACTATGTATTGGGTGTTGACAACTGAACCAATCAGATCTATCCTCTTTGGGTGTTTATATTGTAAATGTCTGGCCAGGAATTCAGAATAATAGAAACAATAACAGAGAGTAGATGGATTTCCACAGCAAAGAGATCTAATCAAAGGTAATCTGAGAGTGCAACATTTTAATCGGGTCACTTCAGATAAGCTATATTCTAAATGATGTTATATCTATATCACAATTTCTTTATCCATTCATCTGTTGATGGGAACATAGGCTGTTTCCATATCTTGGCTATTGTCAATAAGGTTGCAATGATAACGGGAGTGAAGATATCTCTTCGAGATACTGATTTACTTTCTTTTGAGTATATATCCATAAGAGGGATTACTGGATCATATGGTAGTTCTATTTTTAATTTTTTTGATGAACCTCCATACTGATTTCCACAGTGACTATACCAATTTACATTCCTACCAACTATGTACAAAGTTCCCTTTTCTCCACATCCTCCTTAATCTCTTGTCTTTTTTATAGTATCCATCCTGACTGGTATGAGGTGATATCTCTTTATGGCTTTAATTTGCATTTACCTGATGATTAGTGATGTTGAGCACCTTTGCATGTACCTGTTGGCCATTTGCATTATGTCTTTGGAAAAATGTCTGTTCAGGCCCTTTGCTTATTTTTTAATTGGGAATTTGTTTTTTCTGTGTGTATGTTGTTGTTGTTTTGCTATTCAGTTGTATGAATTCTTTATATATTTTGGATGTTAACCCCTTATCTGATATGTGGTTTGCAAATATTTTCTCCTGTTCTGTAGGTTGCCTTTTCATTTTGCTGATGGTTTTCTTTGCTGTGCAGAAGCTTTTAAGCTTAATGTAGTCCCACTTGTTTGTTTTTGCTTTTGTTCCCTACGCTTTTTGTGTAATATCCAAAAAACAAAAAACAATAAAAGTTGCCAAGATCAATGTCTAGGAGGTTTTTGTCCTAGGTTTTCTTCTAGGTGTCCTATGGTTTTATGACTCAGGCCTTACATTTAGATCTTTAATTCACTTCAAGTAAATTTTTGTGTGCAGTGTAAGATAGGGATCTGGTCTCATTCTTTTGCATGTTGGTATCCATTTTTCCCAACACCATTTATGGAAGAGACTAGTCTTTTAGTGTTGTGTCTTCTTGTCATCCTTGCCAAAGATTAGTTAAATGTACAGGCATACTTTATTTTATTGCACTTCACTTTGTTGCACTTCATTTTATTGCACTTGACAGATACTGGGTTTTTTTGCAAATTGAAGGTTTGTGGCAACCCTGCCTTGAGCAACTCTATCAGCTCCGTTTTTCCAATAGCATTTGCTGACTTTGTGTCTGTGTGTCACATTTTGGTAATTCTAGCATTATTTCAAACTTTTCCATTATTATTATATTTGTTATGGTGATCTGTGGCCTGTGGTCTGTGATCTTTGATGTTACTATTTTAATGACAGATGTGGTGGAAATAGTGAGAGAACTAAAATTGAGAAGCGCAGCTTGAAAGACGTGACTGAATAGCTGCAATCTCATGATAAAACTTTAAAAGGTGAAGAGTTGCTTCTTATGGATGAGCAAGAAAGTGGTTCACAAGAAGATCACAGCAAGATGCTGTGAAGGTTGTTGAAATGACAATAAAGGATTTCAGATACTACATAAATTTAGTTGATAAACCAGTAGCAGGGTTTGAGGGGATTGATTCCACTTTTGAAAGAAGTTCTATGGTGGGTAAAATGTTATCAAACAGCATCACTTGCTACAGAGAAATTGTTAGTAAGAGTCAATCGATATGTTGAACTTCATTGTCGTCTTAATTTAGGAAACGGCCACAGCCACCCAACCTTCAGCAACCACCACCCTGATCAGTCAGCAGCTGTCAACATCAAGGCAAGTTCCTCCACCGGCAAAAAGATTATGACTTGTTGAAGGTTCAGATGATGGCTAACATTTTTTAACAATAAAGTATTTTTAAATTGACGTATGCACATTGTTTTTCTAGACATAATGCTATTGCACACAGTAAACTACAGTGTAGTCTAGACATAATTTTTATACACACTGGAAAACCAGAAAAAGTCATGTCACTTTCTTTGTTGCAATATTCATTTTTTTGAGGTGGTCTGGAACCTAACTAGCATATTTCCAAGCTATGCCTATGTATGTGTGATTTATTTCTGTGCTCTTTATTCTATTCCATTGATCAATGTCTGTTTTTATGCCAGCACCATGCTGTTTTGATAATTATTAATTTGTAATATAATTTGAAATCAGGAAAGTATGATGTCTCCATCTTTGTTCTTGCTCAAGATTGCTTTAGCTATTTGGAGTCTTTTGTATCTCCTTATAGATTTCAGGATGGTTTTTCTATTTCTATGAAAAATCCCATAGGAATTTTCATAGGGATTGCATTGAATCTGTAGATCACTTTGGGTAAAATGAACATTTTAACAATATTAATCCTTTAAATCCAAGAATACAGGCTATCTTCCCGTTTATGTCTTCTTCAATTTCTTTCAACAGTTTCTTATAGTTTTCAGCGTGTAGGTCTTTCATCTCCTGGTTAAATTTATTCATAAGTGTTTTATTGTTTTAGATGCTATTATAAATGGGATTTTCTTAATTTCATAAATCTTAATGGATTTCTTAATTTCTCTTTCAGACAGCTCATCACAGTATAAAAACACAAATGATTTTTGCATGTTAATATTGTATCCTGCAAATTTACTGAATTCTTTGATTAGCTCAACACATGTTTTTGTTGTTTGTTTGTTTGTTTTGGTGAAGTCTATTGGGTTTTCAATATATAAGATCTTGTCATCTACAAACAGGGTCAATTTCATTTCTCTGGTGGATATTAAAAAAAATTGTTTTCTTCATCTTGGCAATGTGATGTGGTGTGCCTAGGTATATCTTTCTTTGTATTTATTCTGCGTATGTTACCTGAGGTTTGTTTGTTTGTTGCTTGTCTGTTTGTCTTTTTTTCCTTTGAAATGTTTCCAGAGTTTTGGAAAATCCTTTCCATGATCTTTTTCAAAATATCGTCTCCTTATTCTGCATCTCCTGTTATTTGAGTACTCAATTGTACATGTGTTATATCAATTTTTACTGACCATATATTTCAAATAGACACTTTTATGTTTTTGACACTTTTCTATTGGTAGTTCATTTTTATAATTTCTATTGACTCTATGTTCATACCTACAGATTCGTTCATCTAATGTATCAAAATACTAATAAGCCCATCAAAACAATTCTCTTTTAATATTTTCTATTTTCTATTTCTTTCTTTTTCATTGGGTACATATTTTCTACTTGCCTCTCTTTGGTGCATCCTCTTTCTGCACATGAGTATTATCCATATTTGCCCTTTAGGCATTAATATCAATGTTAAAGTATCTTCCTGATAGTTCCAACCTTCAAGCCATCTCCAATTTTTCATTATTGATTCTTCTTCTCTTAGCCATGTGACTTAATTAAATTCATAACATTTATTTCCATAATAGAGCATGCTACTTATTATGGAGAACTGGTAGTTTGTGGGATTGACTTTCTCTCTTGTTCAATTCAGCTGTATTTGGACTTTGTTGCAGTCTTAGCTTGATTAACTTCACTTTGCTTTTAAACATTTTGTGTGTGAGGTCAGAACTTTCCTTTTAAAAGGGCTTGGAGTCCCAGCAGTGACAGAGATCTCTTGGGGATATTAGATTCTCTTCCAAGAACTTCTCTTGGGGAAGTTCTCTTTCATCTCCAATACCATTTTGGTCTTTCTGAAATCCCTCTCATCCCTGTTTTCTTGTCTCTAGCCTTTAATAGCTTATGCCTTACACTTGGTGAAAATTACCAAGAACTGTGAAGATTACGAAAAATTTCTCTATTTGCAAGCTAACACATTAGCCTGTCATAATTTCATGGGTGCTGGCAGAAGACAGGAGATTCCTGGCTCAGAGACAATAAATTTTATTACTCCCATGACAGCAGATAGTATGAGTTTTATGTTCACATTGGATCCTTTTCCCAACTAAGTCTCTGGCAATAAGGTGATAATGGGCCCAGCTGGATGCTACATACAGAATGGGTACACATGGCAACTGTGAACTTAAAAACCCAAATCTTTATAATCGGTTGCAACCAAACTTGCAGAACCTTTGCCACAAAGGGAGATTTTACCTTTATTATACTGGACAGCAAAATATTGGCCCTCTTGTTTAGAGGCAGACAGCTATCCCTACTTTCCAAGGCTTTTTGTTATAAAACATTCTTGAAAAGATAATCCAGGGCAAAAGCCTGTCAATGCCTCTGACCACAAGATATGTAAAAATACAAAAGACCCATGGATTGCCTCTCAGCAAAAATCTGCATTGCCTGATCTGAACTAGCTCTCCTGATTTGTCTTGAAACTTCAGTGTTCCACTGTTTTGTAGGTAGAGAAGATCTCACATATATCAGAGATTGTGTTTTCTGCTTTCCTGCCCTGCCCTTTATTTTGGCATACCACCTGACATCGCCATTCACTCAGGTATGGTCCATAGAAAACACTGACAAGTAGCTGCAGATTTGCTCAGTGACTGAGGTAATTTAGGGTTCTTTTTATCAAGTCATGATAAACATTAATGACTTGGCTTGCTTCTCCTTATGGCTACCTACTCTTATTTGCATAGTTCCCTGTTACCTTACTTTTCTCTTAAACTTGTATCTGTATTTGGTTTTCTTTAGGATGTGATTGTTGAACAGTTCACTGCAATACCACAGTTGATTACAGAGCCAGAATGAAGGTTATTTAACAATCTAATGAGATCCATATTTTCCAAAGACCCATCCATTGTGAATTTCACTTTGGCCCAATATTCCAACTGTGTTGAAAAGAGTGGTAGGTCATCTCTATCTTTGCAAGTTACTCTCTGCATTTTAGTTCTTCAGGTTGTTATTTTTTTCCCTTCAGCTTTCTAATAAATTCACAAAAGCTATGATTTTGTAGCATATTTGCCTTGTTCTTTGTGTTAGGTTGAGGACAAGGATCTCTTGTAACTTTCTACACCCTATTCAAAAGTTAACAAATTACCTACCTCCTTCTTTTGTTAAATAAATAGGTTACTGTAATCATCGTTATTTTCTGGTTCTTCCCCTCTGTCCCATTAAAATAGAAAAAAATAATCCATGGCCATTTTTCTTTTTATTTTTTTCCTGTAAATCAGCAGTTTTCAGAGATAATTCTATCGCAGTTTTGAGGGCTTCCTACTTTACTCATAAGACAGATGAAAGGTATCAATGATATCTTTGAGAGTTCCAGCCCTGCTTTAAGACTCATCTTGATTTCTGACGTTGTCTCTCTTTTTTCAATAAAGAACATGTTTATTTTATGGTAATATTGCTTTTCCTCAGTTTGAGAATTACTGGTATTTTCTTTGGCCTATTTTTATTTTTCATGTTTATATTTTAATTTCATTAGATTTTGTGTGAAGGTGGTTTTTTATACACTGACTTCATTTCTCTTTTTGAATCCAGAAATTGCTAGTCTGTTGTAGAAAACACAATTTATTATGTAATCCATGTGATTTTATGTGTATGTATGTGTGTTTATGTAAAATATTAACCAGAATATACACTAAAATTAGTAATTTACTGTCATTACATTTAAGTGAGACATACCACTTTTTCTCACATTTTTTGGCTAAAGCTAGTCTAGTGTCATTGGTACAGGGAATTGTAATTCCCTAAGAAGCAAGCAACAGTTATTTTGAACAATAATAAAACAGAGCATGTAGGCAACTAACAATGCCTGATACATCACATAAAATTCTTTGTCTGAAATAATAAGATAGGTGGATTCCAATTAATTAAAATTTTGTCAGATAAAAAGCTCAAATGTTCAGATTCTCTGTTCTGCAACATTAAAACTGAAGAAATCAGAGACAAAAATCAGCTTTTTTGTGCTAAGGCATAGTTAAAAATTAACTTCAGGTTAAAAATCTGTGTCAAAAATGAGAACATACTGTATAGCACAGGGAACTCTATTCAATGCTCTGCAGTGACCTAAATGGGAAGGAAATCCAAAAAAGATGGGATATATGTATACATATAGCTGATTCACTTTGCTGTACAGTAGAAATTAACACAACATTGTAAAGCAACTATACTCCAATAAAAATCTTTAAAAAATCTGTGTCAAGACATATATAGGTCAGTATCTGTAGTTAAAATAATTGAAAAGATGGAAAGAAAATATAGAAAGAGTTTCAAACTTACAAGCCAGTGTAGCTGCCTATGTCCAATCTCTCTTCCCAGCCATTTAACCATCTGTGCAGGCAGACTTCATAGCTTTAGAGAAAAGTATCTAATTTTTAAAAAAATTCTATTTAAGCATGAGATAACTTATTTGTCACAATAACCCTAAGAAGTCACTTTCCACACAGGATGTTTAAAAAATAAGTTCTTTTTTACAGATGAAGAAACTGAAGCACAGAATATTAAAGTGGGAGTTTTAGTTGAGATATTTAGCAAATACCAAGTGAGATGTAAGACAACTCACGCTTGAAAAATTTCAAAATAAGGCCAAGACACAGTTAGGTGTTAGATTCCCATTAAAACATGTAGTAAGAATGTGATTCAAAGATGTTTATTTGTAGAGAATTGTACTGAAAAAAGCTGCCAACAGGTGGTGAGCTCCACTCTCTCATCATTCCCCCATCTCAATGAGGGAACACACATCTCACTAGAAATCTAATGGAAAGTTCTCTTTAGGAGAATTCTTCTCAGAACTTGATGTGTACCTCTATAGCAGGCTAGAAAATCGGACTGTGGTCTGACTCCTGGATAGATAATCTGAAGGCTGAGAGTGGATCACTCTTATGGTAAAGCAAAAGAGAATGGGATTATTGACTTGGGAATCAGCCAGGATTGTACAGGTCAAGGTCAAGGACCATCAGTATGGACTGACTGCTCAAGACAATTATTTCACTCTGTGTTTTTCTGGATTCCATACCTCCCAGGATTCCCATATACTCTCATCAAATGGGAAAAGAGCCTTGGCAACATTTGTAAGATTCAATTTTCCAGCCTCCTTCATAGGAGTGCCAAATTGTGTTTTATTTTAAGAAAATAAAGAAATGACAAAATTTAGCTGTAGTTAGTTCATCTGAATGTACATTCTATAAAAATGAGAATGAGTATAAAGTCATGAAAGCTAGCATCCTCCCAACAAGTTTGATCCTGTATTTTTCAGTAATTCGTTATTATGACATACACCATTTAACCAAAAAAAAAAAAAAAAAAAGTAAATGTATAGCATCTAAATGCCAATAAAGTTACATTAGATATGAAGGAGCTTCATTAAAAAGTCAGTAAGGGAAGCAAAGGCAATTCTAATTTATCTGGAAGGGGAAAAAAAGCCAAATTATTACGTAACATGCATTTAAAAAATATTTCTAAGCACTAAGTAGTATACTTGTACTAGCAGTTGAAGCATATGTAATAAAAGTAACATTAATAATAAAAGTGACATTATAAAGAAAATATCTATAGAAACATATAAGTAATCCGGAAGGATCATCTAATGACCATATTTGAATCTCCAAAGTAGGAAATATGTGAGCTAAACAAATAAATTTATTCTAAATGGCTAGGTACAGATTTCTAAGATGGTAATTTCTCTAAGTTATCTTTTTAAAAATTTATGAATTATTGACCTGGATGATTATAGTACATTGTCAACTCATCAGTTAGGTCTTGGCAAACGGCAGTGATCACAGCGGTAACCAAAATGGGAGAGCAGGTTTGTGCGGCCAGGTTTTGGTTGAGGAATGAAGATAAATATGGCAATAAAGTGTCTTGTTTTCATCATATTTATCCATGAAATCATTTGGTATATCAAATATGTTATTGCTCTGTGTGCCCAGCACACCATGAAGTAGATATTTGGCAACTTTTCAATGAACTCAGGCAGTGTAGTAAACCAAAGCAGATAACTCAGTTTAAAAAAAAAAAAAACACTTTTGAATGATCAGATCTGGCTGTCTACATTAGGGACTAATTGAAAGCAGAAAAGTACTGCATGTCAAACACAGTCACTTAAAATTATTACAACTGATTAAACAGATCCCTCATTGCCTAAATTATAAGACAAGTTAAATTTTAATAGCTATAAGGTGAACCTAAGGCAGGATCTTTATAATAAAATGGATTAGCTATTTAAGGTCAAATATCAAGTACTCAATCTTATTAAAATCAGCTGATTCAAGTGAGTAGTTCTAATATTTAAGTGGATAAAATAACCAGACCATTATTGTGGGCAGTAAGAAGATAAAATCAGATGAAATTACATCCTTATAAACTTCAATACTGAACTACTTTCACTGTGTTGAAGTGCTTTCTGATTTTACTAGAAAGAATAGTATATGGTTACTGATTGATACGTTCAACAGATTTTTGGATCTTAAAGCGATTTTTAATGTAGAATTTCCTATATCATTTATTAAATTAATTTTGAATTTGTTAAAATGAAATAAATTTATGGAAGGTAAATGCAGCCTTAAGGTACTATTTGATTTTTTTTAGATTGGAGTTTTAGCAATAGGATTCACTTTAATAATCTATCATAACTGCATTTGGATTGATGTTCAATTCACTTGTGCTCTTATTTATTCTCTAAAACATACAAATTTATAAAGTCTAGAAATTTCACTGTTAGTTAATCCTTACAAATAATACAAATAACAATAATAATATCAAATATTCTAGAAAATCTGTGTTTTATTCATTACAGATTTTGTGATTTATGGTTTTCTGGAACCAATTATATATGATTGTATAGTTGTTGCTTCACCCATCCAAAAGGCTGGGATGTTTATTTACCAGCTTATGTTCTCTACTAAGAGTTCTATGGTGCCATGTCTTATATTTAGGTCTTTAAACCATTGTATTGGCAAGTTTTGAATGTGTGTGTGTTTGAGTTCTGCTTCTACTGTTCACAACAAGAAAACTTAAATCTCAAATCTATAAGGCCATGGAAAAATATAATATAGGTTGACTAAATACATTTTCATGGTTCAAACTTAATTGATCTGAAAGAAAATAATTTTTATTAACTTTACCCAATTTTGTTTAGAAAATGCATTCAGATCATTTCCCTATGCATATTACTACAGGTACCTAGCTTCCCAAGACAAAATTTAGAAGAAAAACAAGCTCACTTGAAAATCAATATTCAGATAAGCTTAGCAGGGACACATTAGGTTAAACATTAAATAGCCAGTGTTTACCTCAACTTTTTATGATCCAACCTAATATGCATTTCTTAATATTGCTAGAACTCAACAACTGAGGTTTATATATTTAAGCAAGTTCAGCACAATACAGCTGCATGTTTGGGTAAAGTTTAAACAAATATGATGAGATAAAAATAAAAACAACTTTACGGCTAATAAGTATATGTAAACTTTTTATATAAACATACCTTTCAGATACTTAAAACAAAGAGGAAACCTCCTTAACATGGTGACACCATTCTTTATGAAAGTGGTACCATTAACCAAGTTTTATTTTATGAAGATGAAGTTCCATATTCTATCCTTGCAATATAAATCAAGGTATGTATAAAGTCTTTAAAATACCACAATCATCATGCAGAAAGTGTGAACTATGATCCATACAAGTCAGTTCCATGGCAGTTAGTACTATCTTATAGTTAGAACACTAGGAAAACCTCTGTCATTAAAACATACAATTTATTATTAAGTTACCCACTTGACCTTATGTGTCTCTTTGGGGTATTCTCAAAATACGTTAGTGTGTGTATTTGATGTTTTATAGGAAACAGAATAATGCAAGACACGTGAATTTATAATCTAACATTGCAGTTTTGGCTCTCCTTTATGCATCATCTTTGGGATTGAATTTACTTATCAGATTGTACCAATCTCAGACTCTGTACAATAATTTTTCCAGAAGGAGTTACTTATGCAGCTATAATTTTGACAGCAGAGAAAAAAGTATCTCTAAATAATTAATGGCAATATATCCCCCCTTTCTTTCTTCATCTGAAAGATTGTTCAAGTCATGTTCCCTAAAGGTTTCACTGTCTCACTGAAACAAAGTTGACAGGTGATGGCTAGATATTTTTAATTAGGAGAAACCCTAAAGTAAAGAGCTTTCCAGAAGGAGTAGCAGTTAGACCCAGTAAACAATATTTGACACCTGCTTTGTCAAATTACAGTGAACACCTGGCATTCGCCATTCGGAATGCTTACTGCTCACTAATTTCAAGTAAAAAATAAAAAGTTAGACTGGAGGCTTTAAACTGTTTAAAGATTTAAAATTAAATAAACTATAATCTTAACTTTTATGTCTTAATTAAATTTTATGACATAAGTAACATATAAATCTATTCTCTTGCCAAAGAATTAAAATTTTACATTGAGACTAAGATCCCATCTGACAACCAAGTTTGAGCACATTTTGAATATTAACTCAAAGGAAAGAGGCCAAAAATTTACCATTTGGTTAAAATGATGTTTTCTATAGGGAAAATCATGAGTAATTTACCCCGTGTCTCCCTAGATCTTTGTTTCTAGATAGCAATTTATTCCTTCTCACAACAAATGGGACAGACAGACAACAAGCGAATTAATTATGTACTATACCATACATTTCTGAAGAAAAAGAATTGAGACTTCACTTTCTGAGAGAGATTACACTTTAAACAGCCTGGACAAGGAGAGTTTGAATGGGCAAGTTTTATTGGAAGAAATAATGTGAAGGAAATGAGAAGCCTGCTGTGGCTATTTGGGAGGAGAGCTTGCCAGGCAGAGAGAAAGTATAAAGGCCTTGCAATGAGAGAAATTCTGACATGCTCAAGTAAAAGCAAGAGAGCAAGTATGGTTTGCGTAACAGTAAGGTAGCTGGAAAGGAATAGGTAGGGCTGTCTACCTAATTCGTGGTGTCCCATGCAAAATGAAAAGGTGGGGGCCCCTTGTTTGAAAAAGCAGGAGAAAAGCACTATTAAGGATCTTGCAAGATAAACCTTTTTCCTTTCTTCCACGGTCTCTCTTTCAACTTGTTAAAGTGTTTTTTTTTGTGTGTGTGTGTGTGTGTTTTTAAATTTACTTTGTAATATAGTTCTGAGATAAGAAAAATGAAACTTCTAAATTATTAGCATTAATTTTACTGATTAACTTTATATTGCACAATAGCAGTTTTAAATGCAAATATAATAGCATTTAACTCATATGTGGAATCCCTGAAATTATACAATTTGCATTTTGTAGCTCATACATGCATATACATATATATTCTTATTATCAGAATAGTGAAAACAGCACAAGAAACAAACTCAACTGATTTTATTTCACCTCCTGATGCATGTTCTCCTAATGCTACCTTCAGCTTACTGATGAGTAAAGATAGACTGAAAAGGAAAGGAACTATGGGTTACCCTTTCTTTCCACTTCCTTCTTTGTCATTATTTTCAGCATAAGTAGTTAGCTAAAACAGGAGTGTTTACATGAATATTAACATGAGGAAGGAAAGACATGATAGGGTTCTTTAATCATTTTTGTTTTTAAGAGGGCCATTGGGCTTCCCTGGTGGCGCAGTGGTTGGGAGTCCATCTGCCAATGCATGGGACATGGGTTCTAATTTTTCTCTGGTACAGCCATTTTTAAACACCATTTCAGGAAGCTCAAGCTGTGTAGTAGCCTGTAAATGAGGATTCCCAATACAATAATGTCTATGCCCTAGTGTACATTAAGAATTTAATAAAATTACTTTGTATTTTTTTAAAAAATGTATGTTTTATCTCTCTATAGGACTAAAACCTGCATCCAGGAAGCAGAAGACAGGAGAGATGTGAATAATCACTATTGTATTGTACTCATAATATCATTCCTTCATTGAGTTAAGATCATCTTATAAATGTGTTCCTCTCAAGAGGCTCTTGAAGTAAACTTGGACCTGAATTTTTGTCATTTTCTGAAGGAATGAACATTTCTATTCACATTAGCTCCATTAACTATTATCCTTTATTTTTTTTTTCAGTCAGTCTTTATCAAAGAACAGTTGCTTAGTCTGGTCTTGAATTCTAGATTTCTGATGCCTGGTGTAAAAACTGTTATTGACCCCAGCCTTTAAAGTCATTAGATTTGACTGAATTCCAAAAGTGTGCTTTCTCCATCCTTGCAGATAGTTTAAGAACAGAATGTTCTTAAACTTGGTCTTTGGAGATCCAATCAAGAGGATTTCTAAGAACTACTTACACTGATGGGTTTTGTACAATTTAATCTCTAAAATTGTTGTTTCTTCAAGTTTTATATGATATTTGCAGCTCTCAAAGCACAGTACCAG
This sequence comes from Balaenoptera physalus, assembly GCF_965194825.1. Taxonomy (NCBI): domain Eukaryota; kingdom Metazoa; phylum Chordata; class Mammalia; order Artiodactyla; family Balaenopteridae; genus Balaenoptera; species Balaenoptera physalus. Next base: position 91,462,979 of record NC_138890.1, on the reverse strand, counting down.
TGAGTTCCTGACAGACCTCCACATAGCCAACAGTCAAGAAGTATCCAGTGCCATGACCATGGCCTGTGTCTCAGACAAGAAAAAACAAATAAGTGCAGGTTTTGGGTTATAATAGCTGGCTGGTTTAAATGTAATTGTCTCAATAGTAATTACTAAGGAAGCTTAGATCCTGATATGAGGCCAGGAACTAATATCATCACTGGGCTATCTCTCCAACAGTCTTTATTATAACACTTTCTTTTCCTAAACTCACTCAGTTTCCACACACTAACTTTTCCTTGATTTTTGGTCCCTCTGAAAATGAGGCATTTTTTTTTTCTAAAACCTTCAATGGCTGTCATCACCTATGAATTATAAAGCATCCTTCTGATTATGGGTTTCAGGTGCTCTATGGGCATACCCCCATTCTGCCACCCAACTTTATCTCCCATTATGATTTATCATAAATATACAGATGATCAGTAATTTCCAAGTCTTCTACTTATGTGCACATTGTTTCGCCATATGGAGTAGCTTTCACCATTGATTCTAACTATAATTTCACAAAGGCCCAGCCCGGATTAATATTTTTGATGAACCCTTTCTCAAATTCCCCATTTTTAAATTATATAATGAACACCGTTAGAATGTTTACTGTGTGCTAATCATTGTTCCAAACACTCAATCCTTATACTAAATTTATGCCATAGATACGGTCACAGCCCCAATTTATAAATAAAGAGACTGAGGCACAGAAAGGTTACGTTACTTGGTAGAGGTCATGAAACTTTCTTGCTTCAATCCCAAGTTCTTAATAAATATCCTATATTGGTCCTTAAAATGAAACTTCCCTAATGTCTACTATTTTATTATTTTGTTCCTTGAGAGTACTTACTTAATTTTCCTTGAATTATAAGAAATGATAAAACTTCTATCCCCATGATATTTTAAACGCCATGAAGTCAGAAACTGTATGTTATACTTAATATTATTTCCCACAGTATCTAATATATTTTTGCTGAATCAAATGAATAAGCAAATCAAAGGTAAATTTCAAGTCTTATACATTTATTATTACTGCGGTCCACAGTAGAAGTTTTTGCAGTATAATGGTGTTCTGGGTTTGTTTTGTTTTGCTTTACATTATTTATTTTGCTTGTTGGTTTGTTCAGGGTTATCCTACAATATCAGGCATTTGTGCTAAGGTAACTCCTATTTATTATACCATAATTATACTATTATTTTTATTGTTTTATGTATAAGGACACAGATGTTAGAGAAGTTAAGTCATTTGCCCACGGTATATGCACATGTGGCACATGTGTATATATTATATTTTATAATATATGTAATTACATAATATTAATAAAAATCATAATAGATAAAAAGTTTTTAAAAGGATACTATGTAATATTATATTCACTATAAATATAAATAGGTATAGAGTTCTATATAAATAAAAAAATACTGTGCCCTACTATAAGAAAATGTACTGTAAGAGATATTTTCCCATTTACAAATAATCAATGAGAATTGAAAATGACAAATTTATTATGATTATTAATGGACAATTAACATACCACTTCACACCTATATAGGTTTTCGTACTTTAGAAAACATGTTTACCTCTAGTGTCTTGTTTATTTCTGGGGATGATAATAAGCTCATCTTTTAGATCTGTATTCTGACAGCCAGAAAGATACTCTGAATTACTAACAGTGCTAACTCTATAAAAAAATGAAGAATCTTGACTGCCAGTCCCAAGATCTTTCCAAGGAATTCTCCATCCACAAAAATAATTTACACAAATTTCTAGGGAAATAATTCATTTCCCCTTTATTCTGAAGAAAGCAACATTCGTGCTGGGTGGCTGACAGCAGGTGTTAATTCTGCAAGTACTAATTTAACATAGCAGGTGTCAAATACACCGGGTATTAACTGCATGGTCGCTACAAAGTGATGACAATCACTAAATGAGCTCTGATCAGGTGGCCACTGGCATGCACAGGCCTTCTGTTAGATTTTATTGCTTACCTGAGCTGCATCCATTGGGGTAACATCCCATGGAGAACAGCTTCTCAGGAGTTTACAGAGTAATGAACACCTACTCCAGGTATATGGACATTTTCTCCATCTCCACTGTTTCCTCTTTTCAGTCACATATGATGTGACATATCAGGGTAATTATAATCATTTTAATTTTTTAAAAATGATGAATAATACTGTAGGAAAATTATCAGCAGCTGCTTCAAATTTAACTCCTTTCCCAAAATATTGCCAACCACCTGCTCCCATCCCATTCCTTTCCCCACTGCTTATAAGTAATCTGGAAAAATATGCACACAAACCCACACACCTAAAATATGTCTTCATTTATTAAAAATATGATTTCATGGAAGAGAAATTTAAATTTATGCCTTGCCTTTTAATCTATATTTTTGGTGTTGGTAAAATATTTTTTCTAACTCTTTCTGGTTTCTCATATGTATCTTCTAGATGTTCACTCTCTGTATTCTTTATTTAAACCACATTCACAAGTCTCACATTTGTGTACTCTGTCCTCACCCAGCAACTCACTTTTACTTTGCTCTGTCCTTTTTTTTAAGAATAGCTAGAATCTGAGGAGACAGGGCCTGCTGCTGTTTGTAGAGGGGAGTGTCTGAGATGTTACTAAGTTCTAGAGAAAGTGAACAAATGACTACGTTATGACATTTTCAAAGTACTCTCTTTTAATATAAAGAAATTTTGTTGTTCAGGTTCATTTGACCTAGCCCTAAATCTCCTTAACCTTTGAATGTTAAGCTGCAGGTGATATGATTACAATCTATGGCATAAATTAATTGTGTTCGTCAAAATCACCAGGCTCAAATTCTTTGAAATGATCCACTTGCAGACAAAATCTATGCAAAGCCTGTCAGCTGTCAGCTTTTTACTATTCTTGTTTAGTTAGTTAACAACTGTGTTCAGAGGCTTGTGTGAAAGCTGAATTGGTCAGGCTTTTGTGAAACAAAGAACTCAAATTCACAAGCCTTACCATGAGAATAAAGCCACCTACAGGGATGCTTTATACCAGTTTGATCTAAAAGAAATGAGATAGGAAACTGAGAGAGGTGCCGCAGACAGGTAAGGGTAAAAGTCAGTGGTAAGAATACCAACTTCCAGGGGAGCAAATCCCAATGTTGCCTTTTAGTTTTCTCTAATCAACCAATATGCAGTTTATGACCCAGTAAGTGCAGTACATGACAGCCCATTTGTGATGCTCTTTAGAGAGGTCTTACTTCATGAGAGGAAAGTAGGCCTGAAGTCTTTGAAATGGAGATCTAAAAATGTGATGAGAATGTACTGTTCAGATCATAAAGGTATTTTATGTAAGATCCACTTTCATCTTGGAGAGCTTATTGTGTGAACAAAAGGACTGCTATGGATCCCTTATTTTAAAGGACTTCTAAACATAGCCACCCTGCCCCCTCCCCAAACTGTGAAGTGAGATGAATTAGCTAGCTAAGGCTCCTTTAGCAGTGCTTATCACATTTATGGAATCCTGACATTCTAACAGTCTTTCCACATTGTAAAAGGAAGCTGGGCCTTGATCATAGTGTTGGTAAATGGAAAATGTGGGCCAAGAAAAGTCTTTAGATATATTGACCAACTAAGAAATAGTTAGCAACTATGCTTTCCTTTTTTATGTATAAATCTAATGATAATAACACTTTAGTCCAAGATATTTGAATTCCTTTGTCATGAAATAGAGATGATGCCATAATGTTGAAGGTCAGCTAAGTCAGGCTTTGACCAATAACTACGATTTCATCAACACCTACCAGTTATCTGTAATAGAGAGTGAGAGAATGTACTTCCACAGGGGTTTTGTGTAACTGATGTGGTGCTCAGCTAACTATACTTTTTAAAATTAAATGATATTGAACAAATGATACTCATGTGAAAATGCATACTTCCTCTTAATAGATGAAGAACTAAATTTTAAATGTGGAAATCACCAAAATTCCATCTTGTGCATACAGGATCTGAAGACAGCTATTTGGTTTGAAACCTCATAATTACTTCTATCTCCTCTAAAATATTTAATTATGACTCAGTCTCTTATTTTTAAATCATGCTTTTATTATCTCTGTCGTTTTGCTGATTTTACTTCTTTTGCACTAAGTCAGACTTACCTATGTGCCAATCAAATCTTGGTTAAAATTCCGGGTTTCGATCAAGGTAAATATCATTCCAATGTAGACATCGTAGACTCATAGAAACACACAGAGTCACATGAAGACACACCCACACCGTATTCTTCCCTTGCCAAATGCATACAGATTTAGGCATACGTAGTGCTTTCTCTCATTTATAATATGGAAAATCAATAGCAAAACAAAGAGACCTATGAAAACAATTTACCCCATGATTTATCTGGTTTATTTCTCTAACTTCAGAAAGGTAGGCAATTATATAATCCAGGACAAATTGTTATTTTGTTTTTTTCCAGGAAATCTTCACGGCTTCCTTGAATCCTCTTTTTTTTCTTGTTTCATCATTCTCAGAGAACTTTGTCTTTGTTTGCATACAATCTAGAACAATTCTAAAATACATAGAGGATTATCAGGATGTGTGATGTCATGTTTCATAAAGATTTGGAATTGTTATAAGGGATGATATATTCCTTGACTATCTGTGGAAAGGATATGACTTAGTTTTGACATACAGAATAAAATGATTAAAGGGAAAAACATTTTTAAAAGATGATAGATACATACTCTCCAGAGCTGATTGCTATAATTCTCCACTGTTGAAAGTAATCTATCTCCTTAACCTCATTAATGTCCTTATCATCTTACTTCTTTTTTTTTTATTTTTTTAAACGCATTGTTTACTTTGTTTATTTATTTATTTATTTTTGGCTGTGTTGGGTCTTCGTCTCTGTGCAAGGGCTTTCTCTAGTTGTGGCAAGCGGGGGCCACTCTTCATCGCGGTGCGCGGGCCTCTCTCCGTCGCGGCCTCTCTCGCTGCAGAGCACAGGCTCCAGACGCGCAGGCTCAGTAGTTGTGGCTCACGGGCCTAGCTGCTCCGTGGCATGTGGGATCTTCCCAGACCAGGGCTCGAACCTGTGTGCCCTGCATTGGCAGGCAGACTCTCAACCACTGTGCCACCAGGGAAGCCCAATCATCTTACTTCTTATGCCACTGTTGTTTACACATAAGTTTTACACTCCCTGCAAGATTTGTGAAAACAGTATCACTAGCTAATCAATTGCTGTACACTTCACAGATTGATTGTAATAGTGTCTTGTATATCACGTATTTTCAATAAGTATTCAATATAGTTTTGAGTGTCATAGGAGACAGGCAGGTGAGAAAGGGGTTGGGCTTAGGTTGTTCTCATTAAGAAAATAACAACAACAAAAGCATGAAAGTTAATTTGTAAAACAAATGTTTTTCTTGCACTGAGTTCTAGAAAAACTATGTCAAATGGACCCTCGTGTGAGTGGGAATAAATAACTTAATGAATAATATATGATTGCAATTTTCTGAGATAAAATACACTTTTCTGGTAGATACTTCTTACAAATATCTCATTATAAAAGTCAAGGAACTGAAAATTTAACTCAGGAATGCCATTTGGGTGAGTAACTCTTGACAAGGATAGAACTTTGAGAATATAGAAAGCCTGACTCTCTTAAATGTCAGTCTCAAGAAAACTTCTGACAAGTGCTCAAAGTCAACATATGGATCAATTCTCTGATGGGTGGTTCACGTAACAATGTTCTAATTTGTTGCTAAATGCATGGATTCCAGATATATTTATATGTGTTTATTTTTTCAGTGGACATTTACCAACCACCTAGGTTAAGAAATATGATCTCACGATGGAAATAAGTTGCAAATCCTAAGAGCTATGAGACAATCCAGGAGCATGCATGCTTAGGGAGATAAGAGTAGAGAATTTCACGGAGTAAGTAATACACAGTCATATTAATAGCTAATGTGAATGAGTACCACAACCAACCATCTACCAACTCTCTTTTCCCAAAGGTAGTGAAATTTAACCCTTTGGATTCACCGACTCTTTGGGGGACTTAGTAAAATAATGTGCCATTAACTGAGAAAAATACACAAACATAAAATATTTCATATATCTCTCTCACTTATTCTTCTCTTGGCTTACTCCCCTCTAGCCATGACAGCCTCTTCGTTGTTTTCTGAATATCCAGAACCACTTAAAGCCTTTGCACTGACTATTCCATCTGCCTGGAAGGATCCTCATGGATTTATCTTCCTGGTTCACTCTCTCAGTTCCTTGAAGTCACTGCTCAAATGTCCCCTTCTCATATGGATGACCACAACTGATCTAATTAAAACTTTAACCCCTTCACCACTTCTCACTGTGTAGATATCCCTTTATTTTGTTCTATAGTTTGTAGCACCTTATAAATGTTATACAGTTTAATTTTTGTTTATTTTACTCTTTATTTTGTATCCTTCCACTTGAAAATCAGATCCATTAGGTGAAGAATTTTTACATAGTTTTCTGTTAATGTCTGTACCCCTGGTACATAATAGATAACCCTAAATATTTATTGGATGAATGAACACAGTTTCAAGTAAGTAGTAAAGAATGGTGCTAAAGAACATGCTTTTTGGAATCAAATGGATCTGGATGAGTTTTGTTTTAGCCCTTAGTGAGCCTGTGGGAAAATAGCTTTATATCTTTGAGATTTTGTTTCTGGTAACTTACAGAAAGATAGTAAGAAAACCTACAGTTATTTAGGGTTCAGAAACAGAATGCTGTCTCCTCTCACTTATCCCCTCCTCTCTCTTCCAACTTCTGTAGAAAAATGATCTTCTTCAGACAAATCCTGAACTTTTATGTAGTATAATATGACAGGCACAAAAAGGAATAATCATTAACACTTGAAGGGAAATAAAATTAATTAGATAAAGAGATAAAGCCAATCTAAATTATTAAGTTCTTAGGGGGAAAAACGATGAAAGGAAAGTGAAGGCAGTTTTGGTGGAGAGAAATTAGGATATGATTGGTGAATAAAAAGTTTCAGAGAAGTTTGACCTATGAAAATTCAGGTACTAAGAAATATTACTAGGGGTTATGAATTGCATTCTTTTTAATGTGTTTCAAATAAGGACAGGAATGACTTTTTTCTTGTAGCTATTTGAATTGGATAGTTTGAATGCTGTCTGGGTAATAATGGACTGATATCAATTCCAGAATTCATGTGGGTTACACATATAAAACTTATATAAAAAGGCTAGTGTGTTGCATGTCCTATTGTTAGTACTCAGTAATTTAGTAGAGTGAAAAATACTCATCATATTCCATGGCACTTAATGCATTGATTTATTCATGTAACACTTATTTATTAAATGCTCACAAGCATCAAGAAACTATGTTTGTCTTAAGGATATAATAAAGAAAAAGAGAGTTGTGAGTCCTGAATTCATGGATTTTACTTTCAACGTATCTAATTCAGGACAGACACATAGATAGGCTTCTGTCAAATTTTGGGGGGAGTATATTGTATTTGTATTTTTTCCCTGGGGGTTAAACCTTAAGGTTTGATTAGACTCTCAGAGCAATTTGTTACCTTAATACCAAAAAATCCTCTCCCTCAGTGAGAGAAGCTGGAGTCATAAACAAATTAGACTGATTGAGAGGTGAAATGAATGACAGATAAGGAAATTAGGACCCCAAGAGCAAAGCATGAAGAGTAAACAATAGCTGAAACACATTTTGTTTGTTAGTTAGGTCATTAGTTTTAAATGAGAGACTGAGAATGTTTAGAAGTTGAGGGAGAGAACTCACTGTAGAAAGACAAAAGGGAGAAGTACAGAGAAAAAAAAAATCTAATGAATAAAAATCCCAGAGAAGATAAGAGAAGACACGATCATGAATTTAAGTGGTTTTATCTGCAGAGTCTCATTTGACATCTTGTAATGAAATTTTTGAACCTTTTTGTTTGAATTATTTGCTTAGGGCTTTGAAGATAAATTAAACTCTATAACTTTAGACAACTTTTATATTCATTTGGGGTCATTAAAAGAGCAAAACAAACTAAACAAACAACAGTGAACTAATGTTTTCATCAAGTAGAAATTGATCTTTAAATTAGTATCCTCTTCAGCAGGGCTCTTGCCTCAATAGACTTTAACTGGAGAGTGAGGGAGACCCAGAACCAGAAAGCAGAGCAAGGAAAAATTTACTGGAAGTAGGGAGGGAAGGATGGAACTTAACAGGAAATATTACCTTGGTGCATCACCAAGAGCTTTGGAGTTACTAATTCAGTGTGTAGTTCTGTGAAAACTAAGGAGAAACCTATTTAAAACTGAGCATGCCTGAATAAATCTAGTTTTTACTCAGGCCATCAGCACTTGTAGTTCTCAAACAAGTGGTCAGACAAGAAATTGTTTTACTCCCATTTTACTCCAGATAACACCTAAAGGTATGAAGTAAAAACGTTTTCTATGCACACTTTGAAACAGAGGGCATATCCAAATGAAGCAGTGCCCCTTGGTGACAGGGAAAGATCAGAGAGCTTGGTGACACTGGTATTCACATTAGAAACTCCTTGGAGTTGCTATTGCAACTTACGCTTCCCAAGGGAAGTTTAAGGAGAAAAGAGATATATTAAGCAGTAAGGCCTACTTGTTTGAATGGCTTTAGAATATAATTTGTAATTGCAAATTAATAAGTAAATTTAATGTTACACATCAAAAAAATTAGTCTCAGAGGCAGGTCCAAGACTGCATCATAGGAAGACCCTGAACCCACTTCCTCCCACAGATACACTGAATCTACACCTACATATAAAGTAACTCCTCCCAAAGAAGATGTGAGGGCTGATTGAAGAGCTTCTGCATACAGAGGGACTACACAGAAATGGGTAAGAAAAATGGAGATATGGCATCCATGGAACCCCACTCCCAACACAGCAACCTGCAGTAAGGAGGGATATCAGTGAGGGACGTGAGCCCAGACTCACCCACCATGGCACAAAGCAAAATCACAGCAGTTTAAAGGGCACCTAAGCTGTGCAGGAAGATAATGCAATTACTAACCATAAAACATCTACCAAATGGGCAGGGAAAGGTTGGAACCCTATTAGGGGTCAGAGGCACCAATGAGCACCACTGTTTGAGTAGCTCCATACTCCCCCCAGCCCATGCTCACTCCAGCCATACATCAAGCCCATACATGTGCGTGTAGTCTACGCAGGGGATTCTCCCACACCAGGCCACTACTTCAAGAAAAGAAGAGGTAGTTGTTTTGACTAATTCATAGAAACAAATGTAGCAAGTCAAACAAAATGAGGAGACAGAGGAATATGTTCCAAATGATAGAACAAGATAAAACCCAGGGTGTGTGTGGGGGGGGGGAAATAATGAAATGGAGATGAGTAATTTACCTGATAAAGAGTTTAAAGCAATGGTCATAAAATGCTCATTGAACTCAGGAGAAGAATGAGTGAACTCAGTGAATGAAGAATGAATGAACATTAACAAAGGGTTAGAAAACATAAGAAGAAAATATTCATAGCTAAAAATATAATAACTGAAATGAAAAATACGATAGAGCAATGATACAGAAGAATGAATAAGCAATCTTGAAGACAGAAGAGTGGAAATCACCCAATCAGAACAGCAAAAAGAAAAAAAGATTAAAAAAAAATTGAGGATAGTTTAAGAGACCTCTGGGACAATATCAAGCATATTAAAGTTTGCGTTATAGGAGTCCTGGAAGGAAAGAGAGAGAGAATGGGACAGAAAAAATTATTTGAAGAAGTAATGCTTGAAAACTTCCCTAGCCTGGTAAAAGAAACAGACATCCAGATGTAAGAATCACAGAGTCCCAAACAACATGAATCCAAAGAGATCCACAGTAAGACACATTATAGCTAAAATGGCAGAAGTTAAAGAGAGAAAATCTTAAAGTGAACAAGAGAAAAACAATCACAAAAAAGGGAAACCCCATAAAGGTTATCAGCTTATTTTTCAACAGAAACTTCATGGGCCAGAAGAAAGTGGCAGGATAATATTTAAAGTGCTGAAAGGAAAAAACTTACAATCTAGACTCAAACTATCCAACAAGGTTATCATTCAGAACTGAACAAGAGATGAAGAGTTTCTCAGACAAGCAAGAACTAAAGGAGTTCATCATCACTAAACTAGCCTTTCAAGAAATGTTAAAAGGACTTCTTTAAATGAAATAAAAAGGCTACAACTAGAAATAAGAAAATATGTGAAAGAAAAAAATCTCACTGGTAAAGGCAAGTGTATAGTAGAGGCAGTGGATCAGCTGCTTAAAAGGCTAGTATGAAGATTCATGATAAAATTAGTACAGTCAATTACAGCTGAACCTTGAACAACACAGGTTTGAACTGCATAGGTCCACTTAAACATGGACTTTTTTCAGTAGTTATACTACAGTACTACACAATCCATGGTTGGTTGAATCTGTGGGTGGGGAACTGTAGATTTGGAGGGCCAATTGTAAAATTACACACACATTTTTGACTATGTGGTGGATGGGCACACTTAATCCACCTGTATAACTGTATAACTACAGTAAGTAAAGGATACACAAAATAACAAGATGTAAAATATAACATCAAAAACATAAATATGGTGGTGGGGGAATTAAAATGCAGTGCTTTTAGAAGGTGTTCAAACTTAAGTAACTATCAGCTTAGAATAGTCTGCTAAACATACAGGTTGATATATATGAACCTCATGGTAACCACAAACCAAAAACTTACAATGAATACACACAAAAATAAAGACAAAGGAATCCAAACATAACAAATCACAAGGGAAGGAATCAAGGGAAGACTGGTTCTACAAAAGACAGAGAACTACAAAAACAAGCAGAACAATTAACAGAATGGCAATAAGCCCATATCTATCAATAATTACGTTAAATGTAATTTAATTGCTCCAATCCTCAATGCTCCAATTACAAGATATAGGGTGGCTGAATGGATAGAAAAACAAGACCCATCTATATGCTATCTGCAAAAGACTTGCATTAAATATAAATATACACATAGACTGCAAATGAAGGGATGGAAAAAGATATTCCATGCAAATGGAAAAAAAGAGAGCTGGGGTAGCAATACTCATATAAGATGAAATAGACTTTAAAATAGACTGTAACAAAAGACAAAGAAGGGCATTCCTGATGATAAAGGGGTCAATCCAACTGGAGAATATGACATTTGTAAACATTTATGTATATAAAGCAAATAGTAAGAGAAATTTTAAAATAGACAGCAATATAATAATAGTAGGGGACTATAATAACCCACTAACATCAATGGATAGATCATTCAGACAGAAAATCAATAAGGAAAAACTGGCCTTAAACACACGTTAAACCAGATGAAATTACTAGGTATATAAACATCCCAAAGCAGCAAAATACACCTTTTTCAAGTGCATATGGAACATTCTCCAGACTACCTTACATGTTTGGTGAAAAAAGTGTCAATAAATGTAAGAAGACTGAAATCATACCAAGCATCTTTTCCAATCACAATGGTATGAGACTAGAAACCAACTACAAGAAAAAAAAAAAAAAAACAAACTACAAAAACCACAAACACATTGAGACTAAAAACATGCTACCAAAGAATGAATGAGTCAATGAAGAAATCAAAGAGGAAATCAAAAAACACCTGGAGATGAAGAAAGCGAAAACACAACTTTCCAAAATCCATGGGATGTAGCAAAAGCAGTTCTAAGATGGAAGTTCATAGAGATACAGGCCTCCCTCAAGAAACAAGAAAAATCTGAAATAATCTAAGTTTATGTTTAAAGGAACTAGAAAAAGAAGAGAAAGTAAAGCCCAAAGTTAGTACAAGGAAGGAAATAATAAAGATTCAACTGGAAATAAATGAAATAGAGGCCAAAATATAATAGAAAAGATCAATGAAACTAAGAGTTGGTTTCATTTGAAAAGAGACATTGACAAACTTTAGCCAGACTCATCAAGAAAAAAAGAGAAAACGCAAATTAAAAAAAATCAGCAATGAAGAAGAGGAATTACAAACAACAGCACAGAAATACAAAGGATGATAACAGAATACTATGAACAATTATATGCCAACAAATTAGACAACCTGGAAGAATTGGATAAAGTTCTAGAACTATACAATCTTCCAAGACTGAAATAGAAAATAAGAATAAACTGATCACTAGTAACAACAAAACTGATTCAGTAATAAAAAAACTCCCCCCCCCACCCGCCATGACCAGAAAAAAAGTCCAGGTCCAGATAGTTTCACAGGTGAATCTGACAAAACATTTCAAGAAGAGCTAATACCTATCCTCCCAAATTATTCCAAAAAATTTGAAGAGGAAGGAACGTTTATTAACTCATTTTACAAGGCCAGCAGTACCTTCATACCAAAACCAGACTAAGACAATACAAAAAGAGAAAATAACAGGCCAATATCATGGATAAACACAGGTGCAAAAATCCTCAACAAAATATTAGCTAACCAAATTTAACAATGCATTAAAAGGATTATACAACAGAATGAATTGGCATTCATTCCAGGGATGCAAGTATGGTTTAAAATCTGCAAATCAATCAACATGATACCTCACATTAACAACATGAAGAATAAAAATCATCTGATCATCTCAACAGATGCAAAAAAAAAGCATTTGAAAAGAGTCAACATCCATTTATGATAAAAACTCTCAACCAAGTGGGTATAGAGGAAACATACCTCAATATAATAAAGGCCACATATGACAAACCCACAATTAACACCATACTCAATGATGAAAGCTGAAAGCTTTTCTGTTAATATCAGGAGTGAGACAAGAATGCCCACTCTCATCACTTTTTATTCAATATAGTTTTGGAAGTCCTAGACACAGCAATCAGACAAGAAAAAAAATAAAAGTCATCCCAACTGAAAAGGAAGAAGTGAAATTGTCACTATTTGCAGATGGCAATATACTGTATTTAGATAACCCCCAAAAGTCCACCAAAAAACTATTACAACTAATAAATGAATTCAGTAAAGTTGCAGGACACAAAATCAATATACAGAAATCTGTTGCTTTTTTATATACTAATAGTAAACTATCAGAAAAAAGTTTCATTTGAAAATCATATCAAAAATAATAAAGTACCTAGAAATAAATTTAACCAAGGAAGTGAAAGACCTATACTCTGAAAACTATAAGACACTGAGGAATAAAATTGAAGATGACACAAATAAATGGAAAGGTATACTGTGTTCATGGAGTGAAAGAATCAATATTTTTAAAATGTTCATACTACCCAAAGCAATCCACAGGTTAAATGCAATCCATATCAAAATACTCATGGTATTTTTCACAGAACTAGAACAAATCATTCTGAAATGTCTACAGAGCCACAAAAGACCCTGCAGAGCCAAAACAATCTTGAGAAAGAAGAACAAAGCTGGAGGTATTGTGCTCCCAGACTTAAAACTATACCTCATAGTTACAGTAATCAACACAGTATGGTACTGGCACAAAAACAGACATATAGATCAATGGAACAGGATAGAGAGCTCAGAAATAAACCCATGCTCATATAGTGAATTAACTTACAACAAAGGAGGCCAGAATATACAACAGGGAAAAGACAGTCTCTTCAATAAATTATATTAGGAAAACTGGACAGCCACATGCAAAAGAATGAAACTGGACCACTTTCTGACACCATATACAAAAATAAACTCATAATGGATTAAGGACTTATATACAAGACCTGAAATCATAAAACTCCAGAAAGAAAACATAGGTAGTAATTTCTTTGACTTTGGTCTTAATATTTTTTTGGATATGTCTTATCAGGCAAGGGCAACAAAGGCAAAAATAAATGGGAGTACATCATACTAAAAAGCTTTTGCACAGCAAAGGAAACAACCAACAAAGCAAGAAGGCAAACTACTAAATGGGAAAAGATGCTTGCAAATGATATATCTGATAAGGGGCTGGTATCCAAAATATATAAATAACTCATACAACTGAATAACAATAAAAACAACCTTATTGAAAAATGGGCAGAAGATCTGAATAGCCATTTTTCCAAAGAATGTATAGAGATGGCCAACAGTCACATGAAAAGATGCTCAATATCACTAATCATCAGGGGAATGCAAATCAAAACCATACCACATCACATCTGTCAGAATGATTTTTATCAAAATGGCAAGAAACAAGTGTTGATGAGGATGTGGAGAAAAGGAAACACTCATACACTGTTAGTGGGAATGTAAATTGGTGCAGCCCCTGTAAAAAACAGTATGAAGTTTTGGCAACAAAAACTAAAATTAGAACTACTGTATGACCCAGCAATTCCACTTCTGTGTATGTATCTGAAGAAAACAAAAATATTAATTTGAAAACATACATGCACCCCATTGTTCATTGCATCATTATTTACAATAGCCAAGATATGGAAGCAACCTAAGTGTCTACTGATAGATGAATGGATAATGAAGGTATGGGAGATATATAGATATAGATAGATATAGATATAGGTATGATGAAATATTACTCAGTGATGATGAAGAATGAAATCTTGCCATTTGTGAAAACATGGATGCAGCTAGAGATACGCTAAGTGAAATAAGTCAGAGAAAAACAACATATGATGTCACTTATACTTGGAATCTAAAAAGCAAAACTAATGAACAAACATAACAAAATAGAAACAGACTCACAGAGAACAAAATGGTGGTTGCCAGAGGGTAGGGAGATGGGGGGATAGATGTAATCTGTGAAGAGGATTAAAAGGTACAAACTTATAACTATAAAATAAATACATCATGGGGATATAATGTACAGTATAGGGAATTTAGTCAGTAATATTGTAACAACTTTGTATGGTGACCGATGGTAACTAGACTTATTGTGGTGACCATTTCATAGTGTATAAAAATATTGAGTCACTATGTTGTATACCTGAAACCAATATAGTACTGTATGTCAATTACAATTCAATCAAAAAATAGAGTAGCATTAATGCATGTAAAGCCCCTGGCACAGTGCCTGGACCTTAGTAGGAGGCTTAATAAAGGACAGGTATTGTTAATAAAAACACATTAGTCTCCTGAACAGCATTGGCCCTTTCATTTGGCCACCCATAAATCCTCGTATATTCTTATGGGCTCAGCAAGGTAGGTAGCGAAGTTGATTGATTTACATAAAAATATACTTTAATAAATTCCTGTGTAAAGAGTTATTACATAAAAGTTCTATAGATCAGCATCCCAGCCCTAATCCCTTCCTTATTCCTGGAAGGGAACTACTTTTCTGAATTTGCTGTGTATTTTTTCTGGCCTTTTGTTATATGCATTTGGTTCATTAAGTACCCAAATTATAAATACTGTATATTATGGGAGAATTTCATTATTATTTTTAATGTTAAAATACCATTCTGCAGCCATCTATGTATTAATATCTAATATAATATCTTGGGAATTTTTTTTCCCATAGACCCACTTCCTTACTTGAGTAGCTTTGCCTTAGTACAGACATATATTACTATGATTTATTTAGTCATCTCCTTTGATGGCTTTTTAGATTGGTTTGATTTCTATTTGTTTGTTTTAGAGCTGAAATAAACATTATATTATAAGGCTCTTGGGGTATATTGGAGGTCATTCTCTTAGCCTTTTCATAAAACACAGAAATGCATTTTGCCCTTATGATTGGAATATTTGGATTAACTGGAAACTTAACTGCCTTTGGATTGTTCTGTGGATCAAATCCTCAGCGAAGGCAAGGGTGAAGTTTCACAAGATCAGATATTAACAAGAAAGTGTCAAAGTAGTAGAGAAAAAGAAGGCACTTGCCACATGGTAACTTCAGCTGACAGGCTTATTTGTGTGCATTTATTACAAACCTTTCTTGAACCTCCTTGTACTGAGGATGTGTTAACAGAAATTAATTTGTGTCAGTGAAACTGGTAGGGGCTTGGTTCACTATAGAATTTGTACAAAAAGTGAAGTGTAAAAATTAGAAGAAAAAAGGTGACCTACAGCTGGTAAACCTGAGATATGTGCAACATACTTTATTTCAGGAAAATTGATTAGCTATTGAGAAGGTAAGTTTGGACCAAAAGCACAAACCAAGAAAGGTCAGAAATCTCAGCAAATAAAGTTAAGTCCTTAAACCCTCTTCTTTCACATGCAAAATGAAGGGCTTGAAAAAAATAATTGTAACCTCTTAATTCTATGTTTTCTAAATGAATTCCATCAAATTCGTATTTTCTTTAATAATAAAATCTCTGATTTAAATTTGATATTCAATAGTTATATAAACGTTTGTGTAGACAAGCAGTTATGAAAATCAGATGAGAAACTTTAGAGATTCATTACGGGTTGCTGGCAATGACCTATTGGAGCTGAGAACTTGTCCTTCCTCTCAGGGCTAGGGATTTGCCCATCTTCAATTTGCCTACAGGAGCTGAAGACTCCTAATGTCTGCAAGTATCAGGCAGATGGCAATTCCTTGAAGTCTCCTCAAAACTGGCAGCTAGGCTCAGCCTGACTAATGCTTGAGCCCAAAATATGTATTCTCTGAATACAAGGCTGCTTTTATTCTTGCCCCATAAAAAAAGGGAGAGCAGTAAAGAAGGAGAGTCCCATTGCTAGAATATAGTCCCATGTAAAGTCCCGTATAGTATGTCTATCTCTGCATCTCCACAATTTGCCACCAGTTGACTTTTCTTCCTGGCACCTACACTAAATAACCTGTACCAGTATTCACAGCAACTTATTAAAGTTGCTTTCAGAAATTATCACTGAAACTAGCTTCCTATTTACTTTCTACTTGTAGACAGTATTAATTCCTTCTACTTTCTTACAAATTTCTAAATTTTGATTTACATAAGAATATTAAAATACATGTATGATTTTTATAATTGGTTTTTCTTTAATATTTAATATTTGTCAGTCCATCTGTAAATCTTTTTCACTCAGTGAGCCACTAAAAGGAACTTGGGACTTACTTTTATGTGAATGTACTTTAAAGCATTTATCAAATAAGCCAAGAGAGCAAGGAAATTGCCACATACTTCAAGTATGTGTGTGTATGTGTGTGGTGAAGGATGTGGTAGCCTATTTGGGAAGGATAGAGCTGCAGTATGCACGGAAAGCTATAAGGAAAAGTTTAGACTACTCATATAGTTAAAACTTCACTGTATCTTCCAGCTCTTTGATGATTGCTACATTATATGAAAGCATTGTCTTTTTGAAAATGAACAGCCTTTGAGCCAGTTTATAAATTGCATAGATTCAAGCCAACACCAATTACAAAGAAAACATTACCCTGTCTTTCTCCCCCTGTGCTGCTTTTACTTAAACAGTCATTCAGGTGGAAAAATGCCAGCCTTCCTGCCCTGGGGCTTGTTGAGTTCACTCACAGATGTCTGGCTCAGATTAGAAATGTATACAATGGCACTGATGCCAGGCTGAGCCTGGGAATTTCCTTGACATCACAGTGAAGTATAAATGTTTGAATGATCACCTGAAACAGGTCTAGGATGACCTTTGCTAATTTTAAAGTAGGTTTTCTTACCTTTCCTGAAAGGATCCTTCCTTAGAAAGTCTATTCATCACTGTAGCATGCTTTGGTAGGGGAAAAAAGCCAAATGGATGTGGAGGATGATAGGTAATAATAGGCAGAACACTCTGCTAATCTGACATTGAAGCGGAATGATCTGTATACATATGTTAATTTTATAGATAACTGAAGCTTTCAAGCACTGAAAGTAATTTTAATAGAAATATTTCTGAAACATTACACACATTTATGCCTTCTAAAACACATGAGTTTAATATAATTTTACTTTTCTATTAAAGCTCAAAGTATCGGGGCTTCCCTGGTGGCGCAGTGGTTGGGGATCTGCCTGCCAGTGCAGGGGACACGGGTTCGAGCCCTGGTCTGGGAGGATCCCACATGCCGCGGAGCAACTAGGCCCGTGAGCCACAACTACTGAGCCTGCGCGTCTGGAGCCTGTGCTCCGCAACAAGAGAGGCCGCGATAGTGAGAGGCCCGCGCACCGCAATGAAGAGTGGCCCCCGCTTGCCGCAACTAGAGAAGTCCCTCGCACAGAAACGAAGACCCAACACAGCCAAAAATAAATAAATAAATAAATAATTAATTAAAAAAAAAAAAAGAACTGAAGTTACACCTTGGGCAAGTCCCTTACCCTCTTCGAGTTTGTATGTTCTTATTAAAGCTCAAAGTATCTATCTACATGAATGCCAATCTATTCTGTAATATAATAGCGAATGGAATCAATATGGCTTGGAGAGCTGTAGAACAGGTCACACTCAAATGTTTTTCAGCTTTTCTCTATCTTCAACCTGTGAGCTGTAAGTTTTACTATTGTTTATGTACCTAACTAGCCATCTTCAAGCCCGATTCTAATTTAATTTTCCAATTTTTGCTGAACTTTGGGAAACTACATTACTAGCCTTATTAGAAAAAATTAAGATTTATGAAGGTATCTTAACACAAGTTCAGTATTTCTCTGAAGGAATATCATGGATTACTTATTCACTCATAGATTCACATGACACATGTTTATTGGATTCTTCCCACCTTCTAGGTGCAGAACAAAAAAAGAGAAATGTTCTCCTCAAGACAGGAGAACCTGGACTAATAAATTTAAAGAAAAGGAAATAAAAATTGCAATCATCCAGGTTATATTTAGGGTCAGAAGCTTCAGATGAAATCACAAAAAAGTTTAAACAAACAAAGCAAGTAATGTTTCTCTATTTAACAGATGAAGGGAATGAAACTCAAGTTTAAATAACTTGCCCAATATCATAAGTGTCAAAGCCAAGATTTGAAACTTTGTCTTTCTGACTTAAAACCTCTGAACTTTCCATGTTGCTATGTTCTCTCCCCAAATGCCATTTCCCTTCCTGTTTCTCCCCATCTCCCTTCTAATACACAAAAAGGAGTGTGAAGAAGGGTGCTAAAAATGAAGCAATTTGCACAAAGCAGAAATACTTCTGGGAGACTATCTTTACATCTTTCTCTTATAATACTTTGCTGACTTGCCCTCACTTGTAAATATAAGCTCTCATTCAATGGCTTTTTTTCTTCACACATATGGGGTTGTTCATAGCTAAATTTTATGGAATTAAGACGGCCAGAAAACTGAAATCTGGATAAGTGAGATGGCACTGACTTCTGCGGGGCAATCTTCTGCCCAACTGGTTGATTATTAATTAATTTTAGGAAGTTATCTATAAAATTAACATATGTATACAGGAAGGCAGAAAATGAACAATGAATAAGGGCGATACAGTGAACAGAAGGAAAGCAGCAGGGTCAATAAATACTAGGTACAAGGTGCATGCAATCAAGCTTGTAAAGGACCTTGATCAAGGCATATGGTTGCTGAGGAGTTAGCTCTAAGCAGCATGTTCTGTGGAGCTTCCTGTGGTGAGCTGCTCAGCCCAGGGAATGCAGGGCAAGGCAGTTGAAAGAAGCCAGGACCCCAAATGTCAGGGGCAACTACCTATATTAAAAAAAATAGGTGCTGAATCTAGGGACTACAAAAAACTCAGCAACTGAAAATAGATAGTTTTGAACAAGAAGCGTGCTTCTGTGTTTACTGTTTCTATTATTCTTCAGGCTTAGTTTGCTTACCTTCTTTTTTATAGTAAATATTATTTTTCTCTTTAAAACATTCACTAATAATAATGTTCAAAAACCTGGTTTTCTAAGATTTGTACATGAAACACATCCAAATTTGGGTTTTTCCTAAATCAATTCAAAACATATTCTAGAATAATTTATGCTTCAAAAACTGAAGCAAAGTATTTGGCGTGTAAATCATCAAGAATTGCCTAATGGTTTAGATTAGAGAAAGGAATATATGCAATAGTGAGCTTTATTTGGAGCTTTAAGAGACTTCTAAAATTTCCCTCATCTCTCTTTATGTTTAGTAGAATGGATGAAGGAAACAGTTCCTCTTGATCTGACATTCAGACCAAATGGATAGAATCCCTGCGAAAGGATACCAAATGAAAGAACAATGAAGTAGCCAGGGAATACTCAGAGGTGCTAAGATTTCCCTTCAGTCAAGTGATCTTCAGCAAGTCTTCATCTCTTGTCAGGTTAAGATAAGACACCACACACGTATCACCATCATCCATCCAAGCCATAGGCTGAAGTAGGTGTGATAGCCATGGTTGTCAGGAGACACTGTGCAATCACAGAAAACAACACCAAGATTTGGTAATTATCTATTGTTTTATTCCCATTTACTTAAAAGGAGACAAAGTTCTCTAGAGCAGACCCAATGAACATTGCTCATAAGCACAATAGAAATAAGATATTAATCAAATGTATTCTAATGCCTCTAGTGAAAGAATGATATGAATGATAAAGTGATTAATAGGAGACAACAAACCTTTGAATGCCTGTCAGCATTTGTATGCAGCATGCTTGAATAATTTAATGAATTAATATATCCTCCATGAAAGCCTGGAAGCCAGAATTATCTTCAGCAGGGTCACACCTTATTTTCAAGAGTTTCCAAGCTCTGTGCTAACTCCCTGAATTGGTATGCGAGGCAGAGTTGTCGATTTAATGTTCACTGCAGAACTGAAGTCTAAACATTAAAACATATCACAACCTAGCGTGCTTTTAGTGAAACACTAGACAGACAACGTCAGTTTTGATTGAGTTCTTCTTCTGTCAGAGGCAATTTAGCACATGCCAACTTACTTCAACAACAACAAAACCCTTGTCGCCCTGGCTGTAATGAAACCTTGGAAGAAAAGCTCTACAAAGAAAACAGGAGAAACGTCAAGGAGGCAACCATGATTGTGAAAGGACATTCTTCTTCTACATAATCTTTGAGCCAGGCAGAACTTACTGTCAAAAAAGATAACTTAAAAATAATGAATCAGGTTGCTTCCTTGCAAGAGATACGCCAGTATTAAAATAATATCTGGCAGCCAATACCGAAAACATGGCAGCACATTAAAACTGGCCATAAATACAGTAAATAGTCTTAGAAAGACATTTAAGGAGACAAGCAACTGCATCTAAACTGCCATATGTTAAAACACATATTTGAGCGGGCATGGCAAGGGAGTCTAATTGTCTCCTGTGAAGGCAACTGGCTTTGACTGGGGCCTCTGAGAAGGGACTAGGTATAAAGGAAGGCAGGTATTTAATAAGCCAGGTTCTCTTTGCTTCTCCAGCAGTTCCTATTTTAAAACTTTTCATTACGATCTTCTATTCTGCTGTTAAGTTTCTGTAGCTCTGGTTGCTCAGAATAGTCTAGGAAAGAAT
This sequence comes from Balaenoptera physalus, assembly GCF_965194825.1. Lineage (NCBI taxonomy): Eukaryota > Metazoa > Chordata > Mammalia > Artiodactyla > Balaenopteridae > Balaenoptera > Balaenoptera physalus. Next base: position 91,441,671 of record NC_138890.1, on the reverse strand, counting down.
GTCTGAATTCTTGTCTCCTCCCTTTCTACCATAGCCTTCTCTTTCATAAGAATAAATTTTTCCTCCAGTCACAGAGTTTACAGGCCAGGATTGTACAGTGATACAGAAGAATGCCCTTGTAGATGAATGTTGGGAAAGGAAAAACAAAGAGTAAATCTTTTCCCATAGATTCCATATCCTGATTCTTTCTGAAACCTTTGATAGCTTCCATCTGCTCTGGAGGTTGAAGACAAGTGTTGGCCTGCCTGTTAGAATCTCTGCCAGTTTTGGGAAAATGGTTTTATGGGGAAAATATTGAGAACTGTGAGGGCACCCCTATTTTTCATGCCCTCTTTGCCCTAACAGAAAGCTACCCCCACCCCAAACAAACACAGTATCTCTTACAGCTCTCTGAAAAAGAGGTTCTTCTTTCTCTCATGCAACCCCATCAGTCAGACTGTAGGTCCACGTTCCCACTGCCCATCCAGATTATTAAACTTCCACACTCTCCTAGCAAACAAACAAACAAATCTTCCTCCACTGAATTTCATATAACTCGATAACACTATTCAAACCCCGACTTTTGATTATAACCTCTAGGTGATACATTCATATTTATTAACACCTGGTTTACAATTTTCCTTCTGATTCCAACATCTGGCACCATTTGAGATAATGTCTTGATTGTTACGTGAGCCTGATTTTATAGTAATGGTCTCCTCTCCAGTCTACTTCAGCCATCTTCTTTCATGATTTTAACTTGGATCTTTCACAGTCCAGGAGGCATGCATGGTAGTTAAAAGTTTTCTGATGCAGAAATAGAGAAGTCAATGGTAAAAAAAAAAACAAAACAGAAAAATAAAGAAAAGAAAAGAAAGGATTTTTAAGGTAGGTCCATGTGAACATGTGGAATTTGAAAAGGGAGTGACAGTAATTAACCAGATGCTTGCTGGGTAGAAGAGTCAGATTAGAATAGAGTACAAAAAAGTGAGGAGTCAGAAATTGGAGATAGTGAGGAAGTGGAGAACGGAGGAGGAAAGAGTAAGCATGTGGGAGGAATGAAAAAGAAAAGTAATTGTGGTCAGAGATTCAGAGGTAAAAGTGAAATTAAGAATATCAGAGAATACATTTTAATTCAAGTCTCTTAAATTTAATTGCATTTATTTTTCACTGCATTTGGTATGCTGGAAGAAAAGATATTCTTCCTGTAATCTTGATCCAATCTTTCCAGAAATAGTGCAGTCCAAGTATTCAAACTTTTAAAAAATTTTCTTCAACTTATTCTTTTCTGCTGGGATCTGCACCTCAAGACACAAACTAGCTCACTTTCCTATCATACTTAACAAATTTATAAATATAGCTTATTTCTTTCTTCTATTCAAACTCACCAAAAGCGTATGTTCCATCTTAACTTAGTATGTTTTTCTTCCCCAACAGCCACTGCAAATGTTCTTCCTAAAAATACCCAATGACCTTCCGTATTATTTTAGTTCATCACTTTTCCTGTGATTCCCATCCCTGAGCTCTCTCCTTTAACTTTTTCTGAGCATTTCCTGTCAGCCTCCTTTGCTGGTTGTCATAACAACTTGAACAATGCTCTCATACAAAGTAAAATTTACCACACAGAGATGTAGTGAATTTTTTCTCTTTCCTGTTTCCCCCACTAAACTGTGTATACTTTGAAGTAATGTCATATTCATTCTCATATCCCTTTGCAAATTACCCCAACTGCCTTAAAGCTTAGTAAAAATGTAGTTGCCTGATGAATATTTCATTAACTTCCAATTAATTTTAACACTAATATTTACATATATTTCCAGACATTTTACACAAGCACTAAAAAACTTGCAAGGCCCTATTATGCTACAGAAATCAGTCATGTGCATTCTAAAGGAAAGTTGCTTTTTTTTTCCCCAGAGCCCACATCAAAACACTTTATGAACAATTCCTTATTATTTTTTAAGTTTTAGAAAATTTAGAAAATGCGCAAGTCAGAATTGTAAAAAGCAAATAGGTTAGCACAAATGGAAATTTACTGGATAATGTCCTAGGACAAGAAATAGTGCATTAGCAGCAACCCAGCATTCACCGTGTACTCCCCTCCAATACAACCTACTTCCTCTTGTCCAAAGGGAACAACTAACCTGACTTCAAACACAACATATTACTTTTGGTTGTGTAAAAAATTAGGTGGATCATATGAATACATATTAAACTTTACATCCTAATAAAAGAAAATAAATCCTCTTTCCAATACACTAAAACATTCACAATTGATCCTTTACTAACTGACAGAAAAATCAATAAATCGTATAAAGAAGAAATTTCACACAAAAAATATCGGATCACTGTGCAATAAAAATTGGAATTATTTACACAGACCAAAAAAAGTTTCTACTTGGAACTTTAAATATTATATATACATATATATGTGTGTGTATATATATATATATATATATATATATATACACATATATATATATATACACACACACAAACACAAAAATGTATATTTAAGTTCTATAATGATAGGAACAATTTTCTTTTCTGATATAGATCAGTAAAAGAAGGAAAATCTCTTCCAAGGATGACATTAAATTATCACTGATGGAGTGTGGATGGGATGAAATATAGATATCTATAGTGTATAAAACTGTCTTTACACAAATCACTTATTATGTATAAGAAGATATATTACAATTATATCATAGAGAATCTAGTGATCAAAGACAACGTTATCAGTGTTGAGTCAAAACAACACCATAGGCCTCCTGAATAAAATACACTGAGAAGGCAAAATCATGACTGTGATATTCTTCAAAAACTGTATAATCTGAATCAGATCATAAGAAACCATCGTTGAAAAAAAAAACAAATTAGGAACATTTTACAAATTAATTGGCTTATATTCTTCATAAATGGAGTTACAAAAAAATATGTATAATTTTTGGAAAACCTGAAAAGTGACCAAAAGGAGTTATTTTATTTTTTTATTTTTCCCTTAGAAATTGTTAGTTTTTATATTTCCAGATTTCATAGTTCTTAATTGCACACATTTTTCACTAAATCCAATGTATGCAAGAGCAAGTGTAATGAAAAACATTACTTATACTGAAGACATTATGTTTTGTACTTCTTAGGGAAAAATTGAATTATAGTTGAAGAACATATGGTTTAACAAATAATATCTTGAAGTGTATATGAGAGAGAGTGAAACATTTGTTATGTATACTGAATCAACAGATTTTTAAGACAACTAAATGCATTTTTATTTTTTTGGTTTTCAGATGTACTTTTATGTTTTTTTAAAGTTAAAATTCATACTGACCTAATTTTAAATTCATGTGCAGTTACAAGAAACAGAGAACCCATGTATACTTTATCCAGTTCCCCCCAATGGTAATATTTTGCAAAACTATAGTATAGTATTAAAACCAGGATATTTACTTTGGTACAGTCCACCAGTCTTATTCTGATTTCCCCAGTTTTACTTCTTCTCATTTGTGTATGTGTATTTATTTCTACACTAAAATTATACAGGCAAGACATTAAACAGTTTCAATATCACAAGGATCCCTTCTACTGCCCTTCTTTAATCACCCCCATGTTCCTCCTGCCTGTTCCTACCCACTGGAGACCACTCAGTTGTCCTCCACTTCTAAAAGTTTTCCTTTCAAAAATGTTATATAAGTGGAATCACACATTATATATATCTTTTGAGTTCTGTACTTTTCACTCAGCATAATTCCCTAGAGATTCATTCAAGTTGTTACATATATCTAGTTTATTCCTTTTTATTGCTGAGTTGTATTAAGTGGTTTATGTACATATACATACAAATACACAGTTTGTTTAACCATTCACCTATTGAAGAACATCTAGGAATATTACAGTTTTTTGGTTGTTACAAATGAAATTGCTACGAACACCTGCGTATGGGATTTGGTGTGAACAAAAATTTTATTTCTCTAGGATGAATACCCAAGAGGGCAATTGTTGTGTAGTATAGCAGTTGCATATCTAGTTTTAGAAGAAAGTGACAAACTATTTTGTAGATTGGCTATACCATTTGCATTCCCACAAGCAATGGATGAATGATACAATTTTTCCATGTTCTCACGAGTATTTGTTTTTATCACTATTTTTTTAAAGTTATTCTTGGAAGTATGTAGTGATATCTCATTATAGTTTTAATTTTCCTTTTCCTGGTGGCTACTGATGCTAAATATCTTCTTCAGTGAAATGTCTGTTCATGTGTTTTGTCTATTTCTAAATTGAGTTTTTGTTTATTTTTTACTGTTGAATTTTTAGAGTTCTTTGTGTTTTATAAATACTAATCCTATGGCAGATATGTAGTTCACAAATATTTTCCCCCAGAATGTACTTTATTTTTTCTTCTTCCTCACATTGGTTTTTTAAAGCAGTTCTACTGAGGTATAGTTGATTACAAAGAACTAAATATATTTAATGTGTAAAATTTAATGAGTTTGGACAAGTATGAACACTCATGATGCTATCACCAAAATCAATGTAATACACACAGCCAACACCTCTCAAAGTTTCCTTAGGTCTCTTTATTTTGGTTTTGGTTGTTTTGTGTGTATGGTAAGAACATTTATCTTGAGCTCCACCCTCCTAACAAATTTTGAAGTGTGCAATACTGTACTGTTAACTGTAGGCATTACATTGTGTAGCAGATCTCTAAAACTTAGTCATTTTGCATAAATAGAATGTTATATCCATGGAACAACAACTCTCCATTTTCCCTACTCCCAACACCTCACAACCATTATTGTATTCTTTGCTTCTATGAGTTTAATTATTGGGATAATGTACTATTTGCCCTTCTGTGATTAGCTTCTTTTACTTAGTATAATCTCTTTAGATTCATCTACGTTGTTGAAAATGGTAGAATTTCCTTCCTTTTTAAAGCTGAATAATACTCCATCATATGTATATACCATTTTCTTAATCCATTCATCTGTCAATGGACACTTAGGTAGTTGCCATATCTTGGCTATTGTGAATAATGATGCAAAGAAGATATTTTTTTGATATCCTCATTTCAATTCCTTTGGGTGTATATGCCCAGACATGGGATTGCTGGATCATATAGAGGTTCTATTTTAATTTTTGAAGAAGTGCCATACTGTTTTCCATAGCTGCTAAGCCATTTTACGTTCCCATAAACAATGTTCAAAGGTTCCCCTTTCTCCATATCCTTGCCAACACTTGTTCGCTTTGGTTTTTTGATAACAGCCATCCTAACAGCTGTGAGGTGATATCTCAATGTAGTTTTGATTTGCATTTCATGATAATTAATGATGTTGAGCAGCTTTTTATTTCTTTCACAATGACCTGTTGGCCATTTGCATGTCTTCTTTGGAGAATTGTCTGTTCAAGTCTTTTGTTCATTTTTAATCAAGCTATTTGTCTTTTTTTGTTGCTTTTTGTTTGTTTGATTTTGCTCTTAAGCTGTAGGATGTTCACATGGGCCTTTCCAGAGGAAATGTTTTTAATTTTGATGAGATGCAACTAATATATATTTGTCTTTTATAGATTGTGCTTTCATGCCAAGACTATGAACTGTCCCTAGCCATGGTCCCCTGATATGTTCTCCCTTTTTTGCTTTTAAGTTGTATAGCTTTATGTTTTACATTTATGTCTGTATCCCATTTTGAGTTAATTTTTTTAATAATGTATGAAGTTTATTATTTAATAATATATGAAGTTTATTTTTATTTTTTAATAATGTATGAAGTTTAGGTTTAAGGTTTTTTTTAACCTTTTTTTTTTTTTTTAAGAAAAAGATGACTTATTCAATAGATAGTGCCGGAGCAATTGGTTATCTATGGATAACCTATTGCTCCGGCACTATCTATTGAATAAGTTATCTTTCCTCTACTGAATTGTTTTGTACCTTGTCAAGAATCAGTTGGGCACATTTGTATGGTTATATATGTGATTCCATTGTTCTATGTGTTTATTACTTTACTAATAGCAACTCTCTTAATTACTGTAGCTACATAGTAAAACTTAATATTCAGTAGAATGATTATTCCACTTCATTCTTTGTCAAGAGTGTCTTAGCTATTCTAGTTTCTTTACATTTTCATATATATTTGAAAACAATTTTGTCTGGATTTATAAAATACTTTGTAGGGATTTTGATGCCAATTGCATTAAATCTATAGATCTGGATGACATATTTGTTATCTTGAGTCTTCTACTCCATGAACGTGGTGTACCTCTCTATGTATTTAGGTCTGTCCTAATTTTCAACATACATTTCCTATACATGATTTGTTAAACGTATATTTAAGTATTTCATTTTCTTTGACATAGTTGTGAATGGTTTTGTGCTTTTAATTTTAGTTTTGGAATGTTCACTGTTAGTATAATAAATGCAATTGGTTTTTTTTAAATGTTTGGTCTTTTTATTATCATCTGCAGAAGTGGATAAACCCCACATAAAGTCTGGTTCAGTTACCACGACTGACAATATCAAATATACACCAAGAGGGTATGAAAAGGTTTATTATCAGTGAAGACTCTGGGGGATCAGGCCAGGCATCTCAAGTAGGTCCAAAATGGCTTGAGAGAGCAAGGAAAGAAGACTGGCCTGCGTTTATATTATGATTGGGGGTGGGGTCAGGGTAAGCATTGCTGAACACTGGAAGGGTCTTGCATGGTTAGAATTCCCCACAGGCACCAAAGGAAAATCCACCTTGGCTTTCTCATCAGCTTATACAGATGTGGCTCACAAAGAGAAAAAGGAGGGATGAGACTTAAAAGATGCTGCAGTCAAACATCAAAAATAAAGTCAGGCCCCTCATTACAGTCGTATATCATGCAATATTAATATGCTCACTTTTTAATTCTCCAAGTGTTTCTTTAGATTCCTTGGGCTATTCTACTTATACAATCATGTCACCTGCAAATAGAGACAGTTTTATTTTTTCTTTTCCATTATACATGCTTTTATTTATTTTTCTTGACTTGTTGCAGTGGCTAGAATTTCCAGTGCTATATTGAAAAAGCCTTGCTCCCAATCTTAGGGGAATGATATTCACCACTACATATGATGTTAGCTGGTGCTGTAATGGATTAGAATGGATGTTTTGCCAAATGCTTTTTTCTGTCAATTAATATAATCATATGATTTTTCTTCTTTAGCTTGCCAATATTAAATGCCATTATAAATGTCAAAAATCAAATATTTAGGTTTTCAATTCATTAAAAATAATTTGTTTCCCAACCAGCTTGTCTCAAAATCACTTTGATTTCTTATTGAAGCTGATAGGGCAAAACAAATGTTTATTCTTATTATGACTTTGTATGAATTTTTTTTTTATCCAAGTATATTTCCTTCTTTACTTGGGTATATTTATGAAATTGTTGTATATTTGCCTTCAATATCTCTGTAAACATGTTATAACTTGTGCATATTGTAAAGAATAGTACCTCTTTGAATTGTTTTATTTCACCACAGTGTAGTCAAGGCCTTTTCAGAGTTAGTCTCCTTAAAAATTTTGCATTATAAATAATAATAATGCAAGTGATGTTTTCACGAACCTAAAGATGGGCCATGCAAAGCTATTCACAAAATTATAAATAAATCTGATGGCATGCTTTTTCTGATTTTCTTTAGTGGTATTTTAAAGTCATAAAATAGGTTTTATTTTATAGTTCTACATATTATACTAACTGGAAGTTAAGTGAGTAATGGCTTACCTAGCTCTTTTACTAGTTATCAGCCCTGTTTCCTATTTTCTCTTCATATACAATCACTTATTAATGAGAAAAACAAAAAACAAAAAAAAACTTTCCTTGGAAAATTCTCTCCCAACCCTTCCTACAATTTAGGACTAAGTTGCTCAAGTCACTGTTTTTTATGGTGAGGTCTTTTTTCTGATAAAAATAAAAGCCTGCATTTACTCCAAATATTCTTCTTGGAGGTGGGTAAGACAGAAATTACTGCTATTTGGAACAAGCATTTCCTGTCTTGGCTTCAGTTGACAAATGCTAAATCATTGATGACCACTGTGTAGGTGACTGTGTTGGCCTTTAGCAGCAGTGGTCTCCTGCGTGGTAGAGACAAGGAAGACAAACTTCTTACACTTAGTCTAAGGGAAAAAAGGGCAAATAAAGCATTGTTGTGTGTCTTCACTCCCTCTGATGTTTTATACATATTTACAGATGGTTAAATATTGTAAATTTCTTCACAGAACTGTCATGTACAATACCATTAGGTGACAAGTAGTCTCCCAAGTATGAACTGAAATTCCTGGAGCACTTCCATGCTAAATAAAACTTTGTGTCAATGTCAGCTGTACAAATGTACTTAAATCTTTCCAGAAAGCAGAAAGATGATAATGTGAAATCATGTAAGTGCTCAGGGATCTCCCATAGTAATAAATCATAACTGGAAAACAAAGCAAACCCTGGGCAAAACTGCAAAAAAAAGGAAAGTGTGTCTTTGGTTTTACCCCCACTTTCTCAGAGTGTCTCTCTTCCATTTCTGGGTTTCTGTGTAGTCTAACTAGCTCATTTTTTTTTTTTTTTTAATAGAACAGGGACCCAACTCTAGGACCCCATGTGTATAGTGCTACTGACCAACAGGCCTTTCTCCTTTTCTGTAGAGCAATAGTAATTTGCCTAACTTTAGTTAAATTTCCTCAGGGAGTATGCATCTAAAATGAAAACATATATATACAATAATAACTGAATAAGTATTATAAACCTAGCCATACTAAAGTACATCTAATAATTGCTGATGAATAGCTTTATGCATTTAAAACATAAAATGAGCATCTACAAGGTGCCAGGAACTGTAAGAGTTATACCAATTAAATAGATAAATGTTGAATTTATTGTTGATGGGATGCTGTTAAGAAAAAAGTGTGTCTGTTTGCCCATCCATCTTTCTGTCTATCATCTATCTACATAGAGTTTTCTCTTTTTCTATGTAATACATAGGAATGTTTTCTTAAGTTTCAACAGAATATGGTTTCTCTTGATACCTTCAGACAATGAATGCAGAAACAATCTGGGATCATGTGAAAATCACTGCTGTTAATGAAAAAAAAATGTTGATTCTGACAAGTAACATGTAGTAGTGATTCTTTTAAAAGTATAATTGTTTCTGCTTTTGCCCCTTAGTTTGTCTCTAAAGTTTAAAACTTTTATAAAGGATTAAAAGAGCTGAACTCTAAGAATTCTAAGTTCTAAATTTACATTCTAAATGTATATTCACTACTCAGATGTACAGAAATGTAACATTATTTTCTATAACAAATTCATTTTAGCTAAGAAGCACCTAATTCTGCTGATATCTGAAAATTCTTAATCTTAGCCCTTCTTTATCTCTAGAAGTAAGTTCTGTGAGAGCAGGGACATTGTTTTGTTTCTAATAACATGGTAGAGGCTCAATAAATATCTGTATAATAAACTATTAAATTTTGCCATTTTATAATAATCTTTACTAGTAGATATGGACTCATTTATGCTTACAAATTTAGACTGTTTTGAGTATATATTTATTAAAAAGCCAGATTTAACCTGTGGCTTCTCTATTTTCATGAAAGATGGTCTCCTGTTGGGTCTCTAAATGGCAGACAGAGAACAAGCCATCAGACATTGAATTTCCTCTCAACATATCTAGAATTTATGTTGCCATGACCCTCATGTCCCAGGCTTAATCTGTACCATTCCCTATTCTACAGTTTACTTTCATTAGATCTATTCCCCAATGATCTATGCTCTAGCATTGTAGAGCCTGGCTAAGTATTCCAATTGAGCCTTTGGAAATGTAATATATCTATGTCTATATGAAGTGTTCATCTCAAAACTGTTTGATTTCAAATCAAAGTACCTACTATAAGCTAACACATCACTTCATTAATTGACTTTTTTACTCTAGGTTCTATCCACTACCTCCCCAAGGGGAGGGAAATATCATTTGTTCAATGGCAAGAAACATTTGGAGAAATAAAAATATATTGATTAAAAGTTTTCAAATATAATCACATGATAATATGTAATGGAGCATTGTAGTAGTTATCAAAAGACTATAAGACATAAACTTTCTAATGACAAAGAGATACAGAGACTGTTGAAAAGAAAGAAAGTGAGAATTTTAGAAAAGTAAAACACTATGAGGTTCTTCAGATACAAGTATCTGATGCAAACAATCAACAAGATGTAATATATTTGAAAGAATGCAACTTAACAAATAAAATCTACAACTATTAGCACTTGAATATTGATCTTATACTTTTGACTTTCTATTCCACCTAAAATGAATATGCCTCTCACATTAAAACACACACACACACACACACACACACACACACACAAAGTTTCTTCTAATATTAGCTTTTTGCAATAATCATCTTTAAGCCACTGAAACAGACTTTTGAGACAATCTGATTTTATCTTCTGAAACACTGATCTCATGGACCACTGCAGCACTACCCACCCCCCGCCCCGCCCCTTTTAAGAGCAAGATCACTATCTATCTCATTTATATTATTTTGAAGAAGAATGAGAGTGCTATTTTTGTTTTAAATATACATGTAATGAAGTCAAATGTCTTACAATTTTATTCACAACTATTAGGAATTGTAAGCGTAGTTTGATCTTTGGGTCTATCTACTCATATGCTAATTGAAAGAGTGACTAACATTTCAATTTCCATTACATACAGCTAGACAAAATATCCTAGGATGGGGAGGTCTCTTACTAATTCTAAATCGCACTGAATTGTTGAACACCTACTGGGCTCCTTAAATAATCTGTAATCTCTCTTCTTATATTTTAAAGAAAATAATGTTTGTGATGTATTCCTGGTTTTTTAAGATGAAGTATTTAACTAACCCACCCTTAACAAAGACCTATTAACAGAAATAGCTGGATAATACAACACATTAGCATTTTGTTCCAACTCCTCCTAAGTCATAAGTTCCTTTCCAAAACAGGAAAAAAAAATGAAAACTTTCAATAAAAATGTGCTTCGACTTTCATAAGACCATTGTGTGGTCCATTGCAATGATTAAAGCAAAGTTACATGGAAGGGATCAACACAGCATAAGAAAGAGCAAAGTATGAAAAATGCAGTTACTTATTCTGCTGCCAAATATATCCTGGCTGAGAAAGTACCAAAACCTAAAATTCTACATTGATTCTTAAAAGTATCGCAACTTTCATTAGGCAAATGACCCATGCAAAATAAATCTTTAAAACAAATTCTGAACTAGCAATAGGCAATAGTCATGACAAGTGTGTTTTTTGATTTAAGCCCTCTTTTATCTATTTCATCATTTTTCTGATTGCTGGATGTGACCAGAAATTTGGGGAATACTTAATCACCAACAATGAGGAAAGGAAACAACCAAATAATTGCAAAGAGAAAACTAATACAATATATGAAAAAGTGTTACTTTCCTCTATGTGACTAATTCACTAATTATGAAAGTTCCCTAAGATTTTCAAGACCAAAGAGTCAATTTTCTCATTTTTCAGGACTTATTTAACAAGGCTGATTTGCTGTCTGTTATAGGGTGCACCTCATTATCTTTCAAATTTGTGTAATCACAGAATGCTTGATTAAGGAATGGAAGCTTTGAGTGTAATGGATATGCATGCATGATTAGTTGTAGGAGAGTATCTGTAATTATGTGGTGTATAAATATACATCTATATACTTTAAACCTTCATGATAAACACAACAAAAGTCTTGACATTTATTTTAAAATTCTTTTAGTCATAACTTAAAAGAGAAAAACAATAGTATGTTTAAAAGAACCACTAGAATTCTTGATCACACTCTTCCAGAAGAAAAATTCACAATATGATATAAAATTAATATTTACTGTCTTAAAATATTGGTGATTTTTGGAAAGTTATATGGAGCCTTTGTTTCCCAAGGTATTTTTGTGCTATGAGGCTAATGCAAATGAATATCCCAATTCATTAGGCATGCAGAGAGAGTACTGATAGGATGTGTATCTTAAATTTCTGTACTTCATATCTGTTTAACTAAATCCAAAACTGGCACATAATACACTTGTCCCCTCCATCACTCCCTGCCCTCTTATACAAATGCCCATAAATACATACCACACCATGACTGCTTCCAAATATCAGTGTGAACATCAAAACTCGCCAATTGGTAAGAAATAAATTGCCAATTGGCATATATTCATAAAAGAAGACTGATAAACTGCTATTAAATCTATTTCCATAAGTAGACTTAAAAAGTCAATTAACTAAGACACAAGAGGGAGGAGATATGGGGATATATACATATGTATAGCTGATTCACTTTGTTATAAAGCAGAAACTAACACACTATTGTAAAACAATTATACTCCAATAAAGATGTTAAAAAAAAAAAGTCAATTAACTAAACTCAAATTTCAGCCAAACTCGAAATACTCTAGTAATCATATTATAACAGAATTAGAAATTTATTTTTATGAGTTGAACTTTTTTCTATGTACTAGATGACTAGTTTTATCTATTTGGATTCAGTCCATAAGGATATTTTATATTTATGAATATTTGTTTCCACAAAACATGTGATGTAGCATTTACCTTTGTTTTCTTTTCTATTATATATGTTGAGAAAGAAAACTGACAACTACTAATAATGAAAGTTTTTTCTTTTTCCTAAATTATGAGGCATTTCACCTGTGATAGTTTAAAAACTACATTTTAAATAAATTTATCATTTTAAGAGCAATGTAAAAAATATTTAATGAAATTATTTCTTATACTTCTTTATACAGATTTCATTCTGAAGAAAGAAAAGTTACTCTACACATTTAATTAACTCACTTGCTGCCCTCTCTATTATCATGAACCACATATGACTTCGTTTCTAGCAGTCCTATATTTTACTGAAGAAAACCTAATAGGAAGTCAACCTTAAATGTCATCTTAATTTGCCACCTCACTAAAGGGCTCT